>NC_069506.1:345056677-345372927 GCF_027579735.1 Bombina bombina
AACTTAAAGTGAATGTAAATTTTGATGATAAAGTGCCCGGTTTTTAAAAATTCAATTAAAAAAGGGGCATTTTAATTCATCAAAATTTACATTTCACTTGTGTTGTGAAAATACTTACCTTTTAAACTTGACAGCCACTCCAGCTTCCCCCGGTTGTCGCAAGCCTCTTCCTACGTCAGAAATGACGGATCGGTCATCCTCCGATCACGGCTTCCCCCCGGGGGAATCAGTGTCTGATTCAACGCGGTGATTGGAGGAAGCCGGATTCCTCATTTTAGACCCAGGAAGAGGCTTTGCGATGGGCAGAGAAAGCGATGCAGCGGCTGTCAAGATTAAAAGGTAAGTATTTTAACAACACGAGTGAAATGTAAATTTTAATGAATTAAAGTGTCCCTGTTTTTAATCAAATTTTTAAAAACCGGGCACCTTATCATCAAAATTTACATTCACTTTAAGAACAAGATTCAAACTCCAAGGAGGATCAGTAGATCTAAACACAGGTCTGATCCTAATCAGAGCCTTAACGAAAGATTGCACGTCAGGGAGCTCAGCGAGCCTCTTGTGCAGCTAAACAGATAGGGACAAAATCTGTCCCCTCAGGGAACTGGCAGAAAGGCCCTTCTCCAGGCCCTCCTGGAGAAAAGAAAGTATCCTGGCAGCCTTAACCTTATGCCAGGCTAAACCACGTTCTTCACACCAGAATAAGTAAGCCTTCCACATCTTATGATAGATGCAACAAGTAACAGGCTTACAAGCCTGAATGAGAGTGTCAATAGCCCTCTCAGAGAAACCTCTCTTGGCTAGGACTAAGCGTTCAATCTTCACGCAGTCAGTCTCAGAGAATCTAGATTTTTATGAACAAAAGGACCCTGTTCCAGCAGATCCCTGTGACAAGGTAACTTCCACGAAGGAGATGAGGACATCCCCACCAGGTCCGCGAACCACATCCTTTGCGGTCACGATGGAGCAATCAGTATCACCGATGCCTGCTCCAGCTTGATGCGAGCCACTACACGAGAAAGAAGAGGTAACACTTGATGATCCCTGGACGCTTGAGGATTCCTGGACCGCGACCCATATCTGGGTAGCTTGAAATTGAGCCGGGACACCATGAGATCTATCTCCGGCGTCTCCCATTTGTTGAAAATCTCAGCAAACACCTCGGGATGGAGAGACCATTCCCCCGGATAAAAGTATTGAGGACATTCGCTTCCCAGTTGTCCACACCTGGAATGCGGATTGCTGACAGCGAGCAGTTGTGGGCCTCCGCCCACTCCAGAGTTCGAGAGACTTCCCTCATTGCTAGGTAGCTTCTCATTCCCCCCCCTGATGGTTGATTTAAGCCACCAAGGTTATGTTGACCGATTGGAATCTGATAAACTGGGACAAACCCAGAAGAGGCCAAGTCTTCAAAGCATTGAAGATTGCCTGAAGTTTCAGAATGTTGATCGGGAGGAAGGATTCCTCGAGTCTACAGACCCTGCGCATTCCTGCACCCCAAACAGCTCCTCATCCTGATAAACTTGCGGCCATAGTCACAATCTCCCAGGATGGTCAAGGAGGATGTCCCTTGAAACAGGTGATCTGGACAGAGCCACCAGGAGAGCGATTCTCTCGACCGGTTTTCTAAAGAAATCTGTTGAGACAGATCTGAATGATCGCCGTTCCACTGTCTCAGCATACACAGCTGTAGTGGTCTGAGATGGAATCTGGCAAAAGGAATGATGTCCATGCTGGACACCATGAGACCAATCACCTCCATACACTGAGTCACAAAGGGCCTTAAGGAGGTCTGGAGGGCAAGACAAGTGGAAGTTAGCTTGCAACGTCTATGGTCTGTAATGAATATCTTATTGGATATGGAGTCTATTATAGTACCCCGGAATTCAACCCTGGTACTGGGAATAAGAGAACTCTTTTCTAAGTTTATCTTCCATCCATGAGATCGAAGAAGAAACAGAAGAGATTTTGAATGGTCTTCTGCCAGACGACAAGATGGTGCTTGAACCAGAATATCGTCCAAGTATGGAGCTATTGCTATACCTCTGGTTCTGGCAACTGCAAGCAGAGCCCCTAAAACCTTCGTAA
Source organism: Bombina bombina (assembly GCF_027579735.1). NCBI lineage: Eukaryota > Metazoa > Chordata > Amphibia > Anura > Bombinatoridae > Bombina > Bombina bombina. Next base: position 345,058,766 of record NC_069506.1, read on the forward strand.
AAACTCTTGGAGCAGTAGCTAGACCAAACGGAAAAGCAATAAACTGGAAGTGCTGGTCCAGGAGCGCAAACCTTAGGAACATGAAGTGTTCCTTGTGGATTGGAACGTGAAGGTAAGCATCCTTCAGATCTATAGAGGTCATGAACTGTCCTTCATGAACTAAGGGAAGGATGGACCTTATCTTTATCTTGAACGAGGGGACAGATAGGAATTTGTTTAAGCACTTTAGGTCCAGAATTGTGCAGAAAGTTCCCTCCTTCTTTGGGGGCCACAAAAATGTTTGAATAGTATCCCAAAACTCTTTCTGTGATAGGTACCGGGACAATGACTCCTAGGGAGGAGAGATCCATCACGCACCCCACCAAGGGTTTTCTCTTTTCTGGCCTGGAAGACAGGTTTGATAGGAGGAATCTGCCCCTGGGTGGATGAGACTTGAAACCTATCTTGTATCCCTGAGCGATGACCTCCAGGACCCACGGGTCCTGCATGTTCCCAAACCAAGTGCCTGAAAAGAGCAACAGTCTGCCCCCTACGTGATCCAGAACCAGTTCGGGGGCTGCCCCTTCATGCCAACTTTGTCTTGGCAGGCTTCTTGCTCTGCTTGGATTTATTCCAGTACTGAGCCGGCTTCCAAGTACTCTTGGGTTGCTTGGGCTTTGCAGAGGGCTGCTGACGTTGGGATTTATCAGAACAAAAGGAATGAAAATTAGGACCTTGTCCCTTCGGCTTGTTCCTCTTATCCTGAGGTAAAAAGGTACCTTTGCCTCCAGTAACTGTGGATATAATTGAGTCCAGGCCTGGACCAAATAAAATCTTTCCCTTAAAGGGGAGGGGAAAAATCCTGGACTTAGGAGTCATGTCCGCGGACCAGGACTTAAGCCAGAGTGCCCTATGGGCTTGAACACAAAAACCTGAAGCCTTAGCATTCACACAAATGATTTGCATATTTGCATCACAAATAAAATAATTAGTCACCCTTAAGACCTTAATTCTTTCCTGGATTACGTCGAGGGGACCCTTCACCTCGATCAACTCAGATAAGGAGTCGCACCAGTAGGTAGCCGCTCTAACAACCGCAGCAACAGCCGCTGTTGGTTGAAACAAATATCCTGTATGTTGAAACATCTTTCTTAACAGAGTTTCTATCTTCTTATCCATGGGCTCTTTAAACGAGGAACTATCATCAAGATAATAGTGCGTTTAGCAAGCGTGGAGATAGCGCCATCCACCTTGGGGATGGAACCCCACAACTCTAATTGAGAGTCCAGGACCGGGAACAATTTCTTAAAGGAAGACAAAGGGGAAAAGGAAGAACCAATCCTTTCCTATTCATTCTTAATAATGTTCACCATCTTTACAGCAACCGGGAAAGTTTGTGGTACAACCCTGTCCTCGTAGACCTTATCTAATTTAGGAATCAAAGGTTCCTCAAGCAATTTGGGCTCTGGAACCTCTAACGTAGAGAGGTTTCAGAGCCCTGCTTGTCTCTCCCATGCCACAGCCACTGCCCTGCCCCCCGCCTCCCAACACAGCCCAAGTAACTCCCTATCTTAACTTTCTTTCTACAGCCACTGCCCTGCTCCCCGCCTCACAGCCCTCCCACCTCCAGGCTCCAATTTAATGGAGGTTGCTGCTGCCTTAGTTTGAGACAGCAGCTTCTTCCTGCCTGCTCTCCTACTGCTTGTCTCTCCCATGCCACAGCCACTGCCCTGCCCCCCGCCTCCCAACACAGAACAGGTAACTCCTTTCTTAACTTTCTTTCTACAGCTACTGCCCTGCCCCCCGCCTCACAGCCCTCCCACCTCCCGGCACCTATTTAATGGAGGTCGCTGCTGCCTTAGTTTGAGACAGCAGCTTCTTCCTGTCTGCTCTCCTCTTGCTTGTCTCTCACATGCCACATACACTGCCCTGCCCTCTGCCTCCCAACACAGCACAGGTAACTCCCTTTCTTAACTTTCTTTCTACAGCCACTGCCCTGCCCCCCGCCTCACAGCCCTCCCACCTCCTGGTACCTATTTAATGGAGGTTGCTGCGCGACCGCACACAGCGGGTGCGCTGCTGGTGCTCCAAAGGCAAGCCTGTCAGCGGCCGTCTGCGCCTGGACCGCGGCCAGCACCAGGAACCCTGGCTCCATCAACCGCCGCCACTACGACGCCAGCACCCTCCTCCATCTCAACACTGGTAGATCATCCGCCTGCCACCACGCATCCCCGACGAACACCATAGGACCCTTCACCTGCCGCAACTGGCTCCTTCTCCCTCCGAACCACTAACCCACCAGTCACCTCACGCAAAAACAACCGCAACCACCTCAACTGCATCCTTCTCAACACCCGCTTCGTCCACAAGCACGCCGTCGAAATCTGGAACCTGCTAAACTCCACCTCCCCAGACGTTGTCTTCCTCACCAAAACCTGGCTGAACCTCACAACAATGCCTGACATTGCCATCGCCATCCCTGACAGATACAAGAACTCCCACAAGGACCGCAACAACTGACCGTGAGGAGGCATCGCCATCGTCCACAAACACTCCCTCCACGTCACAACCAGCTCCGACTACCACTCACCAGGCTTGGAACACCATCACTTCAAGATCCAGGTCAGTCCCAACAACACCCTCCACGGCACCCTCATCTACAGACCTCCCGGACCTCGTCCTGCCTTCTGTGCCTTCCATCACTGACCTCATCGCACCCCTTGCCCTCACCTCAACAGACTACATCCTCCTCTGTGACCTCAACTTTCACCTAGACAACCCCAACGACCACAACACCACCAACCTCTTGGAAAACCTTGGAACCATCGGACTGAAGAAAATAGTCAACTCCCCAACCCACTTAGCCAGACACACCCTTGACCCTATCTTCTCTGCAGTCAACCACATCACCGAACTCCATTGGACCGACCACCATTGTATACACTTTTCCTTAAACAAACCCACCACACACCTCCGGAGGCACCACCCGCCCCGCAGAAACTGTAACAACATCACCGGAGACCAACTGCACTCCACCCTGAACAAGTACCCCCCAGCTACCTCCACAGATGCCAACTCCTCCACCCGCAACCTCCATCACTGGCTCACAGACTGCGCCAACACCCTCACCCCTCTCAAGAAACCGTTCAACCTCCAACCCACCAACATGACTAGTTGGTTAACCTTAGCCTTCCAGGACTGCAAACACCACTGCAGGCGATTGGAAAGGACCTGGAGATCCAGGAAGACCCCTGCGAATAAAACAGCCTACAAAGAAGCCATCACTACCCACCATCACCTCATCAAAACCACCAAGAAGACAGCCATCCAAGATAGAATCAATGTCAACGTCCACAACAGCAAGGAGCTATTCACAGTCATCAAGGAATTCTCCAATCCCAACAGCGACACCAATGACATCCCGCCCTCCCAGGACCTCTGCGATAACCTTACAACGTACTTCCACCGCAAGATCGTCGACATCTATGACAACTTCGTGCCCCAGAACTCACCCACCACCACCTACCCACCAACTCACACTAATAACTCATCCAAATACACCACCGCCTACCCCCCACGGACCATCTGGAGCCTCCTCACCACAGAGGACACCTTCAGAATCATGAGATCGATCCACTCCGGAGCACCCTGAGACCCATGGCCGCATCACCTATTCAACAAAGCGGGTTACACCATCGCCCCCGAGCTCTGCAGCACCATCAACTGCTCCATCGAAACCGGCACCTTCCCGGATGATTGGAACCATGCAGAATTAAAACCCCTACTAAAAAAAACCATGGCTAACCCCAATGATCCAAAGAACTACCGCTCAATATCTCTGCTCCCTTTCGCGGCCAAAGTCATTGAGAAGTCCATCAACGCACAACTCGTTGACTACGTTGAGGCCAATAACACCCTGGACCCCTCCCAATCCGGTTTCAGGAGCAACCACAGCACCAAGACCACCCTCCTCGCCATCACAGACGACATCCTCGTCCTACTCGACCGAGGAGAGACCGCTGCCCTCATTCTCCTAGACCTCTCAGCAGCATTCGACACCGTCTCCCACCTCACCCGCCTACATGATGCCGGCATACACGACACAGCCCTAGAATGGATCACCTCCATCCTCACCGGCAGAACCCAGAAATTTAGACTCCCACCCTTCACCTCCAAGCCCACAGAAATCAGCTGCAGTGTACCACAAGGCTCTTCGCTGAGGCCCACCCTATTCAACATCTACATGGCCCCTCTCGCCACCATCGCCTGACAACACGACCTCAACATTGTCTCCTACACTGATGACACCCAGATAATCATCTCACTCACCAGTGACCCCACCACCGCCAAGAGAAACGTCCATGAAGGGCTGACAGCAGTCGCCACCTGGATGAGCTACAACTGCCTAAAGCTGAACGCAGACAAGACCGAAGTCCTCCTCCTTGGTCCCACCACATCCGCCTGGAATAACTCCTGGTGGTCCACAGCCCTCGGACACCCTCCAACCTCCACCGACCATGCACGAAATCTAGGCGTCATCCTGGACTCATCGCTCTCCATGGACCGACAAATCAACACAGTCTCCTCTGCATTCTTCCACACACTTCATCAAGCTCCAAAAGAGACATCTAGAACGCCTCGGCCAGACTAATCCTCGACATCCCTCATCAATGCCACATCACCAAACACCTGAGGAACCTGCACTGGCTCTCCATCAACAAAAGAATAACCTTCAAGCTTCTCACCCACGCATTCAAGGCCCTCCACAACATCGGTCCAGAATACTTGAACCACCGCGTTACCTTCTACACCCCCGCCAGACAACTTTGATCGGCTGACCAAGCCCTCGCAGTCATCCCCCGCATCAGGAAAACCACAGCGGGAGGCAGATCCTTCTCTCACCTGGCAGCCAAGACTTGGAACACCCTCCCGCTGCACCTCAGACAAGCTACCGCCCTAACTAAATTCAGAAAGGACCTCAAGACCTGGCTCTTCGACTGAACTGCAACCCTCAGCGCCTTGAGACCCTTACGGGTGAATAGCCGCGCTTTACAAGAACCTGATAGAACGTAGCCAAAACTTCCTTCAACAGAAAGCGTAAATGTTCAATCCTAAATCTAAAGTCTGGTTCCTCTGCAGCTTGAGGTTTAGAGGTAGCAGACTCTGACCCAGAAAGTGCGCCCTCTGAAGTATCAGAGGCGCCTTCATCATCAGATAATTTCGTATCAGATAAATCCAACAAACTAGTTGATGACCCCTGGGAAGGATAGCAATATTTGACCTTTTGCTTGCGCTTAGCAGGGAGAGGTAAAGCACTAAAGGCCGCAGACACTGCCATTTGTAATTGCGCAGGAAAGTCTGGCGGCAAAAGACCCCCTTCAGATGGAGGATCAGGAGTGCTACGGGAAGCTGCATGTGTATTAGGAGATGACTGTAGGGAGCGCACCTCTTGGGACGGAAACTCCTCAGAGGTGGATGGCTCAGTGGTATCAAACATTTTAACATTATTACTGTATCAAGGCATGTGGAACATAGTTGAGTGGCGGGTATACTGCGGCCTCCTCACAATATAGACAGGTATTAGACTTAAGTAAAGAGGGAGAACCCTCTAACGCATCAAAATCCTCCATAGCGTGCCCTTACAAAGCAGACTATTGATTAATAAGAAAAAAAACGGCACCTTTATACCCCCAATGGCTGGGGCACTCACCACCTCCTATAACCCAGACAAAGCAGAGAAACCGATTCTTCTCCGGTAAACCGCACGGCCTGGAAAGAGGAAATAAATGTGACCACACCCGGTCACATGGTGTGCAATGCAGGACCGCCCCTGCTATAATAGCAAAAAAAGCACGCCAACCCTTTCAGGCTGCGCAGCTCACAGAATGAAAGTAAAAACCTGTACGTTTCAACATCTGCCTGAGCCAAAAAACATCTCACACATGTCGCAGCATAATCAAATAAACTTATGTGATTAATCCCCACTGTTTAATAATCCCTCTCAGGAGATATTAACCCTTGATTCCATACAGATAAAAGGAGCCACACTGTGACCCTGTCTTCTGGCATTATCAAATGTGTAAAAAAATGAAACGATCTTACCGGAATCTATGCCGTGGAACAGAAACACAGCTTCTCAAGTTTGACAGTCTTGTAGAATCGCTCCTGACATGGACTTGAGTGATGGAAGCAGGCAGTGAAACTCGTCAACACTGATTGGTTAGGAGCTGTTAATACGAGTCTGGATGGGTTCGCAGAAAGACTCTTCCTGCATTTCCAAACGCTAACTTTCATCAATGCTCTCACTGAGAGGCTGACAAAACTACTTAAAAGTCCAGTCCCATTTCGAAGGGTAGATACCCTTTCATAAGGAACTACTCCGAATCTTCTGACACTTCTCTGCCAACCTCCTGTGACGAAAGGCAAAGAATGACTGGGATATAAGGGAAGAGGGGGGGGAGTATTTAAGCCTTTGGCTGGGGTGTCTTTGCCTCCTCCTTGTGGCCAGATTTAGTATTTATTTAGTATTTTATTTAGTAAGGAATGATGTCGTGGACTCTCCTCATATTAAGAAGGAAGAGACATAATAGTACAATAATGTATAACTACATCAGTGAAACCTTTAAATATAAAATATATGGTAAAAATTACATAAAAAAAAAAAAAAGAGGCTCATAACCATAAAGAGGGTTAAGTACAAGATAACAGCAAACCGCTAACCTGTAGCCACTTGCCGCACCAGCACAGTGTTAAGCTTGATGACTGGACTGAAGATATGCTTGATCTCTGTACTGGAGGCCAGAAGCTTACTGTGACACCTAAGAATTAACTTGTCATCTTGTTTCTGAAGCAGCACTAAGATGTCATCCAGTAGTAGTGTGTATAACTCTGTGGAGATCAGACAAACAAAAAAACTTGGTATAGGCTACATCAGGATACAAATAATAGAATAGAGAGAGGACAGAAGACTATTAACGGGTTCAACTAAATAGACAGCTTTGTTCAACTCTGGATTCAATCCTGTTTGTCAAAATCAGTTAAGTTTTTTGAGACCAAACAGGTACATCCTGCACAGCCCAGTATACTCACCAATTGTCTTGTCACGATTCACCTTCCAGACCAAAGGACCCTCATGGCACATCTTTCTTTTGGTCAAGTCTAAGCTCTGTTCAGTAGAAAGATAGGGTGTTCAGTAATTCATTGCAGACATATTCTAATTTAATATAAAATATTCAGGCTTTACATATACTACTGACAATATCACAACCAGTATGAACAGCAGCAGTTCAGAGTGCCAGTGCCGATGAAGACAGGGGCTATGTCAAACGTCCCCAATCAAATATAATAGAAAAGTGAATGTCCACAGCACTTTCTTAGTAACAAACTTGTATTCCAGACAGACAAGCAAAGTTTCAGGTTCCATTAACCCTTACTCATGCTTGCTTTCAAAAGTTACAAGTGACTATTTAAAGGCTTTCTAAAATTGCAACAAACACAAATGTGTGGCTTTACTGCCATCTTCTGGACAAAAAACATAATTTATACTTACCTGATAAATTATTTTTTTTCCGGATATGGTGTGTCCACAGAATCATCAATTACTAGTGGGACTATCACTCCTGACCAGCAGGAGGAGGCAAAGAACACCACAGCAAAGCTGCTATATATGTCACTTCCCTTACCCATGACCCCCAGTTATTCAGCCGAAGGGAAAAAGAAGATAACACAAAGGTGTAGAGGTGCCTGAGGTTTTAGCTAAAAATAACTGTCTTAAAATAAAGGGTGGGCCGTGGACTCAACATATCCGGAAATAAATAAATTTATCAGGTAAGTATAAATAATGTTTTCTTTCCTAAGACATGGTGAGTCCACGGAATCATCAATTACTAGTGGGAACCAATACCCAAGCTAAGAGGACACAGATGTTTAGGGAGGGACAAGACAGGTAACCTAAACAGAAGACACCCACCACTGCTTGAAGAACCTATATCCCAAAATAAGCCTCAACTGAGACAAATAATTAAATTTGGAAAATTTGGAAAGAAAAAACTAAGTTGCAGACGTCTTGCAAATCTGTGCCAAAGAAGCTTCATTTTGAAAGCCTAAAAAGAAGAGACAGCCCTCGAATAACGAGCCATAACTCTCTCAGGAAACTGCAACCCTGCAGTTCTGAAAAGCAAACAAAGTAAAACTTCTCAACCAGAAAAAACATAATTTATGCTTACCGATAAATTTATTTCTCTTGTAGTGTATCCAGTCCACGGATCATCCATTACTTGTGTGATATTCTCCTTCCCAACAGGAAGTTGCAAGAGGATCACCCACAGCAGAGCTGCTATATAGCTCCTCCCCTCACTGCCATATCCAGTCATTCGACCGAAACAAGACGAGAAAGGAGAAACCAAAGGGTGCAGTGGTGACTGTAGTTTAATTAAAATTTAGACCTGCCTTAAAAGGACAGGGCGGGCCGTGGACTGGATACACTACAAGAGAAATAAATTTATCAGGTAAGCATAAATTATGTTTTCTCTTGTTAAGTGTATCCAGTCCACGGATCATCCATTACTTGTGGGATACCAATACCAAAGCTAAAGTACACGGATGATGGGAGGGACAAGGCAGGAACTTAAACGGAAGGAACCACTGCCTGTAGAACCTTTCTCCCAAAAACAGCCTCCGAAGAAGCAAAAGTGTCAAATTTGTAAAATTTTGAAAAGGTGTGAAGCGAAGACCAAGTCGCAGCCTTGCAAATCTGTTCAACAGAGGCCTCATTTTTAAAGGCCCAGGTGGAAGCCACAGCTCTAGTAGAATGAGCTGTAATCCTTTCAGGGGGCTGCTGTCCAGCAGTCTCATAGGCTAAGCGTATTATGCTCCGAAGCCAAAAGGAGAGAGAGGTTGCCGAAGCTTTTTGACCTCTCCTCTGTCCAGAGTAAACGACAAACAGGGCAGATGTTTGACGAAAATCTTTAGTAGCCTGTAAGTAAAACTTCAAGGCACGGACTACGTCCAGATTATGCAAAAGACGTGACGTTCTTCTTTGAAGAAGGATTAGGACACAATGATGGAACAACAATCTCTTGATTGATATTCCTGTTAGAAACCACCTTAGGTAAAAACCCAGGTTTGGTACGCAGAACTACCTTGTCTGAATGAAAAATCAGATAAGGAGAATCACAATGTAAGGCAGATAACTCAGAGACTCTTCGAGCCGAGGAAATAGCCATCAAAAACAGAACTTTCCAAGATAAAAGTTTAATATCAATGGAAAGAAGGGGTTCAAACGGAACTCCCAGAAGAACTTTAAGAACCAAGTTTAAGCTCCACGGGGGAGCAACAGTTTTAAACACAGGCTTAATCCTAACCAAAGCCTGACAAAATGCCTGGACGTCTGGAACTTCTGCCAGACGCTTGTGCAAAAGAATAGACAGAGCAGGGATCTGTCCTTTTAAAGAACTAGCTGATAAGCCTTTGTCCAAACCCTGTTGGAGAAAGGACAATATCCTAGGAATCCTAACCTTACTCCATGAGTAACTCTTGGATTCACACCAATAAAGATATTTACGCCATATCTTATGGTAGATTTTCCTGGTGACAGGCTTCCGAGCCTGTATTAAGGTATCAATGACTGACTCGGAGAAGCCACACCTTGATAGAATCAAGCGTTCAATCTCCATGCAGTCAGTCTCAGAGAAATTAGATTTGGATGATTGAAAGGACCTTGTATTAGAAGGTCCTGCCTCAGAGGCAGAGTCCATGGTGGAAGAGATGACATGTCCACTAGGTCTGCATACACCAGGTCCTGCGTGGCCACGCAGGCGCTATCAGAATCACTGATGCTCTCTCCTGTTTGATTTTGGCAATCAAGGAGCTGCAAGAGCATCTATCAGCTATGCCTCACGGTCTTAGAACCGCCAGAAGTGAGCCCAGAACCTTTGTAAAAATTCTCGGGGCAGTGGCCAACCCGAAGGGAAGAGCTACAAATTGGTAATGCCTGTCTAGAAAGGCAAACCTTAGGAACCGATGATGATCTTTGTGAATCGGTATGTGAAGGTAGGCATCCTTTAAGTCCACTGTGGTCATGTACTGACCCTCTTGGATCATGGGTAGGATGGTCCGAATAGTTTCCATTTTGAATGATGGAACTCTGAGGAATTTGTTTAAGATCTTTAGATCCAAGATTGGTCTGAAGGTTCCCTCTTTCTTGGGAACCACAAACAGATTTGAATAAAATCCCTGTCCTTGTTCCGTCCGCGGAACTGGATGGATCACTCCCATTACTAGGAGGCCTTGCACACAGCTTAGGAATGCCTCTTTCTTTATCTGGTTTGCTGATAACCTTGAAAGATGAAATCTCCCTTGTGGAGGAGAAGCTTTGAAGTCCAGAAGATATCCCTGAGATATGATCTCCAACGCCCAGGGATCCTGAACATCTCTTGCCCACGCCTGGGCGAAGAGAGAAAGTCTGGCCCCCACTAGATCCGTTTCCGGATAGGGGGCCGTTCCTTCATGCTGTCTTGGGGGCAGCAGCAGGCTTTCTGGCCTGCTTGCCCTTGTTCCAGGACTGGTTAGGTTTCCAGGCCTGTCTGGAATGAGCAACAGTTCCCTCTTGTTTTGAAGCGGAGGAAGTTGATGCTGCTCCTGCCTTGAAATTTCGAAAGGCACGAAAATTAGACTGTTTGGCCTTTGATTTGGCCCTGTCCTGAGGAAGGGTATTATTATTATCATATATTAAATTTTTAATATCTATTTGAGAATCTATTATCCTCTTTTCGCATCACTTATTATATTGTGCACAATGAGAAATACCGTATATGCACTTTATATATTGGTAGATACCACATACATATATTTACAGCTCTATTGCTTTCATTAGCGCTACCTTACAACTCCCCTTTTTTCTTGTTCTATCTCATTAACGATTTGGAGATTCGTTAATGTTTTAGGGTAGCTACATAGAGCTAGAGAGTGTTAGTATCTTTTACACCATTTTTTGTATCTGAGGAAGGGTATGACCCTTGCCTCCAGTAATGTCAGCAATAATTTCAATCAAGCCAGGCCCGAATAAGGTCTGCCCCTTGAAAGGAATGTTGAGTAATTTAGACTTTGAAGTCACATCAGCTGACCAGGATTTAAGCCATAGCGCCCTACGCGCCTGGATGGCGAATCCAGAATTCTTAGCCGTTAGTTTAGTCAAATGAACAATGGCATCAGAAACAAATGAGTTAGCTAGCTTAAGCGTTCTAAGCTTGTCAATAATTTCATTCAATGGAGCTGTCTGGATGGCCTCTTCCAGGGCCTCAAACCAGAATGCCGCCGCAGCAGTGACAGGCGCAATGCATGCAAGGGGCTGTAAAATAAAACCTTGTTGAATAAACATTTTCTTAAGGTAACCCTCCAATTTTTTATCCATTGGATCTGAAAAAGCACAACTGTCCTCAACCGGGATAGTGGTACGCTTTGCTAAAGTAGAAACTGCTCCCTCCACCTTAGGGACCGTCTGCCATAAGTCCCGTGTAGTGGCGTCTATTGGAAACATTTTTCTAAATATAGGAGGTGGGGAAAAGGGCACACCGGGTCTATCCCACTCCTGGCTAATAATTTCTGTAAGCCTTTTAGGTGTAGGAAAAACGTCAGTACACACCGGCACCGCATAGTATCTATCCAGCCTACACAATTTCTCTGGAATTGCAACTGTGTTACAGTCATTCAGAGCAGCTAATATCTCCCTAAGCAATACACGGAGGTTCTCAAGCTTAAATTTAAAATTAGAAATCTCTGAATCAGGTTTCCCCGAGTCAGAGATGTCACCCACAGACTGAAGCTCTCCGTCCTCATGTTCTGCATACTGTGACGCAGTATCAGACATGGCTCTAACAGCATTTGCGCGCTCTGTATCTCTCCTAACCCCAGAGCTATCGCGCTGGCCTCTTAATTCAGGCAATCTAGATAATACCTCTGACAGGGTATTATTCATGATTGCAGCCATGTCCTGCAAGGTAATCGCTATGGGCGTCCCTGATGTAATTGGCGCCATATTAGCGTGCGTCCCCTGAGCGGGAGGCGAAGGGTCTGACACGTGGGGAGAGTTAGTCGGCATAACTTCCCCCTCGACAGAACCCTCTGGTGATAATTCTTTTATAGATAAAGACTGATCTTTACTGTTTAAGGTGAAATCAATACATTTAGTACACATTCTCCTAGGGGGCTCCACCCTGGCTTTCAAACATAATGAACAAGTAGGTTCCTCTGTGTCAGACATGTTTAAACAGACTAGCAATGAGACTAGCAAGCTTGGAAAACACTTTAAAACAAGTTTACAAGCAATATAAAAAAACGTTACTGCGCCTTTAAGAAACACAAATTTTCCCAAATTTTGAAATAACAGTGAAAAAATGCAGTTACACTAACAAAATTTTTACAGTGTATGTAATAAGTTAGCAGAGCATTGCACCCACTTGCAAATGGATGATTAACCCCTTAATACCAAAAACGGAATAACAAATGACAAAAACGTTTTTTAAACAGTCACAACAACTGCCACAGCTCTACTGTGGCTTTTTACCTCCCTCAATACGACTTTTGAAGCCTTTTGAGCCCTTCAGAAGTGCTGGATCATGCAGGAAGAAGCTGGATGTCTGTGTCTGTAATTTTTGCTGTGCAAAAAAATGCTAAAATAGGCCCATCCCACTCATATTACAACAGTGGGAAGCCTCAGGGAACTGTTTCTAGGCAAAATTCAAGCCAGCCATGTGGAAAAAACTAGGCCCCAATAAGTTTTATCACCAAACATATGTAAAAAACGATTAAACATGCCAACAAACGTTTTAAAATACACTTTTATAAGAGTATGTATCTCTATTAATAAGCCTGATACCAGTCGCTATCACTGCATTTAAGGTTTTACTTACATTACTTCGGTATCAGCAGCATTTTCTAGCAAATTCCATCCCTAGAAAAATATTCTAACTGCACATACCTTATTGCAGGAAACCTGCACGCTATTCCCCCTCTGAAGTTACCTCACTCCTCAGAATATGTGAGAACAGCAAAGGATGCTAAGATCATAGAAAACGCAGGCAGATTCTTCTTCTAAATACTGCCTGAGATAAACAGTACACTCCGGTACCATTTAAAAATAACAAACTTTTGATTGAAGAAATAAACTAAGTATAAAACACCACAGTCCTCTTACGACCTCCATCTTAGTTGAGAGTTGCAAGAGAATGACTGGATATGGCAGTGAGGGGAGGAGCTATATAGCAGCTCTGCTGTGGGTGATCCTCTTGCAACTTCCTGTTGGGAAGGAGAATATCCCACAAGTAATGGATGATCCGTTGACTGGATACACTTAACAAGAGAAAAGAGAAGTAGTAGTAGATATCTAATACAGAATCCTGCACAACATCCAAACTCTGCACACATGAACCTCAAAAGAAAAGAATGAGGACACAGAGAGGGAACAACGATTCCCAAACAATATATCCACTTAGGATTCTCTCAGGAGGCTACTGACCAGCAGTCTCATATGCCAAGCGAATAATACTCCTCAACCAACAAAAAAAAGAGAAGTAGCCGTAGCTTTCTTACACTTACGCTTCCCAGAAAAGACAACAAATAAAGAAGAAGACTGGCGAAAATCCTTCGTAGAATGCAAATAATATTTCAATGCACAAACCACATCCAGGTTGTGCAACAAATGCTCCTTATGAGAAGGATTAGGGCACAAAGAAGGAACAACAATCTCTTGATTAATATTGTTATCAGAAACAACTTTGGGAAGAAAACCCAAGGCAGTACGCAGAACTACCTTATCAGAGTGAAAAATAAGAAAAGGCGTTTCATACTGTAAGGCTGAAAGCTCTGAAACTCTTTGAGCCGAAGAAATAGCCACCAGAAACAAAACCTTCCAAAATAATAAATAATAATATCCAAAGAATGCATAGGTTAAAACGGAGCCTGTTGAAGGACTCTAAGAACCAAATTAAGACTCCAAGGAGGAGTAGTAGACTTAAACACAGGCTGAATTCTAACCAAGACCTGACAAAAAGAATGAACATCTGGCACATCCACCAGGCACTTGTACAATAAAATAGATAAAGCAGAAATTTGACCCTTCAGGGTACTAGCAGATAAACCTTTCTCCAAACCATCCTGGAGAGAAGACAAAATCCTATGAATCCTAACTCTACTCCACGAGTAGCCTTTGGATTCACACCATAACAATACTTACGCAAAATCTTATAATAAATCTTCGTAGTCACAGGCTTGAATCATAGTCTCAATGACTGACTCAGAAAAACAATGCTTAGAAAGAATCAAGCGTTCAATCTTCAAGCAGTCAGCTTCAGAGAAACGAGATTTGGATGAAGAAAGGGACCCTGAAGAAGCAGGTCCTTCCTTAAAGGGACACTGAACACAAATGTTTTCTTTTGTGATTCAGATACAGCATGCAATTTTAAGCAACTTTCTAATTTACTCCTATAATCAATTTTTCTTCATTTTCTTGCTATCTTTATTTGAAAAAGAAGGCATCTAAGCTTTTTTTTTGGTTCAGACTGTGGACAGCATTTTTTTTATTGGTGGATGAATTTATCCACCAATCAGCAAGAACAACCCAGGTTGTTCACCAAAAATGGGCCGGCATCTAAACTTACGTTCTTGCATTTCAAATAAAGATACCAAGAGAATGAAAAAAAAATTGATAATAGGAGTAAATTAGAAAGTTGCTTAAAATTGCATGCTCTATCTGAATCACAAATTAAAAAATTTGGGTTCAGTGTCCTTTTAATGGAAGACGCCAAGGTGAAAGAGAAGACATCTCCACTAGATCTGCAAACCAGATTCTGCGAGACCACGCCGGAGCAATGAGAATCACAGATGCCCTCTCTTGTTTGACCCAAGCAATGACCCGAGGAAGAAGAGCAAACAGAGGGAACACAGATTGAAAGTCCAAGGAACTGCCAGAGCATCTATCAGAAAAGCCTGAGGATCCTTTGATCTCGACCCGTACCTCAGGAGCTTGGCAATCTGACGAGATGCCATGAGATCCAATGCCGGCTGCCCCCAACTGAGAATCAAGCTGGAAAATACCTCTGGATGAAGTTCCCACTCCCCCGGATGAAAAGTCTGTCTGCTCAGAAAATCCGCTTCCCAATTGTCCACCCCTGGAATATGGATAGCAGACAGACAACAGTTGTGAATCTCCGCCCACTGAATAATCTTGGCTACCTCTGTCATGGCCAAGGAACGCAGAGTTCCTCCCTGATGATTGATGTAAGCCACTAACATTATGTTGTCCGACTGAAACCTGATAAACTGGGTTGAAGCTAGCTGAGGCCAGGCTAGAAGAGCATTGAAAATTGCTCTCATTTCCAAAACATTTATTGGAAGAACCGACTCCTCCCGAGTCCATAGACACTGAGCCCATAATGCACCCCTGCCCAGCAAACTGGCATCCGTGGTTACAATCACCCATGCAGGTCTGCAAAAGCAAGTTCCCTGAGAGAGAAGATCCTGAGACAACCACCATGGAAGAGAATCTCTGGACATCTGATCTAGAACAATCTTTGGAGATAGATCCGCATAATCCCTGTTCCACTGCCTGAGCAAGCATAACTGCAGAGGTCTGAGATGCAACCGAGCAATCGGAATGATGTCCATGACTGAAACCATCAGACCAATAACCTCCATGCATAAGCCACTGACGGCCGAGGAAGGGACTGAAGAGCAAGACACGTATTGAAAATCTTTGACTTTCTTGCTTCTGTCAGAAAAATTTTCATCTCTAGAGAATCTATAATGGTCCCCAAAAATACCACTCTTTTAGCCGGAATTAAGGAACTCTTTCCTAAATTCACCTTCCAACCGGGGGAGCGCAGAAAAGACAACAACTCCATGTGGGAGTTTGCTTGTTGAAAAGATGGAGCCTGAACTAGAATGTCATCCAGATAAGGAGCCACTGCAACACCCTTCAATCGAAGCACCACCAACAATGCTCCCAGGACCTTTGAAAAAATTCTGGGAGCTGTTGCCAGACAAAAAGGAAAAGCTACAAACTGAAAATGTTTGTCTAGAAATCCAAATCTTAGGAACCTGTGATGATCCCTGTGAATAGGAATATGCAGATACACATCTTTTAGGTCCACCATGGTCATGAACTGATCTTCCTGAACCAAAGAAAGAATGGAACAAATAGTTTCCATCTTGAAAGACGGAACCCTGAGAAACTTGTTTACACTCTTGAGATCTAAAATAGGTCTGAAAGCTCCCTCCTTTTTGGGAACGATGAAGAGATAAGAATAAAAACCCAGACCCTGTTCCTGAACCGGAACAGGAACTATCACTCCCATGTCGGAAAGATTATGAACACAACGTAAGAACATTTCTCCTTTAATCTCGTTTGCAGATAACCTGGAGAGAAGAAATCTGCCTCTGGGAGGAAAATTCTTGAACTCCAGTTTGTAACCCTGGGACACGATATCTACCACCCAGGGATCCTGAATATCTTGAACCCAGGCTTGAGCGAAGAAAGAGAGTCTGCCCCCAAAAGATCCATTCCCAGATCTGGGCAGACCCTTCATGCTGATTTTGAGTCAGCAACAGGCTTCCTGGACTGCTTCCCCTTATTCCAAGACTGATTTGACTTCCAAGATGGCTTGGACTGTTCCTGCTTGGAGGAAGAAGTGGAAGATTTACCAGAGAAGTTACGAAAGGAATGAAAATTACTCTCCCTACCCTTCTGTTTCTTTCTTTTATCCTGAGGAAGAGAATGTCCCTTCCCTCCTGTAATATCAGAACTAATCTCAGCCAAACCTGGCCCAAACGAGGTCTTACCCTTGTAAGGAATAGACAAAAGCTTAGACTTAGAGGACACATCCGCAGACCAGGATTTCAACCATAAAGCTCTGCAAGCTAAAATAGCAAAACAAGAAATTTTAGGTCCCAACTTGATGACCTGTAGAGAAGCATCTGCAATAAAGGAATTAACCAACTTAAAAGCCTTGATTATATCTTGAATTTCTTCAAGAGGAGTATCTTGCTGAATAGAATCAGACAATGCATCAAACCAATATGCCGCGGCACTAGTAACCGTAGCAATACATGCAGCCGGTTGCCATTGATACCCCTGGTGAGCATAAATCTTTTTAAGCAAAGCTTCCAACTTCTTATCCATAGAATCTTTAAAGGAACAGCTGTCCTTAATAGGAATAGTGGTCCTCTTGGTCAGAGTGGAAACTGCTCCCTCCACCTTAGGAACCATCTGCCAAGATTCCTTAATAGAATCAGCAATAGGAAGCATCTTCCTAAAAATTGGAGAAGGGGAAAAAGGAATCCCAGGCTTCTCCCATTCTCGTGCAATAATATCTGAAACACGATCTGATATAGGAAAAACTTCCACCGAGGAAGGGACATCAAAAAACGTATTAAGTTTAATAGATTTCTTAGGAATAACCATGACTGACGCCTCAGAGTCATCCAAGGCAGCCAAAACCTCCTTGAGTAACAAATGGAGGTGCTGCAGCTTAAACCTAAAGGAAACAACCTCAGGTTCAGAAGAAGGATTTGCACTATCAGAATCTGAGATCTAACCCTCAGATGCTACTGAAGTATCTTCCTCCTCAGACTTATGAGAAGAAACACTAGACACAATTGCAACAGAATCAGAAACCTTATACTTCCTCTTGCGCTTCCCCTGTAACATAGGAAAAGCAAACAAAGCCTCAGATACTGCCGAGGATATATGGGTAGCCATATCCTGCAAGGAAAAACCAACCTGAGATGAAACACAGGGCACTGCAGAAGATTGGGACGTATGAGGAGAAAGCTGCGGATTAGCCTGAACAGGAGACTCCTGAACAACATCCGGCCTAGACAATGAAGGCTCAGAATCAAAAAGTCTATCCTTGTAATGTAATGTTCTCTCAATACAAGAGGAACAAAAAGGGATAGTATTAAACATAGAGAACAAGCAACAGCTTGCAGGGCCTCTTGGTCCATCTTATTCTAAAGGAAAAAACCTTAATCAATAAAAACAAATCTAAGTTCAAATCAGAATTGTAATGAAACAAAAAAAAATGTTACTGTCCTTTTAAATTTTAAACAGAGACTTTTTTTTTTTAAAACTAGAAAATCCTTAAATAAACTGCACAATAAATCTTGCAGCAACAATGCTTCAGAAAATGAATGCAAAAAGAGACACAAACGTTATAGTCCCTGAAATTTAGACAGAAACAAATATAAACAGAGCAACAGCCCCACAAAAAAACAGGCAACCTCCACACCTCAGCAAGCTCTGCTGAGATTCCTACCTGACCTCCTTGCTGCCAGAAACAAAGTCAGAAAATGAGCCGGACCCCCACACAGCCGCAATGGAGAGAACGCTGAACCACCTCTGAGGTGCTAAGCAACAGAGCTGCAACATCCAGGAACAACAGGAAACCGCTAAAAGGGCGCCAAAAATGTCCTTGCTATCTCAGATAAGCCCGCCTATTGTGGGCGTGGCCTAACAAACCTCCCGGTAGCCATTAATACACAAACAAAAAACATGTACACTAAAGTGAAAACATAATAAACTGAGCCAAACATCCCCAGTGCATGCAAAACTGCCATACAATAAACCGTTAACCTAGAAGGCGGATTGTATATTTAGACAGAATTAATTGTCAAAAGTGCCAAATTCTCCTATATCAAAACAGGGAAATAAATAGGCACTTACCTCAAAAATCTGTCCGGCAGCAGGACAGCTCACTTGGTATGAGAAGGGCTTCCTACCTCACATGGACCTGTGGGAAAAAGAAAAGGCTGAGTAAACTTACTCAAACTTTTAACCAAGGGTAGCATGAAATTACTTGGGAGGTCCAGTGGGGATTATACCCCACAAGTTCCCAAATGCTTAAAAGCCACCACTTGCTCTACTGAAGAGACTGACATGAACTACAGCTAAACCCCAAAGAAAACCAGAGCAAACTTGCTCTGCTTAAAAAATAACAAACTCTTGATTGAAGAATCAGACACCTATCTTTACCCCTCCTTGCAACTGATACAAGCAAAGAGAATGACTGGGGATTGTGGGTAGGGGGAGTGGTATTTAACAGCTTTTGCTGTGGTGCTTTTTTTCTTCTCCTGCTGGTCAGGAGTGATATTCCCAACAGTAATTAAGATGATCCGTGGACTCACTGTGTCATTAGAAAGAAAAACGTCTTATCCAAAAGAAAATAAAGCGAATCATACTGCAAAGCCGAGAGTATTTAAACTCTCTGAACAGAAGATATAACAAAAGAAAGAAATTACAAGATAAAATTTTAAAATCTATGGAATGCTGATCTCAATTAGGAAATAATATATATATATATATATATATATATATATATATACACACACACACACACACACACATATATATATATATATATATATATATATATATATATATGTATATACACACACACATAGATATATGTGTATATATATTTTTTCCTGTATTTTAGACAGAACTAAGCATTCAATCTCCAAGCTGAAAGCTTCAGAGAAAACAAAAGAAGGATGAAAGAAAGGACCCTAAATCAGAAGGACCTTCCTCAGGAACAATCACCAAGGTGGAAGAAATACATCTCCGCTAGGTCTGAAAACCTGATCTAAGACTATGCAGGAACCATTAAAATCCCAAGGAACCGCCAGGGTATTTAGCAGAGCAGCCTGCTGATCTCATGACCCTAAACACAACTTGGAAACTTGGCGTACTGCCATCGCCAACTCCAGCACCCCCCATGTGAGGGTTAACCTGGAGAACCCTCCAGGAGACCACTCCCCGGAATGAAAAATCTGACTGCTCAAGAAGTCCGCTCCCGGTATACACTCTTGAAAAGAGAATAGAAAACAAACTAGAATGTGGGCGTCCACCCACAGAACAATCCATTCCAATTATGGCAAAGGAACGCCAGGTTCCTCCCAGGTGGTTAATGTAAACCACTGAGATGAAATTTGCAACTAGAACCTGAAAACCGGGAAAGACAACTGAGGCCAAGCTATCAGAGCATTGCAGATCGCTCTCTACTCCAAAAAGGTTATGGTGAGAGCAGGCTCCTCCCAAGTCCATTGTCACCAACCCGTCAGACTAGTGACCATGACTAACACATAGGAAAGTCTCCAGAAACATGTGCCCCGAGACAGAATGTACTTGAGAAAGACAAAAAAATCTGGAGAATGCAGGTAAAGATCCCGCTACCTCTTGCAAGCAAAGCGAGCGCTCCACAAAAAACTCCCTTCTCTGATCCACAGGGAAGAATCTCATGTGAACAGATCAAGATCTATCCTCCAACACAAAACCACAAGATCCTCGGTCCACAATCTGAACATGCATAACCACAGACTCTCAGATGGATCGAGCAAAGGGATGATGTCCAATGAAGCAACCCTCAGACCATTACCTCCATACATAGAGCCACTGAAGAACTAAACAGAAGAGTGCAGAAAGAAGCAAGAGGAAAAAAATCATTTTTTTCCTGACCTCTGTGAAAAATAATTTCAGAGACAGGGAAATTAATCTGGTCCCAAGAAACTACCTCTGTAGCTAGACCAAGAGAACTCATTGTCAAATACACTTCCATTGGAGGAAAGAAGAGAGACAACAAAATCTCAGTATGAGAGTAAGCATCTTGAAATGATGGCACCTGAACCATTATGATGTCCAGGAATGGTACCACAGCAATTCCCTGAAACCAGATCAATGCCAATACAGCCCTTTCTGAGAACCATGGCAATGCCAAAGGAAAGAGCCACAAACTGAAAGTTTGACAGAAAGGCAAACCTCAGGAACTTGAAATTTTGCGTCCTTCAGGACTAAGGTCACTATGAACTGACCCTCCTAGTTCACTGGTTTCCATTTGAAGAACGGTACCCTGAGACAATCTGTTGAGACACTTTAGGACAACTATAGGGCAAAATTCCCTCATTTTCGTGAACCTCAAACAGAAATGATAAAATCCTAGACCCTGTTGTCTTACAGGAACTGGAACTATCACCCACAGGGAAGAGAAATCATTAATGCACTGCAAAAACACCTTACAGTTATCTAACCCATAGATAAAATTGAGAGGAGAAACCTGCCTCAGGGAGGGAAGGAATGACTACTAAGTAGAAACTCTGAAGCACAATGTCCACAGACTATCTGGAACATCTCGTATCTATGTCTAAAAACAAACAGAGAATCAACCCCCCACTTGGACCAATTCCGAAATGGGGGTAAAATCCTTTATATCAGATCAGGACCAAAACAAGGTCATACCCTTGTATGGATGCACCAGAAACTTGGACTCAGAGGAAAACCCACTGTCCATAACGCCCCACGGACTAGAACAGCGAAGCCAGATATCATTTGGCTGGTAGCATCATAAATAAAGAATTGGCTAGCGTAAGAGCCTAAATTCTGTACTGGAGCTGCTCCAAAAGAGTCTCTACCTAATAGGATTTAGAAAAGGCATTGCACCAATAAGATGCCGCACTTGACACAGTTGCATTACAAACTTACAAGTAAGTCACCAGCTTAGTCCATAGATCCTAAAAGGAACAGCTATCCTCTCTAGGAATCTTAGTTATTTTAGCCAGAGTAGAGATGCCCTACTACATAGGGCACCGTGCGCTCTGATATTTAATGGAGACAACAACAGGAAACATTTTTCTTTTCTTTTTTTAAAACAGGAGACAGTGAAAAAAGAAATCCCTGACTTGTCCCATTCCTGTGAAAAACCTCCAATAAGGAACCCTAGTATTTATAAAATTTACTAGACTCCTATGGTTGACAATGACATACGTACCGGAGTCGCCCCAAATTAGCCAATACCACCTTACCATACACAAAGGTGTACAAGCTTATATCTAAAGGATACTCCTCAGCATCAGATGAAGGAATTATAATGTGATATACCACCCTCAGAAGCTCCTAGCGACTGCACCGCATCAGAATTATGAGGGATAGCAACATATTTAACAGAAACCTTACTATCTGAATATATAAATGTCCTCTTGCACTTTCCCTGAAAGAAAAGAAAGTCAGATAACACCGCAGATATTGAGAGAATACCTGAGCTGCAAAATCTGCAGGCAAAAACACTACTACAGGAGATTGAGAGGAATCTCAGTGCACTGCATGTGATGCCATGAAGGCTTGGAACATTTAAGGAGAAAACTGTGGCATTGCCTAAACAGCATCTTCCTGGGTCACATTGGGCTCAGAAGTAACGCTCTAACTCTATGCAAGAGAGAAGCGAAGACAATTAAAACAAGCATAGTACATTATCAACCCTAACAAAAAAGGGAAATAAACCAGCAATACTAAAACACTGCTTGCACCTTCTGAAGGTAAGCCAGCATGTAAAACACCAACAGAATTCTATTCTAAAGAATACAGGGCAAGAGAGGAAAATTAAAATTTTATGCTAGAGAGAAAAAAATATATATACAGTATATAATAAAACACTGTCACTTTAAGACAGAACAGCAGTCCGTGCAAGTCTAGCCATATACGGCTAAAACAACATAAAGGCTGCAAAATGAAAGTCTATTATCAGCCTAAAAATGTAATTCTTTGCACCAAACAGTATACAAAATATTCACTATAAACTATTATACAGGGGTGCATCTGGGATAGTACTTTTATATAAAAACTCCCAGAGACAGAGTGACTATGGAAGCTCCGATTACAGCTGGAGGAAAAACTGAGATTGTCTAACGAAAAGCGGTAGGTCACATGATCGGACCTGGCAAGACCAAAAATGGTGCCGCATCTCTTCCTCAGAAGAGAAACAAGGCGGGGACACACAGCAGTATAGCGCTTCATTCAGCAAAAACAAACTAAATAAAGGCGCCCCACCAGGGAAACACATAAAAGGAAAAGCGTGCACACAAGCGAACCTTTATGTTTACTATCAGAAAAATGGCTTTGCACTATTAGAGAAGTATCTCTATCACTGTGCAATTACCGCTCATAAAATGTTTCTCTTCAGAAAAAAAAGTACACATAATCTTTCCTTAGACACTGTCTGTGCCTCTAAAAGAAAACATGAGCCATATAAAATTAAAAAGTTAACCCCTTTCATCCCTGAAGAGGGTTAACTCTGTCTCCAGCCACAAGCAAATTAGTGCCTGCCTAATGCCTTACAATAAATCCTCAACTAAGGATTCTGAGTCCCACTAACAATTGCAGAGAGTTCTTGTTTTATATGACCCTGAAGTGCCAGCCTCCCAGCCCTAGAAGACATTAGGCACATACCTGCATCTAGCTGTCCGGCATGTAGACAGCTTACCGGTATGAGGGGATGCCACTCCTCACAGAGACCTGTAGAAAAAGAAAGACAGAGTAAACTTACTCAGGCTTTCTATACCAGGGCAGCCAATTATTAGGAAAACACAGCGATAATCCACATAACAAGTTCCTAACTACTTTAAAGCCACCACTGCCCTACTGAAGAGACTAACGTGGAGTACGGCTACACCCAGTCTTGAGAGGAAGTTCAGAGTAAATCTACTCTGGCATTCAAAATAATAAAATATTGATTGAAGTTCAATATTCTTCAGACACCAAAAACTTCACCTCCTCCATGATCAGGGGCAAAGAGAATCACTGGGGGGTTATGGGTAAGGGAAGTGACATATATAGCAGCTATGCTGTGGTGCTCTTTGCCTCCTCCTGCTGGCCAGGAGTGATATTCCCACTAGTAATTGATGATTCAGTGGACTCACCATATCTTAGGAAAGAAATTGCATTACAACATGTGCTATGTCTTGTAACTTAACATAGTATATACAATGTGGTCTGTACCATTTATCATAGATAGAGTGACTTATACATTTTTATTTTTGTTTCAACTCATCTTTAATACATTCATTTAAATCAATGACTTCTATCCCCCCCCCCATTTTAACCCTGTAATTATCATAGCAATTAAAATATTTACATAGTACCTGCTAGAAGAATATAGACCAATTGTAATCCCTATTGAGGCCTTTAGGGGTTAAAGCTTCCAACTCGTGTATCCAATACATCTCTTTCTGCTTAAGCAGTTTTTCCCTATCAGCCCCATTTCTTTGTGGGGTGACACTGTCTATCACCTGCCACCTTAACTGGCTAATTTGGTGGCCACATTTAAGGAAGTGATTTGAGACTGGTGCCTCTTTGTTACTACATCTGATATTTGAGCGATGTTGGCTCATTCTGTCCCTTACCATGCGGGTTGTCTCACCCACATAGATAAGAGAACTGCTGCCCTTAAAGAGACACTAAACCGAAATGTTTTCTTTCACGATTCAGATAGAGCAGCAATTTTAAGCAACTTTCTAATTTACGCCTATTATCAAATTTTCTTTGTTCTCTTGTTATCTTTATTTAAAAAGCATGAATGTGATGCATAGGAGGAGCTGGCCCATTTTAGGTTGAGAACCTGGGTTATGCTTGCTTATTGGTGGTTAAATGTAAGCCTGCAATAAGCAAGCGCTATCCATGGTGCTAAACCTAAAATGGGCTGGCTGCTAAGATTTACATTCCTGCTTTTAAAATAAAGATAGCAAGAGAACAAAGAAAAATTGATAATAGGAGTAAATTAGAAAATTGCTTAAAATTCCCTGCTCTATCTGACTCATGAAAGAAAATGTTGGGTTCTGTGTCCCTTTAATAAGATATATGACTCACATGTGTATTATTGATCTTATATCTTTTGCCATTGCTGGGATGAAAGAAACAATTCCCTTTAACAATAGAGCTACAGCTCATACAGCCCAAACAAGGGTAGCATCCTAGGTTCTTTTCCCCCAGAAATGTCCGATTGTCCTTTTTAGAACCCACCCACATCAGTACTGGTTAAGTGGTCCTTTAGCTTTTTAACCCTCCTATAGGCCATTAACACTATGGCTGCTATTTTATCACTATGTTAACTGTGAGACAAAGACTAGCCTATCCCCCTTTTCCTTTGATTTTTTAATTTCTCTTATTCTAACTTCCTTTATTTTTTTCATTACTTACTATTCTGTCTACTCCCCAAAAGTCAGCTTCTAAATCTCTTAGGGTGAAAGCTATTGTAGCTTAACAGTGTATTCCTGTCAGTTTCCTCCTTCTTATAAATATCAAAGGCTAGTTTGTTTCCATCTTTGTACACCATAGTATCTAAACATGTAATGGACTCCTCACTATACTCAATGGAGAATTCTAGATCCCTTACAGCCGAGTTAAGTTCATAAACAAATTCTTTCAGAGTATCTAAGCTGCCTCACCACATACCAAACACATCATCGATGTAGCGCCACCATGTGGCCCCATACTATATAAATTAAATAGAGGAGAAAATAATTAATGAGAATGAAAAATTCATAAAGAGGTTGGCATATGATGGGGCAACGTTAGTGCCCATGGCAGTCCCTTTGATTCGGCCATACCAATCGTCTTGAAACATAAAATGATTCCAGTACAGTATTAATCTAAATAGCTCTTCAACAAATTCTACTTGTTTATGTAAACAATACACTGACAAACAAGTAGAATGTATTAAAGGGCCATTAAACCCACAAAATAATGTTATAGAATTCTGCACATAGTGCAGAATTATATAACATCAGCTTAACGCAAACTTTATACCTTAAAAGATTAAAGGACCAGTCAACACATTAGATTTGCATAATCAACACATGCAAGATAACAAGACAATGCAATAGCACTTAGTCTGAACTTCAATTGAGTAGTAGATTTTTTTATAACAAATTTCAAAGTTATATATATTTCCACTCCCCTTGTACCATGTGATAGCAATCAGCCAATCACAAATGCATATACGTATAGTCTGTGAATTCTTGCACATGCTCAGTAGGAGCTGGTGACTCAAAAATTGTAAATATAAAAGACTGTGCACATTTTTTTTTAATGGAAGTAAATTGGAAAGTTGTTTAAAATGACATGCTGTATCTGAATCATGAACATTTAATTTAACCTGAGTGTCCCTTTAAAGTGAAAAAATGCTACGAAATTTACTTTCACAGCACGCCGCTCCTGACTTTACTGAGCGGGTCTGTTTGTTTTCCCTAAGCCATTGGGCACGCTGTCTATTCACAGCCAGCCCGATCGCGCCATTAAACTCAATGTAACTTGCTCCTGCTACCAGACCAGAGCGGGAATGAGTTACATTGAGTTTAATGGCGCAATCGGGTTGGCTGTGAATAGACACTGTGCCCGATGCACTTAGAGGAAACAAACAGACCCGCTCAGTAAAGCCAGGAGCGGCGCACTGTGAAAGTAAATTTCGTAGCATTTTTTCACTTTAATCTTTTAAGGTACCAAATTTGCGCTAAGCTGATGTTATATAATTCTATAACCTTATTTTGTGAGCTTACTGGCACTTTAAAGAGCTATTTAGATTAATACTGTACTGGAATCATTTTATGTTTCAAGACGATTGGTGGGACTGCTAGACATAGACACTGATAGACAGTGTCACCCCACAAAGAAATGGGGCTGATAGGGAAAAACTGCTTAAGCAGAAAGAGATGTATTGGATACACGAGTTGGAAGCTTTAACCTCTAAAGGCCTCAATAGGGATTGCAATTGGTCTATATTCTTCTAGCAGGTGCTATGTAAATATTTTAATTGCTATGATAATTACAGGGTTAAAATGGTGAAAAATAGAAGTCATTGATTTAAATGAATGTATTAAAGATGAGTTGAAACAAAAGTAAAAATGTATAAGTCACTCTGTATCTATGATAAATGGTACAGACAACATTGTACAAGACATAACACATGTTGTAATGCATTTTTTGTCCAGAAGATGGCAGTAAAGCCACACATTTGAGTTTTTTTGGCGCAATTTTAGAAAGCCTTTAAATAGCCACTTGTAACTTTTGAAAGCAAGCATGAGTAAGGGTTAATGGAACACGAAACGTCGCTTTTCTGTCTGGAATAAAAGTTTGTTACTAAAAAAAGTGCTGTGGACATTCACTATTTCTATTATACTACTGACAATGTGAATTTACAAACTTTTAAAATCAATGATTAATTATAAAGATAAAATCTACCATTTAATTGACCTCTCACATTTATATAATCCTTAACATTGATACAGTTAAAAATAAATAGTACTGTAAAACTTACAACTGTCTGAGTGAAGTAGGAAACCTTTTTTAGAGGGCAAAGGACATCAGGCGAGATATTAATTAGCCCGAACCACAGTCTAAATATAGCAAAGTCACTAAATGATACAAAGGCACCATATGGTGACCCCACTGACATGGCTGAATACCGTTCCCTCCCATACACCTTTATGCATTTTCCTTCCTCTTGAAGGCTATGGAAATGTTTGCTTGTATGCTTCTCTTTGCCCTCCCCAAACCAGTACATTCCATTTCTGAAAGGAATCTCTACACTACAGCAAATATTAATACAAGATTTACCCCATTACAGCCGGAAAATCAGAAGTGTGGTGCACAGCTGTAATTAGCGGCCTTCTAATTACCAAAAAGCAATGGAAAAGCCATGTAAATGTCTGCTATTGCGGAACAAAGGAGATTCCAGAAAAGCTTTTACCATTTGTGTTATGACGCATGCGCCTTATGTAAAAAAAAGTAACTTTTTTTAATATGATCGCATTTGACGGTGAAACAGTGACATGAAATATACCAAAATGGGCCTAGATCAAAACCTTGGGTTGTCTACTAAATTTTTTTAAAAAAAAATAATATTTTTTTAGGGTAAATTAAAAAAAAAAATCTGCAATTTTGTTTAGAGTGATAGCAAAATACTAAACATTCTCTGGTCCTTTGGTTAAGTTTTTCTCTGAAATTCCCAGTGCTTAAGGGATTTTACAATTTTCAGTCAAATTCAATTATGAAAATACTGAGTAATGTTTTGTAATGTTTGCAGCACACTGCAAATTTCCTGTCTCAATCAGATGCTTAAAATAAAGGGAAATCCTCCAACTGCTAGTATAATAAAAACATCATTTATTTCCGGATATGGTGAGTCATTGGCCTCATCAATTACTAGTGGGAATATCACTCCTGACCAGCAGGAGGCGGCACCACACCAATGATATCACTTCCCTAACTCATAACCCCTCAGTCATTCAGCCGAGGGGAAATGGAAAAAGAAGATAACATAAAGGTGTAGAGGTGTCTGAGGTGCTAGTAAAAAATAGCTGTCTTTAAATAAAGGGCGAAGCCGTGGACTCAACATATCTGGAAAGAAAGAAATTCATCAGGTAAGTATAAAATGTTTACAGAAACAGTAGGTGGTACACTAAGCGCCTGCCTCAAAAATGACCCTGGCTCTGGAATAATGACTCCTAGTAGTCAAAGGGTGAGTAGATAAATCGGAAAAGAGAAACCAAAGCGCCTAATAGGCTGGGTCTAAGTATATAATACCAGGCGGTAATACTGAATAAAATTTATATAAAATTAACACTTTAATAGCTTACAGACATGGATCCATGTTACAATGAACAAACATAATAATAGCAATAATAATGATAAAACAGTAAAAAACAGTAAAAAACAATAAAAGGCAATAAATAGACTACAGAGGTATGTACTCTCTGTGGCTAATGTCTAGTGCGAGGTACTAGAAGGGGTCCCCTTTCTAAGTGGGATAGCCTAGATAAGTGGCAATAAGGATGATAAGGTACCTTGCTAAAGGTAATATGCCAATCCTAGTGTGTGTCCTACCACAA
This sequence comes from Bombina bombina, assembly GCF_027579735.1. NCBI lineage: Eukaryota > Metazoa > Chordata > Amphibia > Anura > Bombinatoridae > Bombina > Bombina bombina. The sequence continues at coordinate 345,087,446 of NC_069506.1, forward strand.
ACTGAATATTATAATGTGGTCAAGTGTGATCTACTAACGATGTTCCTAAAATTGATTAGCACGTGTGACAAGTGTAACACATAGTGGTGAAAAACACCGTTGCACCTCACACTTGACCACATTATAATATTCAGTTTGTGGTAGGACACACACTAGGATTGGCATATTACCTTTAGCAAGGTACCTTATCATCCTTATTGCCACTTATCTAGGCTATCCCACTTAGAAAGGGGACCCCTTCTAGTACCTCGCACTAGACATTAGCCACAGAGAGTACATACCTCTGTAGTCTATTTATTGCCTTTTATTGTTTTTTACTGTGTTTTTTACTGTTTTATCATTATTATTGCTATTATTATGTTTGTTCATTGTAACATGGATCCATGTCTGTAAGCTATTAAAGTGTTAATTTTATATAAATTTTATTCAGCATTACCGCCTGGTATTATATACTTAGACCCAGCCTATTAGGCTCTTTGGTTTCTCTTTTCCGATTTAAGTATAAAATGTTTTCTTTCCTAAGATATGGCGAGCCCACGGCATCATCAATTACTAGTGGGAACCAATACCCAAGCTAGAGGACACAGATGATTAGGGAGGGACAAGACAGGTAACCTAAATAGAAGGCACCACTGCTTAAAGAACCTTTCTCCCAAAAGAAGCCTCAGCTGAGGCAAAAGTATCAAATTTGGAAAAAGTATGCAGAGAGTACCAAGTTGCTGCCTTGCAAATCTGTTCCACAGAAGCTTCATTCTTGAAAGCCCAAGAAGAGGAGACAGTCCTAGTGGAATGAGCTGTTATTCTCTCAGGAGGCTGCTGTCCAACAGTCTCATAGGCCAAACGAATAACACTTCTTAACCAGAAAGAAAGAGAAGTAGCTGTAGTTTTCTGACCTTTACATTTCCCCGAGAAACACAAACACAGCAGAAGACTGGCGAAAATCCTTAGTCGCCTGAAGGTAGAATTTCAAAAGCACGCACAACATCCAGATTGCGCAACCAACGTTCCTTATGGCCAGCAGGATTAAGACATAGAGAAGGAACAACAATTTCCTGATTAATATTTCTATTCAAAACAACTTTAGGAAGGAAACCTAACTTAGTACAAAGAACCACTTTATCGGAAGGAAAAATAAGGTAAGGTGAATCATACTGCAAAGCTGAGAGTTCCGAGACTCTCCGAGCAGAAGAAATAGCAACAAGAAACAAAACCTTCCAAGATAATAACTTAATATCCATGGAATGCATTGGCTCAAACGATGCCTGGTGCAAAACTTTAAGAACAAGGTTCAGATTCCAAGGAGGAGTAACCAACTTAAACACAGGCCTGATTCTGACCAAAGCCTGACAAAAAGACTGTACATCTGGCACATCCGCCAGACACTTATGTAGCAAATAGACAAGGCAGAGATCTGACCCTTCAGAGTACTCGCTGACAAACCCTTCTCCAGACCCTCCTGGAGAAAAGATAAAATCCTAGGAATCCTGACCCTACTCCAAGAATAACCAATAAAGATATTTACGCCATATGTTATGGTAAATCTTCCTAGTAACCGGCTTATGAGCCTGAATCATGGTCTCAATGACCGAATCAGAAAAACATAAATTATGCTTACCAAATAATTTCCTTTCCTTCTGTATGAGGAGAGTCCACAGCTGCATTCCTTACTTGTGGGAAATACTGAACCTGGCCACCAGGAGGAGGCAAAGACACCCCAGGCAAAGGCTTAAATACCTCCCCCACTTCCCTCATCCCCCAGTCATTCTGCTAAGGGAACAAGGAACAGTAGGAGAAATATCAGGGTATAAATGGTGCCAGAAGAACAAAAATGTATGTCTGTCCAACGGAGAATACGGGCGGGAGCCATGGACTCTCTTCAAACAGAAGGAAAGTAAATTATCTGGTAAGCATAATTTATGTTTTCCTTCTTAATATGAGAAGAGTCCACGGCTTCATTCCTTACTTGTGGGAAACATATACCCAAGCTCTAGAGGACACTGAATGAAACGGGAGGGTAAAAAGAAAGGCGGACCCTATTCTAAAGGGAACCACAGCCTGCAAAACCTTAATCCCAAAAGCTGCTTCAGCCAAAGCAAAAACGTCAAACTTGTAAAATTTGAAATTTTTTGTAAGGAAGACCAGGTAGCCGCCCTACAAATCTGATCCATAGAGGCCTCATTCTTGAAGGCCCAAGAGGAAGCCACAGCTCTAGTTAAATGAGCCTTAATCCACTGAGGATTCTTATGTCCCGCTGTCTCATAAGCTAAGCGAATAATGCTCCTCAACCAAAAGGACAAGGAAGTGGACAAGGCTTTCTGGCCCATATGCTTCCCAGAATAGACAACAAACAAGGAAGAAGCTTGTCTAAACTCCCTCGTAGCCTGAAGATAGAACTTCAAGGCCCGAACCACATCCAAATTATGAAGTAACCGCTCCTTCGAAGAAATCTGATACAAAGAGAATGAAGAAAATTTGATAATAGGAGTAAATTAGAAAGTTGCTTAAAATTGCATGCTCTATCTGAATCACAAAATAAAAAATATGGGTTCAGTGTCCCTTTAAGGAAGCTAGCAGAAAGGCCCTTCTCCAGACCATCCTGGAGAAAGGAAAGAATCCTGGAAACCCTGACCTTATGCCTGGGAAATCTCTGCTCTTCACACCAGAATAAATAGGTCCTCCACACCTTATGATAGATGTGACGAGTAACAGGCTTACGAGCTTTGGGACCACAAACAGGTTTGAGTAGTATCCAAGACTTCTCTCTGCTGGAGGTACCTGTACAATGACCACCAGGGCAGAAAGATCCCTCACACACCCTAGAAAAGTCTCTCTCTTTTCTGGCCTTGAAGACCGGTTTGATAAGAGGAATCTGCCCCTGGAACTATCACTCCCAGATCGGAAAGGTCCTGAACACATTTCAAGAAAGCCTCTCTTTTTATCTGGTCTGCAGATAATCTTGAGAGATGGAACCTGCCCCTGGGAGGAACAGTTTTGAACTCCAATTTGTAACCCTTGGATACTATGTCCACGGCCCAAGAATCTGGAACATCCCAAATCCATGCTAGAGCGAAATAAGAGTCTGCCCCTAACTGATCCAATCCCGGATTGGGAGAAAACCCTTCATGCTGATTTGGAATCAGCTGTGGGTTTCTTTGAATGCTTTCCCTTGTTCCAAGACTGAAAGGAACGAAAATTACTCTGACGTCCTTTCGGTCTATTCTTTTTATCTTGCGGCAGAAAAGACCCTTTACCTCCCATGATATCAGAAATAATTTCTGCCAGACCAGGTCCAAACAAGGTCTTCCCTTTGAAAGGAATCGCCAAAAGCTTGGACTTATTTTAACCATAAAGCTCTGCATGCTAGAACTGCAAAACCAGACATTTTAGCTCCCAACTTAATGACCTGTAAAGATGTGTCAGTAATAAAGGAATTAGCTAATTTAAGATCTTAAATCCTATCTTGGAGCTATTCCAAAGAAGTTTCTGCTTGAATAGACTCAGATAATGCGTCAAACCAATAGGCTGCCGCACTAGTCACAGTGGCAATACACAGCGCAGGTTGCCATTGGAGACCCTGATGAACATTAATCTATCTTCTTTAAATAAGCCTCCAAGCTTCTTATCCATTGGATTTTTAAAAGAGCAGCTATTCTCAATAGCAATAGTAGTTCTCTAAGCCAGAGTGGAAATCCCCCCGTCCACTTTAGGCACCGTCTGCAATGACTCCTTAAAGGGACAGTCAACACCAGAATTTTTGTTGTTTGAAAAGAAAGATAATCCCTTTATTACCCATTCTCCAGTTTTGCACAACCAACACTGTTATAGAAATACACTTTTTACCTCTGTGATTACCTTGTATCTAAGCTTCTGCAAACTGCCCCTTTATTTCAGTTCTTTTAACAGACTTGCATTTTAGCCAATCAGTGTTCACTCCAGGGTAACTTCACGTGCATGAGCTCAATGTTATCTATATGAAACACATGAACTAATACCCTCAAAATGCATTACAGGCAGTCTTCAATGTCTAAGAAATTAGCATATGACCCTCCTAGGTTTAACTTTCAACTAAGAATACCAAGAGAACAAAGCTAAATTGGTGATAAAAGTAAATTGGAAAGTTGTTTAAAATTACATTCCCTATTTAAATCATGAAAGTTTTTTTTGGACTTGACTGTCCCTTTAATGGATTCAGTCACAGGAAACATCTTCTTAAAAATTGGAGACAGGGAAAAGGGGAATCCCGGTCTCTCCCATGCCCGTTAAATGATTTCCGTAGCATGGTCCAGCACAGGAAACACCTCCACAGGGGAAGGAACATCAAAATATTTATAAAGTTTACTAGACTTTTTAGGGTTGGCAACAACAGAAGTATCCGAGTTGTCTAAAGTAGCTAAAACCTCCTTAAAACAAGACACAGAGATGTCTGAGTTTAAATCTGAAGGATACAACTTCAACATCAGAAGAAGGAATTACACTATCCGAATATGAGATTTCACCCTCAGAGGCTACCGACGTATCTTCCTCTTCAGATTTATGAGAAAAAACAACTTGGTTAGTCAGAGCAGGATCAGAAACCCTACTATCTGAATCTCTAAATTAACTCTTGTGTTTGCCCTGAAGCATGGGAATAGCAGCTAACGCCTCAGATACCACAGAAGATACATGGGCAGCGATCTCTGTTTGCAAATATACTCCCCCAGGAGAATGAGAGGAACCGCAGGGCACTGCCTGTGACTCCGTTAAGGCTTGGGATGTTTGAGGAGAAAGCTGTGGCGCTGCCTGAACAGCATCAAACAGAGAATAGTCCTCTCAATACAAGAAGAACAAAAAGCCAAAGGAGGTTCCACTTGTCCATCTGAACAAAACTTTCATACAACAGAAGGCAAAAGATCTTGGTCCATAATGAAAAATTATAATACAAAAAAAAGGAAATTTATGCTTACCTGATAAATTGATTTCTTCTATGATACGACGAGTCCACGGATTCATCCTTTACTTGTGGGATATTATCCTCCTGCTAACAGGAAGTGGCAAAGAGCACCGCAGCAGAGCTGTCTATATAGCTAGTCCCTTGACTCCACCCCACAGTCAATCGACCGAAGGTATAGGAAGAAAAAGGAGAAACTAAAAGGTGCAGAGGTGACTGAAGTTTTAAACAAAAAATAATATAATCTGTCTTAAATTGACAGGGAGGGCCGTGGACTCGTCATATCGTAGAAGAAATCAATTTATCAGGTAAGCATACATTTCCTTTTCTTCTACAAGATACGACAAGTCCACAGATTCATCCTTTACTTGTGGGATACAATACCAAAGCTACAGGACACGGATGAACGGGAGGGACAAGACAGATACCTAAACAGAAGGCACCACTGCTTGAAGAACATTTAGCCCAAAAATAGCCACAGAAGAAGCAAAAGTATCAAATTTGTAAAATTTGGAAAAGGTATGAAGGGAAGACCATGTTGCAGCCTTACAAATCTGTTCAACAGAAGCATTGTTTTTAAACGCCCATGTGGAAGCCACCGCTCTAGTAGAATGAGCTGTAATTTTTTCAGGAGGCTGCTGTCCAGCAGTCTCGTATGCCAAACAGATGATGCTTTTCAGTCAAAAAGAGAGGTAGACGTAGCTTTTTGACCCCTACGCTTTCCAGAACACACAACAAATAGAGAAGATGTTTGACGGAAATTCTTGGTCACTTGCAAGTAAAACTTCAAGGCACGAACCACGTCCAAGTTATGTAACAGACGCTCCTTCTTAGAAGAAGGATTAGGACACAGAGAAGGAACACCAATTTCCTGATTAATATTCTTATTCGAAATAACCTTAGGAAGGAATCCAGGTTTAGTGCGCAAAACCACCTTATCAGAATGGAATATAAGATAAGGCGAGTCGCATTGTAACGCAGATAGCTCAGAAACTCTTCGAGCATAAGAGATAGCAACTAAAAAAAAACCTTTCCAAGATAGAAGTTTAATATCTATGGAATGCATGGGTTCAAACGGAACCCCTTGAACATTAAGAACTAAATTCAAACTCCATGGCGGAGCAACAGGTTTAAACACAGGCTTAATTCTAACCAAAGTCTGACAAAACGACTGAACGTCTGGGACATCTGCCAGACGCTTGTGTAGTAAGATTGACAAAGCAGAAATCTGTCCCTTTAAGGAACTAGCTGATAACTCCTTCTCCAATCCTTCTTGGAGAAAGGACAAAATCCTAGGAATCCTGATCTTACTCCCTGAGTAGCCTTTGGATTTGCACCAATAAAGAAATTTACGCCATATCTTATGGTAAATTTTCCTAGTGACAGGCTTTCGAGCCTGAATCAAGGTATCAATGACCGACTCCAAGAATCCCCGCTTAGATAAAATCAAGCGTTCAATCTCCAGGCAGTCAATTGCAGAGAAATTAGATTTGGATGTTGGAACGGACCCTGAATGAGAAGGTCCTGTCTCAGTGGCAGTTTCCACGGTGGCAGAGATGACATTTCCACCAGATCTGCATACCAAGTCCTGCGTGGCCACGCAGGCGCTATCAAGATTACCGAAGCCCTCTCCTGTTTGATTCGGGCAAGGTAGGAGAGGAAAAGGAGGAAACACATAAGCCAGGTTGAACGACCAAGGTACTGCTAGAGCATCCATCAGTACTGCTTGAGGATCACTTGATCTGGACCCGTAACAAGGAAGTTTGGCATTCTGACGAGATGACATGAGATCCAATTCCGGTGTGCCCAATTGATGAATCAATTTTGCAAACACCTCCGGATGGAGCTCCCACTCCCCCGGATGAAAAGTCTGACGACTTAGAAAATCCGCTTCCCAGTTCTCCACTCCTGGGATATATATTTCTGATAGAAGGCAAGAGTGAGTCTCTGCCCATCAAATTATTTTGGAAACCTCTATCATCGCTAGAGAACTCTTTGTTCCCCCTTGATTATTGATATATGCTATAGTCGTGATATTGTCCGACTGGAATCTTATGAATTTGGCCGAAGCCAGCTGAGGCCACGCTTGAAGCGCGTCGAATATTGCTCTCAGTTCCAGAATATTTATTGGTAGTAGGGACTCCTCCAGAGTCCACACACCCTGAGCCTTCAGGGAATTCCAGACTGCACCCCAGCCCAAGAGCCTGGCGTCCGTCGTCACTATGACTCATGCTGGTCTGCGGAAGCACATTCCCTGGGACAGATGATCCTGTGACAACCACCAATGAAGAGAGTCTCTGGTCTCTAGATCCAGATTTATCCACAGAGATAAATCTGCATAATCCCCATTCCACTGTCTGAGCATGCACAGCTGCAGTGGTCTGAGATGTAAGAGAGCAAACGGAACTATGTCCATTGCCGCCACCATTAACCCAATGACCTCCATACACTGCGCCACTGATGGCTGAGGAATGGAATGAAGTGCTCGGCAAGTAGTTAAGATCTTTGATCTTCTGACCACCGTCAGAAAAATTTTCAGGTCTACCGAGTCTATCAGAGTTCCTAGGAATGGATCTCTTGTCAGAGGAACTAGTGAACTGTTTTTTATGTTCACCTTCCACCCATGAGTTCTTAGAAAAGCCAACACAATGTCCGTGTGAGATTTGGCTAGATGCTAAGTTGACGCCTGAATCAAAATATCGTGCAGATAGGGCGCCACTGCTATGCCCCGCGGCCTTAGAACCTCCAGAAGGGACCCTAGCACCTTTGTGAAGATTCTGGGAGCTGTGGCCAACCCGAAAGGGAGGGCCACAAACTGGTAATGTTTGTCCAGGAAGGCGAACCTGAGGAAATGGTGATGATCTTTGTGGATAGGAATGTGAAGATACGCATCCTTCAAATCCACGGTGGTCATATATTGACCCTCCTGGATCATTGGTAAAATTGTTTGTATGGTCTCCATCTTGAACGAAGGGACTCTGAGAAATTTGTTTAGACTTTTGAGATCTAAAATCGGTCTGAAGGTTCCCTCTTTTTTGGGAACCACGAACAGATTGGAGTAAAACCCCTGCCCTTGTTCTAATTTTGGAACTGGGCAGATTACACCCATGGTATATAGGTCTTCTACACCACGTAAGAACGCCTCTCTTTTTGTCTGGTCTACAGACAAACGTGAAAGATGAAATCTCCCTCTTGGGAGAGAATCCTTGAATTCTAGACAATACCCCTGGGTCACAATTTCTAATGCCCAGGAATCCTGAACGTCTCTTGCCCAAGCCTGAGTGAAGAGAGAAAGTCTGCCCTCTACTAGATTCGGTCCCGGATCGGGGGCTGCCCCTTCATGCTGTCTTGGTAGCAGCAGCGGGCTTCTTGGCCTGTTTACCTTTATTCCAGGTCTGGTTAGGTCTCCAGACTGACTTGGATTGAGCAAAGTTCCCCTCCTGCTTGGAGGCGGATGAGGAAGTAGAGGGACCGCCTTTAAAGTTTCGAAAGGAACGAAATTTATTCTGTTTGGTCCTCATTTTAATCATCTTGTCCTGAGGAAGGGCATGACCTTTACCTCCAGTAATGTCAGAAATGATTTCCTTTAGTTCAGGCCCGAATAGGGTCTTACCCTTAAAGGGAATAGCTAAAAGCTTGGATTTAGATGACACATCAGCAGACCAAGACTTAAGCCATAATGCTCTACGCGCTAAAATGGCAAAGCCTGCATTCTTCGCTGCTAATTTAGCCATTTGGAAAGCGGCATCTGTAATAAAAGAATTAGCTAGCTTGAGAGCCTTAACGACCAACGACGTATGGGGTACGTCCTGCAAAAAAATGCAGTTAACGACCAAGGATGTACCCCGTACGTCGTTGGTCTTTGAAAGCAGTGGAAGCGATCCTGATCACTTCCAACTGCTTTCATGTTATAGCAGTGATGCCTCAATATTGAGGCATCCTGCTATAACATTTTTTAGCCGTCCGATGCAGAGAGAGCCACCCTGTGGCCCTCTCTGCATCGGCCACCGCATCGGCCATCGATGGCCATGTTCGTTGGTGGGTGGGAGCTTACCCAGGGAGGCGGGTGGGCGGCCATCGGTGGGAAGGGGGGCGGGATCGAGTGCGGGAGCGGGCGCACGCGCGTGCACGGGCGCGGGTGGGAACCCTACACTATGGAACAACTGTATGAAAGCACAAGGTGGTACTCGGTGGGAGTGAGGGTGGGCATATTAAAAATGTCAGCGATCTGGCAGGGGTTGGGGGTTGAGGGAGGGCAGCTACACTACAGAAAATAGTATTTTTAAAATAAAAATTAATAAAAACCATATTTGATTTCAAACTGGGTACTGGCAGACAGCTGCCAGTACCCAATATGGCGCAATAAGGCAGAGAAAGGGGGGTTAGAGAGCTGTTTGGGGGGGGATCAGGGAGGTTGGGGGCTAAGGGAGGATACTACAGAACAGATTTATTATTTAAAAAAAAAAAATCCCCCAAAAAACTCTTATTTTAGTACTGGCAGACTTACTGCCAGTACTTAAGATGGCGGGGACAATTGTGGGGTGGGGGAGGGAAGAGAGCTGTTTGGGAGGGATCTGGGGGTGTGATGTGTCATGTGGGAGGTTGATACCTACACTAAAGTTAAAATTAACCCTGCAAGCTCCCTAAAAGCTCCCTAATTAACCCCTTCACTGCTGGGCATTATACACGTATGGTGCGCAGCGGCATTTAGCTGCCTTCTAATTACCAAAAAGCAAAGCCAAAGCCATATATGTCTGCTATTTCTGAACAAAGGGGATCCCAGAGAAGCTTTTACAACCATTTATGCCATAATTGCACAAGCTGTTTGTAAATTGGGAAAATGTTACGTTTTATTTTTATTTGTTCGCATTTGGCGGTGAAATGGTAGCATGAAATATACCAAAATGGGCCTAGATCAATACTTTGGGTTGTCTACTACACTACACTGCAGCTAAAATTAAAACTACAAGCTCCCTACATGCTCCCTAATTAACCCCTTCACTGCTGGGCATAATACACGTGTGGTGCGCAGCGGCATTTAGCGGCCTTCTAAATACCAGAAGGCCGCTAAATACCGCTGCGCACCACACGTGCAAAAGCCATATATGTCTGCTATTTTTGAACAAAGGGGATCCCAGAGAACCATTTACAACCATGTATGCCATAATTGCACAAGTTGTTTGTAAATAATTTCAATGAGAAACCAAAAGTTTGTGAAAACATTTGTGAAAAAGTGAACATTTTTTTTTTATTTGATCGCATTTTGTAGTGAAATGGTGGCATGAAATATACCAAAATGGGCCTAGATCAATACTTTGGGATGTCTTCTAAAAAAATATACACATGTCAAGGGATATTCAGGGATTACAGAAAGATATCAGTGTCCCAATGTAACTAGCGCTAATTTTGAAAAAAAGTGGTTTGGAAATAGCAAAGTGCTACTTGTATTTATTGCCATATAACTTGCAAAAAAAGCAAAGAACATGTAGACATTGGGTATTTCTAAACTCAGGACAAAATTTAGAAACTATTTAGCATGGGTGTTTTTTGGTGGTTGTAGATGTGTAACAGATTTTGGGGGTCAAAGTTAGAAAAACTGCGTTTTTTTCCATTTTTTCCTCATATTTTATAATTTTTTTTATAGTAAATTATAAGATATGATGAAAATAATGGTATCTTTAGAAAGCCCATTTAATGGCGAAAAAAACGGTATATAATATGTGTGGGTACAGTAAATGAGTAAGAGGAAAATTACAGCTAAACACAAACACCGCAAAAATGTAAAAATAGCCTTGGTCCCAAACGGACAGAAAATGGAAAAGTGATGTGGTCCTTAAGGGGTTAAATCTATCCAAAATATCATCTAATGGGGTCTCAACCTTAAGAGACTCCTCTAGAGCCTCAAACCAAAAAGCTGCTGAGGTTACTGGAACAATGCAGGCTATAGGTTGTAGAAGAAAACCTGATGAATAAACAATTTCCTGACCTGCTGCGAATACCCTGTAAACCTGGCAGTTCAGATAATACCTCTGTGAGGGTAGTAGACATAACTGCAGCCATATCTTGCAGGGTGAAAGAATTAAACGCACTAGAAGTACTTGGTGTCGCTTGGGCGGGCATTAAAGGTTGTGACACTTGGGGAGAAGCAGATGGCATAACCTGATTCTCTTCTGACTGAGAATCATCCTGAGAGATACTTTTATCAGCTAAAATATGTTCTTTGCAATGTAAGGCCCTTTCAGTACATGAGGGACACTTGAAGTTGGGGTTCCACAATGGCTTCTAAACACATGGAACATTGGCTTTCCTCAATGTCAGACATGTTAACACAGGCTAGTAATGACCACAAACAGGCATGAAAACACTTTAGTGAAAAAAATAACAATCTGAAAAAGGGTACTGCGCCTTTAAGAGAAAAAAAAAGCGTACAAATTTTCCAAAACTGCTTTAAAATGATAAAATTATCCCAATTTTAGTTTATATGTGTCTTATCTTGCCAGCTAAGATTGCACCACAAGGAAAGGAATACTTAACCCTTAATGACAAAAACGTTATGCAAAAAAACGTTATGATTAACCAAAAAAAAACCCTGCACCTCGCCACAGGTCTGCTGTGCGCCTACCTGCCCTCAGGGGTCTGTAAAACCAGTTTAACACATCGATTAGGCCCAATACTTCCTTTGAGGCCCACTGGAGCTGGAGCTTGCTGCTTGTATGGGGAATTCAACTGCGCAACTGAGGCGCGAAAATAGGCCCCGCCCATCTACATCGATGTCTCACAGCCTTTCAAAAAAAAAAACGCTACAAAGCGGTCTAAAACCTAGCCATGTGGGTTTCAATATACCCAGGTCTAAAATAAGCCATGTGCACTCTTCATTGTCATAATAGTAAAAACATTTGCTTCACACAAAAGAAAAAAGAAGAGCTGCACGAATTAGCTCAGATTCTGTATGATCTTCCGATCAGAGGAAGTCACATGACCGGCTCTACGCTGTTCAACAGGAAAAGGCGCACGGTTCAAGCCGCAATTGCCGCCTCAGAAAAAAATCCGCCCACAGAAAAACTGACATGGGCTGACCCAACAGCCAATAAAATTAAACATAAGACTGCTTGACAGTAAAACCGAAAGAAAATAAAAAATGTCACACACAGCGTTAAACACACTGTTTAAAACACTGAGCCACCAATTCTTAGCCACAATCATAGTGCATGCTCACTGCCAAAATGAATCCTGACTAAAGTTCAGGATAAAGTCCCAATAAAAATGCAGAATAAATTCTCCAGTGCCCATTCAGTCTCTTAGTTATAAGACAAAAAATGGCACTTACCTGCACCTCCGGCAGGTGGACAGCTCACTTCAGCATGAAAGGAAGCCACTCCTCACAGAGGCCTGTGGAGAGACAAAAGAGAGTAAACTTACTCGGGCTTTTTTACACAGGGCAGCAATCATGTTAGAAAAAACGCTTTGGAGGCCCACCTCACACGTTCCTAACTGCTTAAAAGCCACCACTGTCCTACTGAAGAGACTAACATGGAGTACGGCTAGGCATGCAGAAAAATGTGTATTTAAACAGCGCTACCCTGCAGAGACCTCAAGCTGTTCCTAAAATACAACTCTCCCTAAAGGTTGTATACAGAAAAAACTATTTACATATGGAGTGATAGGATCGGCGCTTATGATAGCAAGAGGAATCAAGCAACTAAAAACAGTAGTATATTTTGTAATAATAAAATAATAATTTATTTAAAACGTTCAAGAATAATATAGCAGATTATATCTAGCTCTTGCAGATAATATATGGTGACCGGTCACTTACACAATTATAAAACATATATATTATAAACTATAAAAATAACACTCATAAACATATGTTTAAAAAGCTGCTTTTTTCAGAGTTTGCACCTTATTCTCCAATGCTTAGGTATGGTATATGGTATGTCTCTGTGTACAAAAGTCCTTTTTGAGGGAAATGCTGTTTAAACGTTTATTCCACCTTACAAGACACCTTAACTCTTTCCTCCACTACAGTTCCGGGACGCTGTATAATTTAGTATACCCGAACTCCTACTTCTAGCAGGTGGAGGGCAGTGTATTAAATGACAAGTGTCCGCTATAATAGAAGATCAGTCTCACCTTAACAGGCTCTCTTCACAGCCACAGCGATTTCTGCACTCAAATGCTGTATTCCATCGACCGCCACCGCGTCTCCTTGAAAACGCCTGCAAGTCAGGCGAAACATGTTGATGAGTGTTGGTGAATTGTGATAAATAGCCTAACTACACACAAAATAGGCTTACTCTGCACAGAGTGTAATTTTTGCCGAAATACCCAGGAAAACGACTGATTTGGATTATTCCGCTTTCAAAAGGACTCTCATTGGCCTGCTTAACACACGTGACGGAACACGGAAGCACTAACCAACGAGGAGTTGTACAGGAGACGCTGTGGTGTCCGATGGAATACAGCATTTGAGTGCAGAAATCGCTGTGGCTGTGAAGAGAGCCTGTTAATAAAATCTTGATTGAAGTATCAGACACCAAAAACTTCACCTCCTCCTTGCACCAAAGGCAAAGAGAATGACTGGGGGTTATGGGTAAGAGAAGTGATATTTAACAGCTTTGCTGTGATGCTCTTTGCCTCCTACTGCTGGTCAGGAGTGATATTCCCACTAGTAATTGATGATGCTGTGGACTCAGGAATCTTAGGAAAGAAAAGACCTTTATTTCACAATGCAGGGTCTCATAAATAAAAGCGACATTTCGGGCCAACACTCATTTTTATTATACTAGCAGCTGGATGATTTTCCTTTCTTTTGAATGTTTTGGGCATTTTAAGCTCACTCTTTGTGGACTGCTGAATTGAGGTGTGCTGTTTCCTCATATCCATTTTCAATCAGATGCTTAACAATATGAAGCTTTTGTTTATATATTTATATATACACATCATTTTAACAAAATAGATAACTTCACAGCGAATATAATTTAGAAGTTATAAAATATTTCCAAAACACAACATAAATAGGGTAAGTAGCACTCTTAATTAATCAATCAAGATATACAGGTGCATCCTAGAATGGTAAATGTGTAACAACGTGAAAAACGGAGTAGATACCTAAAATACAGGTTACTAAAAGTCTAGGCAAAAAAGAGCACAACTGTATGTATTAAAAGAGGAGACAAAAGGCGAATTCTTGAAATACAAAAGAGTTTAATAAAACTACGCTACATGAATTCATACATCCAAACATACAGGTCACAAACATACAGGGGATATCAGGGTGCATAAAAATGACAGATGGGCCGTGAAGGAGACTGGTGCACCAGTATACAAAAATAGGCAAATGTTCATCACATTAATGCATGTATTGATTGCATATATTTGTAATCCAAAAGTGTATTGCGTGTCCCCAGAGATACACGGACCAGGTAAATACAGTCTATACCCCTTCGTGTCTAAATGCAAGTAATAGCGTGAGGTCGTCAGGAGTCGAGGGGAGCTTAACCTTGCCGCGTCTTTTTCACAGGCATATATATAGTGCAGATAAGTAACAGTTCATTTGAATACCTGTCTTTTTCACGCGGTTGCTCTACCCTTAACCGTAGCTCCTGAGACGCTGAATCTTCTGGATTAGACAAGGGGTAGACCACAGTCAGGCAAAAGGTCCTCTGAACGAGTGCTGCAAACCGACGAGTCTTAGAGCCCGTTTCACTCCTTTCAATACAGCAGCATGGAGCTTCTTCCGGGTGCTGACGTCACGTCAGTAGCTGTGCTGATTTATAGGAATTTGGCCGCAAAGGGAATTGTTGCCATTAGCAGAGAGATCTGTCACAGCAAGAGGTTATTTACAGGGATACATTTGTGATTAAACACTCATACATTCATACTTCCATTCGATACATTAGAAAGGTTTGTTATTCATCTAATTTATTATTTTACTGATATAGATATGTATGTTTGGGTTGCATGATAGGGATTGTATTTTTTAGTATTACAATTACGTCATATTCAATTTTTAATTTTGATACTACCATAGGCCATATAATTACACACAGAGATATGTGCATACATCCGCTGAGGATTAACCTAAAAATGAAGCAAACTCTAGTTTTTCATTGAGGCCATGAGGTGCTAAGGTGTTGAGTTTGTATATCCATTTTGTTTCTTTGCGTAGTAGGATATTATCAATATCCCCGCCACGCATGCTAAGTTTTACAGATTCAATTCCAATGAAATACAAGTCATCAGTTTTTGATTCATGAAATTGTGCGTAGTGTCTTGCCACAGGGCTGTCAATATTGCAGTCTTTAATATCGTCCCTGTGTTCAGAAATTCGAGAACGAAGTTCTCTAAAAGTTTTACCAACGTAAAAACTTTTACAGGAGCAATAAAGTAAATATATAACTCCTTTTGTGGAGCAATTAATAAAAGAGTTAATTTTATATATATGCCCTGTATTTGTATCAAAAGTTTTACTTCTCTGCATATATTGACAGCAGACACAGTGGCCACATGGGGTGCTGCCTACAATTTTCTGTGCATTTTGTCCCAACCAGTTATAGGTTGGGACTTTGTTAAATTCACTTTTAACCAAAATGTCTTTTAAATTACTGCATCGCCTTGCAGTCATCTGAGGATAATCTCCTACATATTGGTGAAGTGTTGTATCATTAGTTAGTAAATGCCAATTTCTATTCAGGGTGTCTTACTTTGCTCCAATGGGCATTTTATTTGGTGATGAACCTGATCTTGTTTTCTTCATTTGTGTCATCCCTGTTCTTACTTTTGTATAACAGGTCTTTTCTTTGGTGTTGGGAGGCTCTATAGAGAGCTCTCTTGACACACCTTTTAGAATAGCCTCTATCATGGAATCGGGTCGCCATCTCTTTTGCTTGTGTTTTAAAGGTTTTGTCATCAGAACATATTCTGCGAAGCCGCAGAAATTGTCCGTAAGGGATGCCTTTTTTCAAATTTGTGGGGTGGTGGCTCGATCCCAGGAGGAGGCTATTTGTTGCCGTCGGTTTCCGAAAGACTTCTGTCTCAATTTTCCCTTCTTTTTTACTAATTTTCAAATCCAAAAAATTAATTGAATTTAAGTCGTGATTACAAGTGAGAAGAATGTTACGGTCATTACAGTTCAAAAGAGAAATGAATTTCATCAATTCATCCTCAGTGCCATCCCATAATAGCAAAATATCATCAACATATCTGATCCAGAGGGCCACATGTGCATCAACTACATCCGAGTGTTCACCAAATACAATTTGGTTCTCCCAGCCACCAAGATGTAAACAGGCGTAAGTTGGTGCACATGTGGCCCCCATGGCAGTACCTTGTCTCTGTTTGTAGCATTTTGCATCAAAGATGAAGATATTATTGTCCAACACAAATTTCAATAGATCAATTACAAATTTGGTATGTTTTTTATAACCTAGGTTGTATAAAAAAACTAAACTCATGGCTTGTAATTAAATTATTTCTTCGAGCATCATTTAACATGAAAAGTAATTCGTTATGAGATTTATGAAATTCATCAATTGAGGATTTTGAATATTGTTTAGGATCTGATAGCTGTCTGATGGCCTCTTTGATATAGAGGTCCTGATTAAGGATGACAATATTGCCGCCCTTGTCGGCCGGCTTTATGATTAGTTCAGGATGTCTAGTGAGCTCATTAAGGGCTTTACGTTCAGGTTTAGTAAGATTATCATTAACAATACCTGTAGTTTCGATTTTCATTAGATCGACGGTAACATTTTGTACAAAAACGGAAATATTGGGGATGGAAGAAAAAGAGGGCATGTAGGTGGATTTTTTCTTAAAGTCAGTCTTAGGGTATATATCAATGATTTCATTACTTTGTTCAGAGAACAGAGTTTCTAGATTATGGAGTGCCTCTGTTTCTTGTCTGCAAGACAGATCTATCTGAGTCTTAGGTGTCATAATCTTTTTTAATGCAAGCTTCCTTGCAAAAAGATGTAAATCTTTAGTGACCTCAAATAGGTCTAAACTGTTTGTAGGACAGAAACTGAGGCCCTTTTCTAGTACTTTAATGTGTTCAGAGTTTAGCGGGAAGGAGGAAAGATTGACTATACCCATTTTTTGCGGGTGAGGATTGGGGCCTAATAGAGATTTACTTTCTACTAGTTGTACCTCAGACGGTTTCTTGTCATCATATATTGACTTTGATGTCGTCTGTTCTCTCTCCCTCTCATTCCTCTCCTTTCCTGAGGCCTCCCCGTGCCTCTTCTTCCTTCCTCGTCTGGTCCTACCCCTAAAGGGTGCACCTGTGAGGTATTCTCATTACTGTTTTTATTTTCCCCATCAGAGTCCATATCGGAATTATCAGTACCTGAATCATAGTAATTTCGAGAATTAATATGATTTCTGTAGATATAAATTTTATTTTTTCTATAGTCTTCCTGGTCTCTTATTAATTTCCTTCTTTTGCGTGATTTTATTTCGCTTTGTAGTTTCTCAATAAGTTTTTGTGTTTCTTTATTTAATTTATCAAATGATGAATCATTTTCAAATTTATGTAGACATTCATAGATATCATCTACGTCTGTCTTACATTTCTCAAGTTTTTTAGCATCTTCTTCTATTATTAGTGCAATGAGATCCAATGAACATTTGGTTAATCTTTCCTCCTTCCCGCTGAACTCTGAACACATTAAAGTACTAGAAAAGGGCCTCAGTTTCTGTCCTACAAACAGTTTAGACCTATTCGAGGTCACTAAAGATTTACATCTTTTTGCAAGGAAGCTTGCATTAAAAAAGATTATGACACCTAAGACTCAGATAGATCTGTCTTGTAGACAAGAAACAGAGGCACTCCATAATCTAGAAACTCTGTTCTCTGAACAAAGTAATGAAATCATTGATATATACCCTAAGACTGACTTTAAGAAAAAATCCACCTACATGCCCTCTTTTTCTTCCATCCCCAATATTTCTGTTTTTGTACAAAATGTTACCGTCGATCTAATAAAAATCGAAACTACAGGTATTGTTAATGATAATCTTACTAAACCTGAACGTAAAGCCCTTAATGAGCTCACTAGACATCCTGAACTAATCATAAAGCCGGCCGACAAGGGCGGCAATATTGCCATCCTTAATCAGGACCTCTATATCAAAGAGGCCATCAGACAGCTATCAGATCCTAAACAATATTCAAAATCCTCAATTGATGAATTTCATAAATCTCATAACGAATTACTTTTCATGTTAAATGATGCTCGAAGAAATAATTTAATTACAAGCCATGAGTTTAGTTTTTTTATACAACCACAAACCTAAGATACCAGTATTTTACTGGACCCCCAAGCTTCACAAATCCCTTACCAACCCTCCGGGACGTCCCATAATATCAGGGATAGGAGGCCCTACGGAAGGAATCAGCAAATATGTGGATCGATTTTTGCAGCCTTTTGTTAATGATCTTCGTACCTTTGTACAAGACTCAACAGACGTAATAAAAAAACTTGACGGGATCAATGTTCAGGAAGACACTATTCTAGTGTCCCTGGACGTTGAATCCCTCTACTCTTCTATCCCGCATGATGTTGGCCTTAAAACATGTGAAGAATTTCTTAACACAAGGGGTCTAGGTTATAAAAAACATACCAAATTTGTAATTGATCTATTGAAATTTGTGTTGGACAATAATATCTTCATCTTTGATGCAAAATGCTACAAACAGAGACAAGGTACTGCCATGGGGGCCACATGTGCACCAACTTACGCCTGTTTACATCTTGGTGGCTGGGAGAACCAAATTGTATTTGGTGAACACTCGGATGTAGTTGATGCACATGTGGCCCTCTGGATCAGATATGTTGATGATATTTTGCTATTATGGGATGGCACTGAGGATGAATTGATGAAATTCATTTCTCTTTTGAACTGTAATGACCGTAACATTCTTCTCACTTGTAATCACGACTTAAATTCAATTAATTTTTTGGATTTGAAAATTAGTAAAAAAGAAGGGAAAATTGAGACAGAAGTCTTTCGGAAACCGACGGCAACAAATAGCCTCCTCCTGGGATCGAGCCACCACCCCACAAATTTGAAAAAAGGCATCCCTTACGGACAATTTCTGCGGCTTTGCAGAATATGTTCTGATGACAAAACCTTTAAAACACAAGCAAAAGAGATGGCGACCCGATTCCATGATAGAGGCTATTCTAAAAGGTGTGTCAAGAGAGCTCTCTATAGAGCCTCCCAACACCAAAGAAAAGACCTGTTATACAAAAGTAAGAACAGGGATGACACAAATGAAGAAAACAAGATCAGGTTCATCACCAAATAAAATGCCCATTGGAGCAAAGTAAGACACCCTGAATAGAAATTGGCATTTATTAACTAATGATACAACATTTCACCAATATGTAGGAGATTATCCTCAGATGACTGCAAGGCGATGCAGTAATTAAAAAAGACATTTTGGTTAAAAGTGAATTTAACAAAGTCCCAACCTATAACTGGTTGGAACAAAATGCACAGAAAATTGTAGGCAGCACCCCATGTGGCCACTGTGTCTGCTGTCAATATATGCAGAGAAGTAAAACTTTTGATACAAATACAGGGCATATATATAAAATCAACTCTTTTATTAATTGCTCCACAAAAGGAGTTATATATTTACTTTATTGCTCCTGTAAAAGTTTTTACGTTGGTAAAACTTTTAGAGAACTTCGTTCTCGAATTTCTGAACACAGGGACGATATTAACGACTGCAATATTGACAGCCCTGTGGCAAGACACTACGCACAATTTCATGAATCAAAAACTGATGACTTGTATTTCATTGGAATTGAATCTGTAAAACTTAGCATGCGTGGCGGGGATATTGATAATATCCTACTACGCAAAGAAACAAAATGGATATATAAACTTAATACCTTAGCACCTCATGGCCTCAATGAAAAACTAGAGTTTGCTTCATTTTTAGGTTAATCCTCAGCGGATGTATGCACATATCTCTGTGTGTAATTATATGGCCTATGGTAGTATCAAAATTAAAAATTGAATATAATGACGTAATTGTAATACTAAAAAATACAATCCCTATCATGCAACCCAAACATACATATCTATATCAGTAAAATAATAAATTAGATGAATAACAAACCTTTCTAATGTATCGAATGGAAGTATGAATGTATGAGTGTTTAATCACAAATGTATCCCTGTAAATAACCCCTTGCTGTTCTGATCTACAAGAGAGTAAAGTGTTGCGATAAGTATCAAAGCCGTCTTGAGTGACAGATCTCTCTGCTAATGGCAACAATTCCCTTTGCGGCCAAATTCCTATAAATCAGCACAGCTACTGACGTGACGTCAGCACCCGGAAGAAGCTCCATGCTGCTGTATTGAAAGGAGTGAAACGGGCTCTAAGACTCGTCGGTTTGCAGCACTCGTTCAGAGGACCTTTTGCCTGACTGTGGTCTACCCCTTGTCTAATCCAGAAGATTCAGCGTCTCAGGAGCTACGGTTAAGGGTAGAGCAACCGCGTGAAAAAGACAGGTATTCAAATGAACTGTTACTTATCTGCACTATATATATGCCTGTGAAAAAGACGCGGTGAGGTTAAGCTCCCCTCGACTCCTGACGACCTCACGCTACTACTTGTATTTAGACACGAAGGGGTATAGACTGTATTCACCTGGTCCGTGTATCTCTGGGGACACGCAATACACTTTTGGATTACAAATATATGCAATCAATACATGCATTAATGTGATGAACATTTGCCTATTTTTGTATACTGGTGCACCAGTCTCCTTCACGGCCCATCTGTCATTTTTATGCACCCTGATATCCCCTGTATGTTTGTGACCTGTATGTTTGGATGTATGAATTCATGTAGCGTAGTTTTATTAAACTCTTTTGTATTTCAAGAATTCGCCTTTTGTCTCCTCTTTTAATACATACAGTTGTGCTCTTTTTTGCCTAGACTTTTAGTAACCTGTATTTTAGGTTTCTACTCCCTTTTTCACGTTGTTACACATATAAAATATTTCCATCCAATTGCATTTGTGACTGAATGTATTTGAAATTGTACCATTCAGAAAAGGAATACAAATATATTTTGCCTAATGACCTTACTACTGCATTATCCTGTTCTACCAGGTTACTTACTCTTAGTTCATCGATCATTGGATACTCCCCAGGTTTAAGATAGGACAGGTCCAGCCTGCGCTGATAATCCTCCAATCTCTGCAAGAAGAGCAAAGCACAAATGACTAGGTTTCTGCAAATCAGATACACAGTAGTTACAGGGTAATGCTACTAATCAGTGTAGCAACATAGGGAGGGGAACACTACTATATTGTTTGTAAGTCTATAACATTTGTTTTTCTCACTGAAATGAGAATAAGCGACAACTAAAAGTAAACAATATTTTGGGTTAAGAGACTTTGCAAAGAACATGTAGCATTTAAAATGTTATTTTTAAAAATGTGTGAAAGTCTTGGTAACCATAACATTTTATAGTATTTTATTTTTTTCTAGAAATAATTCTAAAAATGTCACTTTAGTCTACATTCTATGCTAAAACGGCTGTTGGAGAAAAGTATACAAAAAATGAAGTCCATGGAAAGATGTGTCCAAGGACGCTCACCATTAGCAATAGGTTGAAGACCCACAGGAAGACGTCGAGGAGTCTTATTCTGTGCACAAACTGAGCAGGAGGCAACATACGCAGCAACATCAGAACGAAGACCTGGCCATCAGACCAAATCATTTGGTTCTTGTCTGGGTGACCTGTGGCTTTAGGATAGTGGTAAGTGTGCAAAAGTTTAGTTCGAAGATTCTCAGGAACAAAACACTTACCACTAGGTTTCTTAGGAGGTGCATTGGTTTGTGCAGCCAGGATCTCCTCCCCCAAGGGAGAAGTCAAATTAGTACGTATGGTAGCCAAAATATGGTCAGGAGGTATAAAAGGAGTAGGTACAGACTCCTCCTTGGACAGAGGCGAAAATTGTCGAGAGAGGGCATCAGCCCTAACATTCTTACTACCAAGCAGGTAGGAGACCACATAATTAAACCGAGACAAAAATAGCGCCCATCAGGTTTGTCGGGGCTACAAACGTTTTGCTTCAGATAGATAAGTTAAATTCTTGTGGTCAGTAAGAATGAGCACTGGCACGCTAGTACCCTCGAGAAGATGCCTCCATTCCTTAAGTACCAAAACTATGGCCAGTAATTCCCTGTCGCCAATTTCATAATTGCACTCCGCTGGAGACAATTTCATAGAGAAGAAACCACACGGATGCAAGGAACCGTCAGGTGTAGGACGTTGAGACAAGAGGGCACCTACTCCAGTCTCAGACGCATCGACCTCAAGAACGAAAGGCAGGACAGGGTTAGGATGAGCCAGAACTAGAGCAGCAGCAAAGGCAGTCTTAAGACTATCAAAAGCCTTAATGGCAGTAGGTGACCAATGGAGTGGATGACTCTCTTTACGGGTCATGTCTGTGATAGGTTTGACCAAGGAAGAAAAGTTTTTAATAAACTTTCTATAGTAATTGGCGAACCGCAAAAAACGTTGAATAGACCGAAGACCAACTGGGTGAGGCCACTGCAGAACTGCAGATAACTTGTCAGGATCTATGGAGGACCCTGCAACAGAGATAACATAACCTAGGAAGGTTACTTGAGTCTGATGGAACTCACATTTCTAGAGTTTACAAAACAGGCCGTTCTCACGTAGTCTCTGAAGAACCCGTGTAACATCAAGTGTGGGTGAGTGTATGAGGATGTCGTCTAAGTACACCACAACACAATGCTGCAACATATCTCAAAGGACAGCATTAATAAATTCCTGAAAAACAGCAGGAGCATTACATAGGCCAAAGGGTATTACAAGATACTCATAATGCCCGCTCCTGGTGTTAAATGCTGTTTTCCATTCGTGGCCCTCCTTAATCCTAACAAGATTGTACGCTCCTCTCAAATCAAGTTTAGTAAAGACTGTAGCTCCCTTGAGGCCGTCAAAGAGTTCCGTAATAAGCGGAATAGGGTAAGCATTCTTAATGGTAAGACAATTAAGACCCCTATAATGGATACATGGTCTTAACTCGCCACCCTTTTTCTTCACAAAGAAGAAGCCAGCCCCTGCAGGAGAGCAATATTTGCGGATGATCCCCCGCGACAGAGCATCGGCAACATACTCCTCCATAGCACAATTCTCTGCAACAGACAGAGGGTACACCCGGCCCCGAGGAGGAATGGCTCCGGGTTACAGGTCTATGGCACAATCATAAGACCGGTGAGGAGGCAACGTACCGGCACGCACCTTGTCAAACACGTCTAGGAACTCTCGGTACTCCTCTTCTTACCGAAGAAGTGCACAAGACTTTAACTGGTTTCCGAAGACAAGTGGAAATACATTGCGGGGACCACGACAAAATTTCGGACCTGCGCAAGTCGAGACTGGGATTGTTCTTTTGGAGCTAGGGATAACCCAGAACAACCGGAAAATGCAGAGAGTTTATCACCTGGAACTGGAGGGTTTCAAAACGGAGAGCCCCAACAGCTATGGACAACGGAGCAGTTTCGTGAGGGGCATGCCATCAATGGCCTCAATAGCAAGCGGAACGGACCGATGCAAAACAGGAATGGAGTGCTTTGATACAAAAGCACTGTCAATGAAATAGCCTGCAGCACCGGAGTCAACAAGAGCCTGAGGGACTATGGAGGAGTCCACCCAGGAAAGGAGAACCGTGACCAAAGGTTTCTCCTTAAGCGGTTCCGGGGACGAGGATAAACCACCCAAGGTCTTTCCCCCGACAGGAGCTTAGGTGTGAGCGTTTCCCGGTCATGTAGGACAAGAATTTAAAAGGTGGCAATGCAACCCACAATAGAGGCAGAGCCCCTCCCTCCTCCTAAAGGCCCTCTCCGCTGCGGAGAGACGCGTGAATCCCAGCTGCATCGGCTCAGCAGTACCTGGTGACTTGGGACCAGGAGGCATGGGAGGAGAGGGAGGCATGGGTGGGAACGAACATGTAGGAGACAACGGAACAGGAGGCTTCCGCAAGCGCTCCTTGAAAGAGGGCCTCTCTCTGAGTCTGTCGTCAATTAGGATCAAAAAGAGACACCAATGCCTCGAGATCCTTTGGCAAATCTCTGGCAGCAACTTTATCTTTAATCGCATCAGAGAGCCCATGAAAGAAGGCGGCAACAAGGGCTTTATTGTTCCAACCTACCTCTGCGGCAAGCGTATGGAACTCAATAGCATACTGAGCAACAGATCTTGTACCTTGCTGAATGGACATGAGTCATTTAGCAACAGAGGAGGAGCGAGCCGGAACATCAAATACCCTTTGAAAGGAGGCCACAAATTCAGGGTAATTTGAAATCACAGGTTTATTAGTCTCCCACAAGGGATTAGCCCAGGCAAGAGCTGTGTCAGAGAGTAACGAGATGAGAAATCCCACCTTAGCTCTGTCAGAAGGAAACACTTGAGGTAACATCTCAAAGTAAAGGCCAACATGGTTCAAAAACCCTCTGCACTGAATAGGATCGCCTCCATATCGCTGAGGTAGAGGTGCAGAACCGGACATGCTCCTAGTAGGCATAGGTGCAGCAGCGGAAACAGGAGCAGCCATAGCTTGCGGGACACTTTGGTCCAAATGTGCAGTGCGAGTCAGCAGGGTTTGCAGGGCTAGTGCAAATTGATCCAAGCGGTGATCCTGTTCATCCATCATGTAAATGATGGCAGGTAATGGTGGATTATTAGCACCATCAGGATTCTTGGCCTTTGCGTAATGTCAGGGTGCCAGGAATCAGACTGAGACGAGAAGTGCAAAAATAATTACACCTTTATTAATAGCAAAAAATAATAAAAAGTCCACAAGTCAAATAACAAGCCAGGAGTAAAAACCAGAGCTGGTAGTCAGATGAACCGAGTCAGGAGCCAAAGCGAAGATCAGGAACCAGGAAGGAGGACAGGCAGCCAGGTAATACACAGGAACTCTCACAAACAGGTCTGAGACAATGCAAAGGCAAAGCATACTGAACAGAGGCCCTTTAAATAATAAGTGATGACATCACAATTCTGAGACTGCATCCTGTCTCACATGGATGATGCACACCAGTCTGGCCATAAAAGGAAGTTCAGGAAAAGAGCAGCATCCCCCACAATGCACCATAGTCAGGAAGAGAGGTGAGTAAAATGGCTGCCAGCAGCACATGGCAAACACAACTGGGAAAAAACCCTGACACAAACTCTTCATGTTGACTTAGACTCAGCTGCAGGCTTCTTAGATTGCTTCCCCCTGCTCCAAGACTGACTGGGTTTCTAAGAAGGCTTAGACTGTTCCTGCTTGGTAGAGGAGGGGGAAGACTTACCTCCGAAGTTACGAAAGGAACAAAAATTACTCTGACGTCCTTTCGGCCTATTCTTCTGATCTTGTGGCAGAAGAGATCCCTTACCACCCGTGATATCGGAAATAATTTCTGCCAAACCCAGCCCAAACAAGGTCTTACCCTTGTAAGGAATCGCCAAAAGCTTAGATTTAGAGGAAACATCTGCTGACCAAGATTTCAGCCATAACGCTCTACATGCCAAAATCGTGAAACCAGATATTTTGGCTCCCAACTTGATAACCTGCAAAGAGGCGTCAGTAATAAAGGAATTGGCCATCTTTAGGGCCTTAATCCTATCTTGTAACTCCTCCAAAGGAGTCTCTGCTTGAAGAGCCTCAGACAAAGCATCAAACTATTAACTGCCACACTTGTCACGGTAGCAATACAGACCGCTGGTTGCCATATGGAGACCCTGATGAATATACATCTTTTTCAAGTAAGCCTCCAGCTTCTTGTCCATATGGTCCTTGAAAGAGCAGCTATCTTCAATAGGAATAGTAGTTCTCTTAGCCAGGGTAGAGATCGCCTATTCCACCTTGGGCACCGTCTGCCATAACTCCGTAATGGAGTCAGCCACCAGGAACATGTTTCTAAAAACCGGAGACTGGGAAAAAGTAATTCCAGGTCTCTCCCATTCCCAGGCAATGATCTCCGTAGCAAGATCTGGAACGGGAAACAACTCCAAAGAGGAGAGTACATCATAGTATCTATTTAACTTGCTAGATTTCTTAGGATTAACGACAACAGGAGTATTGGAGTCGTCAAAGGTAGTTAAAACCTCCTTTAACAAAACACAAAGGTATTCAAGCTTAAATCTGAAAGAAACAACTTCAGCATCAGAAGAAGAAATTACACTATCCGAATCTCCGATTTCAACCTCCGAGGCTATCAAAGTATCCTTCTCTTCAGACTTATGAGAAAGAGAAACTTCGTTAGCCTGGACTTACTTACTATCCGATTCTCTAATCTTCCTCTTGCTTCTTCTCTGAAGCATGGGAATGGCAGCTAACGCCTCAGATACCGCAGAGGATACGTGGGCAGCAATTTCTGCATGCAAATATACTCATCCAGGAGATTGCGAGGAACCGCAGGGCACTGCATCTGCTAAGGCTTGGGACGTTTGAGGAGAAAGCTGTGGCATTGCCTGAGCAGCATCAACCTGAGCGAGTGGTGGCTCAGCAACAAAAAGTCTATCTTTGTACATTAATCTCAATTACTCTCAATACAATCAGAACAAAATAGCAAAGTAGGTTCAACTTGGTTATCTAAACAAAGCTTGCATTTAGCAGAAGTCACAGACTCTTGGTCCATCTTGCACTAAAAATTAAAACACAAAACACAATCAACAAGCAAACAAAAAAAAAAACATTTTCTTTTTAACACTGTACCTTTAAGAGCAATCGTTCCCAAAGTGAAAAAACGGACTGCTAAACAGGTGTTTAAATAACCTCCTCTTGATAACCAGATAACTGAGCTAAATTACTGCCCAAACCCATGAAAAAACATAAATTATGCTTATCAGATAATTTCATTTCCTTCTGTATAAGGAGAGTCCACGGCTTAATTCCTTACTGTTGGTTAATACTGAACCTAGCCACCAGGAGGCGGAAAAGACACCCCAGCCAAAGGCTTAAATACCTCTCCCACTTCCCCTATCCCCCAGTCATTCTGCTGAGGGAACAAGGAACAGTAGGAGAAATATCAGGGTATAAAAGGTGCCAGAAGAAAACACAAAATTTAGGGGTCCTCCCATTGGAGAAACACGGGCGGGAGCTGTGGACTCTCCTTATGCAGAAGGAAATTAAATTAGCCGGTAAACATAATTTATGTTTTCATTCTTTATATAAGGAGAGTCCACAGCTTCATTCCTTACTGTTGGGAAACTTATACCCAAGTTCTAGAGGACACTCAATGATAACGGGAGGGACAAAAAAAGAGGCGGACCCTAATTTAAAAACACCACCGCCTGCAAAAACTTTCTCCTGAAGGCTGCTTCAGCTCAAGTAAAAACATCAAACTTGTAGAATTTAGAAAACGTGTGTAAGGAGGACCAGGTAGCCTCCTTACAAATCTGATCCATAGAGGCCTTGTTCTTAAAGGCCCAAGGGGAAGCCACTGCTCTAGTAGAATGACCCGTAATTCTCTGAGGAGGTCTATGTCCCGCTGTTTCATAGGCTAAGCGAATAAGACTCCTCAACCAAAAAGATAAGGAAGTCGAAGAGACCTTCTGACCCTTACTCTTCCCAGAATATGCCACAAACAAGGAGGAAGTTTGTCTAAAATCCTTAGTAGCTTGAAGATAAAACTTCAAAGCACGAACCATATCCAAATTATGAAGTAAACGTTCCTTCGAAGAAGGATTAGAACACAAAGAAGGGACCACAATCTCTTGATTGATGTTGCGGTCTGACACAACTTTAGGGAGAAACCCTAACTTAGTACGTAGGACAGCCTTATCCGAATGGAACACCAGATAAGGAGGCTCACATTGCAAGGCTGCAATCTCAGATACTCTGCACGCAGAGGCAATAGCCAGTAGAAAGAGAACTTTCCAGGACAACAATTTAATATCAATTTCATGCATAGGCTCAAACAGAGTCCGTCGCAAAACTTTAAAAACCAGATTCAGACTCCAAGGGGGAGACGAAGATCTGAACACAGGTCTGATCCTAATCAGAGCCCTAACAAAAGACTGAACATCTGGAAGCTCAGAGAGCCTCTTGTGCAGTAAAACAGACATGCCAAAATCTGAACCCTCAGGGAATTGGCCAAAAGACCCTTCTCCAGACCATCCTGAAGAAACAACAGAATCCTGGCAACCTTAACTTTATGCCAAGGAAAACCACGCTCTTCACACCAGAATAAGTAGGTTCTCCACACCTTATGATAGATGCGACGAGTAACTGGCTTATGAGCTTGGATGAGAGTATCAATAACTCTCTCAGAAAAACCTCTTTTGGCTAGAACTAAGTGTTCAATCTCCACGCAGTCAGCCTCAGAGAATCTAGATTTTGATGAACAAAAGGACCTTGTTCCAGCAGATCCCTGCGACAAGGTAATTTCTGTGGAGAAGATGACATCCTCACTAGGTCCGCGAACCACGTCCTTCGTGGCCACAAGGGAGCAATCGGTATTACTGACGCCTGCTCCTGCTTGATGCGGGACACTACCTGAGGAAGGAGTGGTAAAGGCAGAAAAACATAATTTATGTAAGAACTTACCTGATAAATTCTATTCTTTCATATTAGCAAGAGTCCATGAGCTAGTGACGTATGGGATATACATTCCTACCAGGAGGGGCAAAGTTTCCCAAACCTCAAAATGCCTATAAATACACCCCTCACCACACCCACAATTCAGTTTAACGAATAGCCAAGAAGTGGGGTGATAAGAAAAAAGTGCGAAAGCATATAAAATAAGGAATTGGAATAATTGTGCTTTATACAAAAAAATCATAACCACCCCAAAAAAAGGGCGGGCCTCATGGACTCTTGCTAATATGAAAGAAATGAATTTATCAGGTAAGTTCTTACATAAATTATGTTTTCTTTCATGTAATTAGCAAGAGTCCATGAGCTAGTGACGTATGGGATAATGATTACCCAAGATGTGGATCTTTCCACACAAGAGTCACTAGAGAGGGAGGGATAAAATAAAGACAGCCAATTCCTGCTGAAAATAATCCACACCCAAAATAAAGTTTAACGAAAAACATAAGCAGAAGATTCAAACTGAAACCGCTGCCTGAAGTACTTTTCTACCAAAAACTGCTTCAGAAGAAGAAAATACATCAAAATGGTAGAATTTAGTAAAAGTATGCAAAGAGGACCAAGTTGCTGCTTTGCAAATCTAATCAACCGAAGCTTCATTCCTAAACGCCCAGGAAGTAGAAACTGACCTAGTAGAATGAGCTGTAATTCTCTGAGGCGGAGTTTTACCCGACTCAACATAGGCAAGATGAATTAAATATTTCAACCAAGATGCCAAAGAAATGGCAGAAGCTTTCTGGCCTTTTCTAGAACCGGAAAAGTTAACAAATAGACTAGAAGTCTTTCTGAAAGATTTAGTAGCTTCAACATAATATTTCAAAGCTCTAACAACATCCAAAGAATGCAACTATTTCTCCTTAGAATTCTTAGGATTAGGACATAATGAAGGAACCACAATTTCTCTACTAATGTTGTTGGAATTCACAACTTTAGGTAAAAATTCAAAAGAAGTTCGCAACACCGCCTTATCCTGATGAAAAATCAGAAAAGGAGACTCACAAGAAAGAGCAGATAATTCAGAAACTCTTCTGGCAGAAGAGATGGCCAAAAGGAATAACACTTTCCAAGAAAGTAATTTAATGTCCAATGAATGCATAGGTTCAAACGGAGGAGCTTGAAGAGCCCCCAGAACCAAATTCAAACTCCAAGGAGGAGAAATTGACTTAATGACAGGTTTTATACGAACCAAAGCTTGTACAAAACAATGAATATCAGGAAGAATAGCAATCTTTCTGTGAAAAAGAACAGAAAGAGCAGAGATTTGTCCTTTCAAGGAACTTGCGGACAAACCTTTATCTAAACCATCCTGAAGAAACTGTAAAATTCTCGGAATTCTAAAAGAATGCCAAGAAAAATGATGAGAAATACACCAAGAAATATAAGTCTTCCAGACTCTATAATATATCTCTCTAGATACAGATTTACGAGCCTGTAACATAGTATTAATCACAGCGTCAGAGAAACCTCTTTGACGAAGAATCAAGCGTTCAATCTCTTTAAATTTAAGGATTTCAGATCCTGATGGAAAAAAGGACCTTGTGACAGAAGATCTGGTCTTAACGGAAGAGTCCACGGTTGGCAAGAGGCCATCCGGACAAGATCCGCATACCAAAACCTGTGAGGCCATGCCGGAGCTACCAGCAGAACAAACGAGCATTCCTTCAGAATCTTGGAGATTACTCTTGGAAGAAGAACTAGAGGCGGAAAGATATAGGCAGGATGATACTTCCAAGGAAGTGATAATGCATCCACTGCCTCCGCCTGAGGATCCCGGGATCTGGACAGATACCTGGGAAGTTTCGTGTTTAGATGGGACGCCATCAAATCTATTTCTGGAAGTTCCCACATTTGAACGATCTGAAGAAATACCTCTGGGTGAAGAGACCATTCGCCCGGATGCAACGTTTGGCGACTGAGATAATCCGCTTCCCAATTGTCTACACCTGGGATATGAACCGCAGAGATTAGACAGGAGCTGGATTCCGCCCAAACCAAAATTCGAGATACTTCTTTCATAGCCAGAGGACTGTGAGTTCCTCCTTGATGATTGATGTATGCCACAGTTGTGACATTGTCTGTCTGAAAACAAATGAACGATTCTCTCTTCAGAAGAGGCCAAAACTGAAGAGCTCTGAAAATTGCACGGAGTTCCAAAATATTGATCGGTAATCTCACCTCCTGAGATTCCCAAACTCCTTGTGCCGTCAGAGATCCCCACACAGCTCCCCAACCTGTGAGACTTGCATCTGTAGAAATTACAGTCCAGGTCGGAAGCACAAAAGAAGCCCCCTGAATTAAACGATGGTGATCTGTCCACCACGTTAGAGAGTGTCGAACAATCGGTTTTAAAGATATTAATTGAGATATCTTTGTGTAATCCTTGCACCATTGATTCAGCATACAAAGCTGAAGAGGTCGCATGTGAAAACGAGCAAAGGGGATCGCGTCCGATGCAGCAGTCATAAGACCTAGAATTTCCATGCATAAGGCTACCGAAGGGAATGATTGTGACTGAAGGTTTCGACAAGCTGCCATCAGTTTTAGACGCCTCTTGTCTGTTAAAGACAGAGTCATGGACACTGAATCTATTTGGAAACCCAGAAAGGTTACCCTTGTCTGAGGAATCAATGAACTTTTTGGTAAATTGATCCTCCAACCATGATCTTGAAGAAACAACACAAGTCGATTCGTATGAAATTCTGCTAAATGTAAAGACTGAGCAAGTACCAAGATATCGTCCAAATAAGGAAATACCACAATACCCTGTTCTCTGATTACAGACAGAAGGGCACCGAGAACCTTTGTAAAAATTCTTGGAGCTGTAGCAAGGCCAAACGGCAGAGCCACAAACTGGTAATGCTTGTCCAGAAAAGAGAATCTCAGGAACCGATAATGATCCGGATGAATCGGAATATGCAGATATGCATCCTGTAAATCTATTGTGGACATATAATTCCCTTGCTGAACAAAAGGCAAGATAGTCCTTACAGTTACCATCTTGAACGTTGGTATCCTTACATGACGATTCAATATTTTTAGATCCAGAACTGGTCTGAAGGAATTCTCCTTCTTTGGTACAATGAAGAGATTTGAATAAAACCCCATCCCCTGTTCCTGAACTGGAACTGGCATAATTACTCCAGTCAACTCTAGATCTGAAACACAATTCAGAAATGCTTGAGCTTTTACTGGATTTACTGGGACACGGGAAAGAAAAAATCTCTTTGCAGGAGGTCTCATCTTGAAACCAATTCTGTACCCTTCTGAAACAATGTTCTGAATCCAAAGATTGTGAACAGAATTGATCCAAATTTCT
The DNA here is from genome assembly GCF_027579735.1 of Bombina bombina. Lineage (NCBI taxonomy): Eukaryota > Metazoa > Chordata > Amphibia > Anura > Bombinatoridae > Bombina > Bombina bombina. The sequence continues at coordinate 345,119,334 of NC_069506.1, forward strand.
TTGAAAAAACGTAACCTGCCCCCTACCAGCTGAGCTGGAATGAGGGCCGCACCTTCATGTGGACTTAGAAGCAGGCTTTGCCTTTCTGGCTGGCTTGGATTTATTCCAGATTGGAGATGGTTTCCAAACTGAAACTGCTCCTGAGGATGAAGGATCAGGTTTTTGTTCTTTGTTGAAACGAAAGGAACGAAAACGATTATTAGCTCTGTTTTTACCCTTAGATTTTTTATCCTGTGGTAAAAAAGTTCCTTTCCCACCAGTAACAGTTGAAATAATAGAATCCAACTGAGAACCAAATAATTTGTTACCCTGGAAAGAAATGGAAAGTAGAGTTGATTTAGAAGCCATATCAGCATTCCAAGTCTTAAGCCATAAAGCTCTTCTAGCTAAAATAGCTAGAGACATAAACCTGACATCAACCCTGATAATATCAAAGATAGCATCACAGATAAAATTATTAGCATGCTGAAGAAGAATAATAATATCATGATGTGTTACTTGTTGCGCTAAGGTTTCCAACCAAAAAGTTGAAGCTGCAGCAACATCAGCCAAAGATATAGCAGGTCTAAGAAGATTACCTGAACACAGATAAGCTTTTCTTAGAAAGGATTCAATTTTCCTATCTAAAGGATCCTTAAACGAAGTACCATCTGACGTAGGAATAGTAGTACGTTTAGCAAGGGTAGAAATAGCCCCATCAACTTTAGGGATTTTGTCCCAAAATTCTAATCTGTCAGACGGCACAGGATATAATTGCTTAAAACGTTTAGAAGGAGTAAATGAATTACCCAATTTATCCCATTCTTTGGAAATTACTGCAGAAATAGCATTAGGAACAGGAAAAACTTCTGGAATAACCACAGGAGATTTAAATACCTTATCCAAACGTTTAGAATTAGTATCAAGAGGACCAGAATCCTCTATTTCTAAAGCAATTAGAACTTCTTTAAGTAAAGAACGAATAAATTCCATTTTAAATAAATATGAAGATTTATCAGCATCAACCTCTGAGACAGAATCCTCTGAACCAGAAGAGTCATCAGAATCAGAATGATGATGTTCATTTAAAAATTCATCTGTAGGGAGAGAAGTTTTAAAAGATTTTTTACGTTTACTAGAAGGAGAAATAACAGACATAGCCTTCTTTAAGGATTCAGAAACAAAATCTCTTATGTCATCAGGAACATTCTGCACCTTAGATGTTGAAGGAACTGCAACAGGCAATGGTACTTTACTAAAGGAAATATTATCTGCATTAACAAGTTTGTCATGACAATCAATACAAACAACAGCTGGAGGAATAGCTACCAAAAGTTTACAGCAGATACACTTAGCTTTGGTAGATCCAGCACTAGACAGCGATTTTCCTGTAGTATCTTCTGACTCAGATGCAACGTGAGACATCTTGCAATATGTAAGAGAAAAAACAACAACATATAAAGCAAAATTGATCAAATTCCTTAAATGACAGTTTCAGGAATGGGAAAAAATGCCAAAGAACAAGCTTCTAGCAACCAGAAGCAATGAAAAATGAGACTTAAATAATGTGGAGACAAAAGCGACGCCCATATTTTTAGCGCCAAATAAGACGCCCACATTATTTGGCGCCTAAATGCTTTTTGGCGCCAAAAATGACGCCACATCCGGAACGCCGACATTTTCGGCGCAAAATAACGTCAAAAAATGACGCAACTTCCGGCGACACGTATGACGCCGGAAACGGAAAATAATTTTTGCGCCAAAAAAGTCTGCGCCAAGAATGACGCAATAAAATGAAGCATTTTCAGCCCCCGTGAGCCTAACAGCCCACAGGGAAAAAAGTCAAATTTTTGAAGGTAAGAAAAAATGATTAAATCAAATGCATTATCCCAAATATGAAACTGACTGTCTGAAAAATAAGGAAAGTTGAACATTCTGAGTCAAGGCAAATAAATGTTTGAATACATATATTTAGAACTTTATAAACAAAGTGCCCAACCATAGCTTAGAGTGTCACAGAAAATAAGATTTACTTACCCCAGGACACTCATCTACATGTTTGTAGAAAGCCAAACCAGTACTGAAACGAGAATCAGCAGAGGTAATGGTATATATAAGAGTATATCGTCGATCTGAAAAGGGAGGTAAGAGATGAATCTCTACGACCGATAACAGAGAACCTATGAAATAGACCCCTTAGAAGGAGATCACTGCATTCAAATAGGCAATATTCTCCTCACATCCCTCTGACATTCACTGCACGCTGAGAGGAAAACCGGGCTCCAACTTGCTGCGGAGCGCATATCAACGTAGAATCTAGCACAAACTTACTTCACCACCTCCATCGGAGGCAAAGTTTGTAAAACTGAATTGTGGGTGTGGTGAGGGGTGTATTTATAGGCATTTTGAGGTTTGGGAAACTTTGCCCCTCCTGGTAGGAATGTATATCCCATACGTCACTAGCTCATGGACTCTTGCTAATTTCATGAAAGAAAAGGTAGATTAGATTAAAACTCCAAGGCACCGCTAATGAATCTATTAGCTCCACCTGAGGATCCCTGGACCTCGACCCATATCTGGGTAGTTTGGTATTGAGATGAGATGCAATGAGATCCATCTCCGGCGTCCCCCCCTGTAGCATATTTCCGCAAACACTTCGGGATGGAGAGACCATTCCCCCAGATGTAAAGATAGTCTGCTGAGAAAATCCGCTTCCCAGAATGTGGATCGATGACAGCGAACAGCTGTGGGCCTTGCCCACTCCAGAATCCGCTGGTTACATGGTGAGCAATGCAGGATGGCCCCTGCTATGAGAAAAAACGCGCCAAGCTTCAAGCTGCTCAGTCTTGTAGCATCGCTCCTGACATGGACTTGAGTGAAGAAGCAGGCAGTGAAACTCGTCAACACCGGTTGCTTAAGGAGCTGTTAGCAGGCAGTCTAGATGGGTTCGCAGAAAGACTCTCCCTGCATCTCCAGACTCTAACTTTCGTCAGTGCTCTCACTGAGAAGCTGAGAAGACTACTTAAAACTCCAGTTCCATAACGAAAGGCAGATACCCCTCCGGAGGAACAACTCCAAAATCTTCTGACACTTCTCTGCCATCCTCCTGTGACGAAAGGCAAAGAATGACTGGGGAATGGGGGAAGTGGGAGGGATATTTAAGACTTTGGCTGGTGTGTCTTTGCCTCCTCCTGGTGGCCAGGTTCAGTATTTCCCAACAGTAAGGAATGAAGCAGTGAACTCTCCTTACATTAAGAAGGAAAAAGAGGGCGCTTAAAAACAATGTGTCCATTCCCCCCCCCCCCCCCCCAAGAAGAGAGAGTCCTTCACTACAGAAAGTTAGTCTAGCATGAACCAATATAAACACATAGAAGTCTGTGCAAAGTGTTTTAAAGCGCACCCAAGAAAAACTAGCAAATAATTTTACCGCTGCGGTGGTTTCATTTGAAACATTTCATTAGGATATTATAAATGAGAATTGTGGAGAAGGAAAATCATAATGTCATCCGACTTGGCAACTTGAATACAAGTTAGATCATTTTCCAGACCCAATCCCCTCTACTTGGGTTGGTCCAATAAAGAGATACAATTCTAACAGTCCTTTCTTTCCTCTGGATATCACAGCATGAACATCTACAGTGTGGTTAGTGATGTATCTCACAGACACTGACCTGTTTATTCTCTGCCTCTCTCACTGCCTGGTTCACATACTTAAGAATTCTGCGACAATGTTTTGCTGCTGTTTTAACCTTCTCCTTTTCATCAGGCCGATCTATAAAAAAAAAAATTGGTTAGATTACAAACTTGTAATCTAATGCAGAACAGTTTAATAATAATAGGATTATGAGGACAAATTATAAGATGGGAACACATGAAGCAGGGATCATCCTCTTCAGACAACACTTGCGACTTGAGATTTCTGAAAAGATTAAATCTATGTAGTAAAGGTCTTGTACATCACTGTTATATTGTGGTGCTTTACAAATAAAAGGTAACAATAGTAGTGATAGGAAGTTAATAGTCTAATAAAGAGACTTAAAGGGAAGGTCTATTCCAGAATTGTTATTTTTTAAAAATATAGATAATTCCTTTGTTACCCATTCCCCATTTTTGTATAACTAACACAGTTATATTAATACGCTTTTTACCTCTGTGATTACTTTGTATCTAAGCCTATACAGACTGTCCGCTTATTTGTTTTTTTGTTTTTTACAGACATGCATTTTAGCCAATCAGTGCCCTGTCATAAGTAATTCCATGGGCGTGAGCACAATGTTATCTATATGGCACACATGAACTAACGCCCTCTAGCTGTAAAAAAACCTGTATAATGCATTGACATAAGAGGAAGCCTTCAAGGTTTAGCTTTAAACTAAGACTACAAAGAGAACAAACCAAATTTGATGAAAAAAATGAATTGGGAAGTTGTTTAAAATTGCATGCCCTATCTTAGTGATGACGAACCTAGGCACTCCAGATGTTTCAGAACTACATTTCCCATGATGCTTTACTGGAATTAATAGAGCCTAAGTATCATGAGGAATGTAGTTCTAAAACATCTGGAGTGCCAATATTTACCATCACTGCCCTATCTGAAGCATGAAAGCTTAATTTTGACTAGACTGTCCCTTTAATAAGCAGAGAGCACAGGTTACTAAAGTCTAAAACAATTTTAAAAGGACTAATTAGCAAGTGAATGAAATCTAAAAGGGGACTGGTTAGTGTAAAATAATTTATAGTTTATAGCAGGGATGTACAACTGACAGCCAAGGGCCCCATGTAACCCTCTACGCTAGTCTTTGCAGAAATAAAAATGTGTTAATAGCTATAAATGTATATGCAGCCCTCAAGGCTACTAAAATATTGCTCTTCGGCCCCCATATATTAGGAAGTTGGACATCCCTGGTCTATAGCATATATAAGACTGGTTAGTCCTCTATATATAGGCAGAATAGTCATTGTGAGTTCATTTGACAGTGAAGGGGAGATCATAGACTTGCACAGAGAAGTGGTGAATATAGAGCTGAACAATATCTGCACCTCTCATATTTGTGTCAGTCTTTGATTTAAGCCGATAAAATGAACAGGACTCACTTGCTCAATCAGTCTTATGTATTGAAGTGAACTACAAGAGTACGTGCACACACAAAGTATACAGATAAGCATAAGGAATTCCACTGCCAGTGTTTTTCGGTTGTGAAACTTATTATGCACACGCACCCTTCAGTTACTTTGCATCTGAAAATCTATATGTACTTTCCACTCCACCATTAGTTGATCTATTAACAAACCAGACACTGTTAATTTCCATTAGCTGAAATGGTTACAGCTGATTTGACGGCAAGAAGAAAAACAATCCTACTTCTCATCACAACACTGCCTATAATTTCCAAGCATTACGCACTTTCCTGCATTTTTGTTCATTGCTGTTTATTTTGTTTGTTTTTATCATCAACCAGTATTTTTCCTGTCCAGACTCAAAGATAATCTCCCATTCATACCAAGGGCCACAAAACACAAATGTATAATAAAATAAAAAATAATAAATAATAATAATAAAAAGACAATGAAAAAGCACCTAAGTCTGAATTTCAAATGAGTAGTAGATTTTTTTCTGACAAATTATAAATTTAGTGAAGTTTTCCTTCCCACTGCATCATGTGACAGCCCTCAGCCAATCACAAAATGCATATACATATATTCTGTGAATTCTTGCACATGCTCAGTAGGACCTGGAGCCACAGAAAGTGTGCATATAAAAAGATTGTGAACATTCACATAATGGAAGTGACTAGGAAAGTTTAAAACTGTGTGCGCTATCTGAATTTGAGTTTAATGTCCCAACAAGTTCATAAACATCCTTTTCCTTTACACTCTGTAAGCTTGAGAGCCATTGAACCTGTAGTTCATTTTTGTATAGAAAAGTACCTACTATTGATTGTGCTCAAAGGCAGGCCCTTCTTTATTAAAGCTTGTTTGTGAAATTTCAATTTCTTTCATGTAATTGGCAAGAGTCCATGAGCTAGTGACGTATGGGATATACAATCCTACCAGGAGGGTCAAAGTTTTCCAAACCTCAAAATGCCTATAAATACACCCCTCACCACACCCACAATTCAGTTTTACAAACTTTGCCTCCTATGGAGGTGGTGAAGTAAGTTTGTGCTTGATTTTCTTCTGTGATATGCCCTTCTCAGCATTTTGAAGCCTGATTCCACTCAGAGTACAGTGAATGTCAGAGGGATGTGAAGGGAGTATCACCTATTAAATTCTATGGTTTTCCTCACAGGAAATCTTTTCAAGGGTTCTCTGTTATCGGTCGTAGAGATTCATCTCCTACCTCTCTTTTCAGATTGACAATATACTCTTATATTCCATAACCTCTACTGATAACTGTTTCAGTACTGGTTTGGCTATCTGCTATATGTGGATGGGTGTCTTTCGGTAAGTATGTTTTTATTTCTTAAGACACCTCAGCTATGGTTTGGCACTTTATGTATTAATGTAAAGTTTGAAATATATGTATTGTACTTTTATTTGCCATGAGTCAGGTTTATGTATATTTAATTTTGCAGACTATCAGTTTCAAAATTGGGAAAACATATTTAGGAAGTTATTTTTTCTTACCTGGGGTATAGTCTTTTCTTAAATTGACTGTTTTCATTAATTTTCGTGGGCAAAATTAGGCTTGCGAGGCCGCTAAAATGCTTATATTTATTGCGCCATTTTTGGCGCGAAGGTACGTTTGGTGACGCAAATTTTCCATTTCAGCCATCTAAGTTGACGCCAGGTTCCTTGCACAAGATTGCGTCTGCCATGACACAAGTTGCGTCATTTCCGGATGTTGTTAGCACCAAAAAAATTCATTTTGCGTTGCGCGTCATACTTGGCGCCAAATAATTTAATTATTTAAACCCCACTTCCTATATGCCTCCTGCCTTTTTCTACGCTCAGGGGGCTCTGCTGTTTGCATTTTTTCCCATTCATGAAACTGCCATATAAGGAAATTGATAATTTTGCTTTATATGTTGTTTTTTTTTCTCTTACATTTGCAAGCTGTCTCAATCTGATCTTGTCTCAGAAACCACTGTTAGAACCCTGCTGCCTGATAACAGTTCTACCAAAGATAAGTGTATCTGTTGTAAGCTAGCGGAGATTATATCTCCAGCTGTAGTATGTATCAGTTGTCATGATAAGCTTTTACATGCAGATAATGTATCCATCAGTACTAGTACAATGCCTGTTGTTCCTTCAACATCTAATGTACATGATATCCCTGTGAATATAAAATATTTTATTGCTGATGCGATTCAGAAGGCTTTGTCTGCTATTCCGCCTTCTAATAAACGTAAAAGGTCTTTTAAAACTTCTCATAAATTGATGAAATTTCAAATGACCGACAACATACTGATTTATCCTCCTCTGATGAGGATCTATCTGGTTCAGAAGATCCTACCTCAGATATTGACACTGACAAATCTACTTATCTCTTTAAGATGGAGTATATTTGTTCCTTGTTAAAAGAGGTGTTGATTACTTTGGATATTGAGGGAACTAGTCCTCTTGATATTAAAACTAGAAAATTCTGTTTAAAAACCTCCTGTGGTTACTCCAGGTTTGTTTTCCAATTCCCAATGCTATTTTTGATATGATTTCAAAGGAATGGAAAAGGCCTGGTACTTCTTTTATTCCTTCTGCTAGGTTTAAAAAGTTGTATCCTTTGCCAGCAATTAGATTGGAGTTTTGGGAAAAAATCCCCAAAGTTGATGGGGCTATCTTTACTCTTGCCAAACATACTACTATCCATAAGGAAGATAGTACTTCCTTTAAGGATCCTTTAGATAGGAAACTTGAATCTTATCTAAGGAAAGCTTATTTATATTCTGGCTATCTTCTCAGACCTGCCATTTCTATGGCTGATGTTGCAGCTGCATCAACTTTTTGGTTGAAAAGTTTAGCTCAACAGGAAACAGATCCTGATTTGTCTAGCATTGTTCGCTTGCTTCAACATGCTAATCATTTTATCTGTGATGCTATTTTTGATATCATCAAAATTGATGTTAAATCTAAAGCTATCTTAGCTAGAAGAGCTTTGTGGCTTAAATATTGGAATGCTGACATGGTATCTAAGTCTAGATTACTCTCTCTTTCTTTCCAAGGTAACAATTTATTTGGTTCTCAGTTGGATTCAATTATTCCAACTGTTACTGGGGGGAAGGGAGTATTTTTTACCTCAGGATAAAAGATCTAAGGGTAAATCTAAGGCTTCTAATCGTTTTTGTTCTTTTCGACAGAATAAGGAACAGGAAGCCAATTCTTCCCTCAAAGAATCTGGTTCCAATTGGAAACCCTCTTCAAGTTGGAATAAATCCAAGCCTTTTAAGAAACCAAAGCCAGCCCCCAAGTCTGCATGAAGATGCGGCCCTCATTCCAGCTCAGCTGACGGGGGGCAGATTACATTTTTTTCCAAAACATTTGGGTAGATTCTGTCCAAAATCAATGGATTCAGAGCATTGTCCCTCAAGGGTATCAAATAGGATACTGAGTAAGACCTCCTGTGAGAAGATTTTTTCTCTCACGCATTCCAGCAGATCCAGTGAAGGCTCAGGCCTTTCTGAAGTGTATTTCAGATCTAGAGCTTTCAGGGGTAATTATACCAGTTTTGTTTCAGGAACAGGGTCTGGGGTTTTATTTAAATCTATTCATTGTACCAAAGAAAGAAAATTCTTTTGAACCGTTTTGAAAGAGTGCCAACTTTCAAAATAGTGACTATAAGGACTATTCTGCCTTTTGTTCAGCAAGGTCATTATATGTCCATGATAGACTTACAGGATGCATATCTTAATATTCCGATTCATCCAGACCACTATCGATTTCTGAGATTCTCTTTTCTAGACAAGCATTACCAATTTGTCGCTCTTTCATTTGGCCTAGCAACAGCTCCAAGAATTTTTTTCAACAGTTCTCGGTGCCCTACTCTCTGTAATCAGAGAACATGGTATTGCAGGGTTTCCTTATTTGGACTATATATATTGGTACTAGCTCAGTCTTTACATTTTGCCGAATCTCACATGAATCAAATAGTGTTGTTTCTTCTTTGCATACATTTACTAAATTCTACTGTGTTGATGTATTTGCCTCTCCAGAAGCAGTTTTTGGTAGAAAACAGAATTTATTCTTACCTGATAAATTACTTTCTCCAACGGTGTGTCCGGTCCACAGCGTCATCCTTACTTGTGGGATATTCTCTTCCCCAACAGGAAATGGCAAAGAGTCCCAGCAAAGCTGGCCATATAGTCCCTCCTAGGCTCCGCCCACCCCAGTCATTCGACCGACGGACAGGAGGAAATATATATAGGAGAAACCATATGGTACCGTGGTGACTGTAGTTAGAGAAAATAATTCATCAGACCTGATTAAAAAACCAGGGCGGGCCGTGGACCGGACACACCGTTGGAGAAAGTAATTTATCAGGTAAGCATAAATTCTGTTTTCTCCAACATTGGTGTGTCCGGTCCACGGCGTCATCCTTACTTGTGGGAACCAATACCAAAGCTTTAGGACACGGATGAAGGGAGGGAGCAAATCAGGTTACCTAAACGGAAGGCACCACAGCTTGCAAAACCTTTCTCCCAAAAATAGCCTCCGAAGAAGCAAAAGTATCAAATTTGTAAAATTTGAAAAAAGTGTGCAGTGAAGACCAAGTCGCTGCCTTACATATCTGGTCAACAAAAGCCTCGTTCTTGAAGGCCCATGTGGAAGCCACAGCCCTAGTGGAGTGAGCTGTGATTCTTTCAGGAGGCTGCCGTCCGGCAGTCTCATAAGCCAATCGGATGATGCTTTTAAGCCAAAAGGAAAGAGAGGTAGAAGTCGCTTTTTGACCTCTCCTTTTACCAGAATAAACAACAAACAAAGAAGATGTTTGTCTGAAATCTTTTGTAGCCTCTAAATAGAATTTTAGAGCACGGACTACGTCCAAATTGTGTAACAAACGTTCCTTCTTTGAAACTGGATTCGGACACAAAGAAGGTACAACTATCTCCTGGTTAATATTTTTGTTAGAAACAACCTTAGGAAGAAAACCAGGCTTAGTACGCAAAACCACCTTATCTGCATGGAACACCAGATAGGGCGGAGAACACTGCAAAGCAGATAACTCAGAAACTCTTCTAGCAGAAGAAATTGCAACCAAAAACAAAACTTTCCAAGATAGTAACTTAATATCTATGGAATGTAAAGGTTCAAACGGAACCCCTTGAAGAACTGAAAGAACTAGATTTAGACTCCAGGGAGGAGTCAAAGGTCTGTAAACAGGCTTGATCCTAACCAGAGCCTGAACAAATGCTTGAACATCTGGCACAGCTGCCAGTCTTTTGTGTAGTAAGACAGATAAAGCAGAGATCTGTCCCTTTAGAGAACTTGCAGATAATCCTTTCTCCAAACCTTCTTGTAGAAAGGAGAGAATCTTAGGAATTTTTATCTTATTCCATGGGAATCCTTTGGATTCACACCAACAGATTGTCAGGAACCTAGCTCCTTCTAGGACCCAGCGGAATCCTTCAAGCAAAAAACTTGCAGCTTGCCTTTAAAAACCACCCCAAATCAATTTTCTTTGCTTAGTAATTTGGAGTACAAGGCTACCCTATTTACCTGAGCCTAACTACTTTGAATAACTTGTTTTCTGAACTTTTTTCCTCACAGGAACTTTTTGATACTTTGTTCAACTTTAACTGGAATTCATCCAAACAACTGCAGTGTTCATTAACTTAGGAGCTGACATGCAATCAATTGAATGAACTGCCTGAACCAAACTGCAAGTATTATTCTATGAGTTCTAATGCTTTGTTACTTGGAGAACTTTCACTGTGTAGTTTGTATTTAAAGGAGAGTTACCACAGAACTTGTCACTGAAAATCTGGCTTTAACCCTTATTGAAACATCCTGACTGCAGATTAATAAACAACACAGCTTCCACAGTGAAACTGGAACTTCCACAGAACAGGCTGTGCATTCATTACAGCTCTGCCACACTACAAGTGCAACACAAGACAAGGTACAAGTAATCTCTGCAAATAAAATAGCAATACTGCATGAGCATATGTATAACTGTTAACAGAACCTGGTTACTAGTTAAATATTAATGTGTTACACTGCATAAGACTCTGAGAGTTAATAGAACCATTACTACACCTGCAACTTAAGAACTAAAGCTAACTTAATATTGAGAGCAATTTCTACAAATCCTATTCAAGTTTGCTTAACCCTAACTGCATAATCTGGGGTGTGGCAAAATAAACCACTAAACTATCACTATTAGGTGAGAATATCACTAAGCCATAGTGATATTCCTTTACAATAGTGAAACAAAACAATTATTAATAAATTAAGATCTGTGAATTGTGTTCCATCGTTAACTTTATATTTGTAGCCTGACATATTACTAAGCCATAAAAATGGAGCCACCAGATCTACCACAGATAGTTTACAACCTCTCCCAAAAGGTTGATCAGCTTGCTCAGGCGGTTCATGATTTACAAATTGAAAATCAGTCTTTAAGGGGAATTATAAGAGACTCACTTACTACTCATACTGCACCACCTCAGCAAACACCTGAACCTTCAGTTTCACTACCAGAGCTCTTTTCTGGAAACAGGAAGCAGTATAGGCAGTTTAAGAATTCATGTCATTTACTTTATAATCTACGACCTCGCAGTTATCCCACAGAGAGGATCAAGGTATTCAGTACTATTTCATTCCTGAGGGGTGAGCCAAGAATCTGGGCTGACAATCTGTGCGAACATAATGACCCAGTGCTAGGATCCCTTTCTGATTTTTTCACATGTATGGATGATCTTTTTCACGACACTGATGTACAAATGTCCGCTGAAGCCTCCATGAGGAACCTTAAGCAAGCCAAGAGACCCGTGGAGGAGTACATCACGGAATTTAAATTATACGCTGCTGATTCGGAATGGAGTCAGATTGCACTTCGAAACCAGTTCCGTTTAGGCCTCTCGGAGAGCTTGAAAGATGAAATCGCCAGGATAGAACTCCCAAAAACCCTAGAAGGAATGATGAATGCTGCAAAACAATTGGATCGCAGACTGCGAGAAAGGAAGGCAGAAAGGTTTTCTGCAGATGTCCGACCAAAACCTTCTATCTATTCCCCACCTCAACCAACCCAACATAGTAAACAAACAGCTGTTCCCATGGAGATCGGAATAGCCCGTGGTCCTTTAACAACAGAAGAAAGATACCGCAGGAAGAGTAATAATCTGTGCATGTATTGCGCCAATCCTACACATTCAGTCCAGGAGTGTCCCATTTTACAGAAAAACAAGAAATGTAAGTTCAAAGTTACAAGTTCTTTATTAAACACCACTAAAACTAAAACTTATTGCATGTTAACTCTCTCCATACAGTGGGACCAAGATCAGCTGACTACTGAAGCCATCATAGACTCGGGAGCTTATGGATGCTTTATTGATTATAATGTTGTAAAGCAAAATAAAATACCCCTTATAAAAAAGCATACTCCATTTTCTTTTCATATGATTGACGGTTCAGAACCTAAAACTGGCCCTATCACACACCATACCACACCGTTAACAGTTACTACAGCAGGACACACAGAACACCTCTCATTTGATGTTGTCTCGTCACCACATTTCCCAGTGGTTTTGGGTATTAGTTGGCTCAAATTACATAATCCAGTTATCCACTGGTCACTATCTTCCATAAAATTTGATTCAGTCTATTGTAAAACAACATGTTTCCACAAACATGTTCTACTCCAGACCGAAATAGCTACAGAAAAACCTGAGTTGCAAATTCCTTCACCTTATGCAGATTTCAAGGATGTATTCAGTAAAGTAGAAGCTGAGAACTTGCCTCCTCATCGTGCATACGATTGTCCAATACAACTTCAACCTGGTTCTTCCATCCCTTATGGACACTTGTACCCTCTCTGCAAGCCAGAATTGGATCATTTAAAGGAGTATCTCGAAGAAAATTTACGGAAAGGATTTATCAGAGCATCAACATCACCAGCAGGTGCCGGAATTTTTTTTGTGCGGAATAAGGATTCATCATTACGTCCCATAATCGATTACAGAGAACTCAACAAACGCACAATAAAAAATCGTTACCCACTCCCATTAATCCCAGAACTAATCGAAAGGTTATCTGAGGCAACTATATACACGAAACTCGATTTAAGGGGAGCCTATAACTTAGTGAGGATAAAAGAAGGACACGAATGGTTGACCGCATTCAGGACAAGGTATGGCCTTTATGAGTACCTTGTCATGCCGTTTGGACTGTGCAACGCACCCGCCACTTTTCAACACTTCATAAACGATGTGTTCAGAGATCTCTTAGACATCTGTCTTGTGATATACCTAGACGATATTTTGATTTATTCTAAAAATGAAACAGAACACAAAACACACGTGCGATGGGTACTGTCTAGGCTCCGAGAGCATAAACTGTATGCTAAGTTGGAGAAATGCATATTCCATACCAAGCATGTGTCATTCCTTGGATATGATATCTCACCAACAGGTATCACTATGCAAAAACAAAAAGTAGACGCTGTCAAAAATTGGTTAATACCCAAGTCCAGAAAGGAACTCCAAAAATTCCTAGGTTTTGCAAACTACTATAGGAAATTCATTAGAAACTTTTCCAAGATAGCAAAACCACTGACGAAATTAACCAGCATTAACTCATCTTATAACTGGGATCCAGACGCTAATTCAGCTTTTGAATATTTAAAGGATAGTTTTACATCAGCACCCATTCTAAGATTTCCGAACCCCGAACACCACTATGTGTTGGAAGTTGATTCCTCTGATTTTGCCTTAGGCTCAGTTCTCTCTCAACAGGAAACACCAAACGATCCCATCCATCCAGTTTCTTACTTCTCACAGATGATGTCAACAGCTGAAAGAAATTATTCCATAGGAGATAAAGAACTCCTCGCAATAAAAAGATCACTGGAACACTGGAGGCATCTTCTCGAAGGTACCAAGTTTCCTATTACCATTTTCACTGATCACAGGAACCTACTTTATTTAGAAAACAACAAAACTCTTTCAGCAAGACAGGTCCGTTGGAGTTTATTCTTCTCGCGCTTCAACTTCAATATTGTATATAGACCTGCCTCCAGGAATGGTAAAGCAGATGCTCTGTCTCGCCTACCTGAGAAACCTAAAACAACAACCCAAAATACCACTATCTTACCTACCGAATGTTTTGTAGGTCTAACCACCGATGTGATAACCGAAATCAAACGTCATTGTCTCAAGGAGCCGGAGCTACCTCACTCTTCTGTACATAAGATTGATGACCTGTACTACCATGAAGGGAAATTATACATTCCCAAAGCATTGCGAATAAATTTTCTCAAGTTATACCATGACTCTCCATTAGCCGGACACCCAGGAATTTACCGAACCTTGGAACAGCTTTCACGGGATTGTTGGTGGCCAAAAATGAAGGAATCCATCCGAGACTATATCTTAACTTGTGCCATTTGTGCCACTTCGAAATCCGAGAGAAGAGCTCCGTATGGATTATTAACTCCATTACCAGTACCGAAGAGACCCTGGTACCATCTATCGATGGATTTCATAGTGGATTTACCTGAATCAAATAAACAGACAACAATCCTAGTGGTCATAGATATATTTACTAAGATGGCCCATTTTGTGCCGTATCACAAAGTACCCACATCCTCTGAGACAGCACATTTATTCATAGATAACATACTCAAGCTACATGGGTTACCAAAGATAATAACTACCGATAGAGGAACACAATTCACCTCACATTTCTGGACAAAACTTTGTGACTTAACACAGATCGATCATCGTTTCTCGACATCATTTCACCCTCAGACCAATGGTCAATCAGAGAGACTGAATCAATGGCTGGAACAATATCTTCGGTGCTATTGTTCCTACCATCAAGAACATTGGATGAACTTCCTCTCCATGGCTGAATTTGCCTATAACAATGCTGTAAACTCATCTACAAAATCTACACCATTTTATGCAAATTATGCCTACCATCCAACAATATCTTTCATTGCAACAGACACCTTAAATTCACCCTTAATCGATGATCTACATGATTCCTTACAAGACAATTTCCGCTTTATTGAGGAGAACATAAAAAATGCTCAGCTCACTCAAAAGCATTATTACGACCTCAAGAGAAGACCACCACCTATATACGCCATAGGTGATCTCGTTTGGCTATCCACCAAAAACATGAAATTACAGATACCGAGTAAGAAACTCTCGGGTCTGTTCATAGGACCATTCCCTATAGTTAGAATTGTCAATGAAAACGCAATGACTCTTAAATTACCTGATAGTATTAAGGTCCACCCCACATTTCATGTGTCACTATTGAAACCATACAGAGCCACTCGTCACTCTCAACTCATTCTTCCACCACCTCCTCAGGCACTGGATCCAGACGAATATGAAGTGCATTCCCTGCTGGATTCCAGGTTCCATAGAGGTGAATTACAATATCTGGTACGCTGGAAAAATTATTCAGCTGATGACGACACATGGGAACCTGCAACCAATCTTAGAGCTCAACGGCTGGTCACTCTCTTCCATCGCAGAAATCCAAATCGTCCCAGACCGGCAACTGTGGGACCGTTGCCCTGAGTGGGGGGTCATGTCAGGAACCTAGCTCCTTCTAGGACCCAGCGGAATCCTTCAAGCAAAAAACTTGCAGCTTGCCTTTAAAAACCACCCCAAATCAATTTTCTTTGCTTAGTAATTTGGAGTACAAGGCTACCCTATTTACCTGAGCCTAACTACTTTGAATAACTTGTTTTCTGAACTTTTTTCCTCACAGGAACTTTTTGATACTTTGTTCAACTTTAACTGGAATTCATCCAAACAACTGCAGTGTTCATTAACTTAGGAGCTGACATGCAATCAATTGAATGAACTGCCTGAACCAAACTGCAAGTATTATTCTATGAGTTCTAATGCTTTGTTACTTGGAGAACTTTCACTGTGTAGTTTGTATTTAAAGGAGAGTTACCACAGAACTTGTCACTGAAAATCTGGCTTTAACCCTTATTGAAACATCCTGACTGCAGATTAATAAACAACACAGCTTCCACAGTGAAACTGGAACTTCCACAGAACAGGCTGTGCATTCATTACAGCTCTGCCACACTACAAGTGCAACACAAGACAAGGTACAAGTAATCTCTGCAAATAAAATAGCAATACTGCATGAGCATATGTATAACTGTTAACAGAACCTGGTTACTAGTTAAATATTAATGTGTTACACTGCATAAGACTCTGAGAGTTAATAGAACCATTACTACACCTGCAACTTAAGAACTAAAGCTAACTTAATATTGAGAGCAATTTCTACAAATCCTATTCAAGTTTGCTTAACCCTAACTGCATAATCTGGGGTGTGGCAAAATAAACCACTAAACTATCACTATTAGGTGAGAATATCACTAAGCCATAGTGATATTCCTTTACAATAGTGAAACAAAACAATTATTAATAAATTAAGATCTGTGAATTGTGTTCCATCGTTAACTTTATATTTGTAGCCTGACACAGATATATCTTTTCCATATTTTATGGTAAATCTTTCTAGTTACTGGTTTTCTGGCCTGAACCAGAGTATCTATCACAGAATCTGAAAACCCACGCTTCGATAGAATCAAGCGTTCAATCTCCAAGCCGTCAGCTGGAGGGAGACCAGATTTGGATGTTCGAATGGACCCTGAACAAGAAGGTCCTGTCTCAAAGGTAGCTTCCATGGTGGAGCCGATGACATATTCACCAGGTCTGCATACCAAGTCCTGCGTGGCCACGCAGGAGCTATCAAGATCACCGAGGCCCTCTCCTGATTGATCCTGGCTACCAGCCTGGGAATGAGAGGAAACGGTGGAAATACATAAGCTAGGTTGAAGGTCCAAGGTGCTACTAGTGCATCTACTAGAGTCGCCTTGGGATCCCTGGATCTGGACCCGTAGCAAGGAACCTTGAAGTTCTGACGAGACGCCATCAGATCCATGTCTGGAATGCCCCATAATTGAGTTATTTGGGCAAAGATCTCCGGATGGAGTTCCCACTCCCCCGGATGGAATGTCTGACGACTCAGAAAATCCGCCTCCCAGTTTTCCACACCTGGGATGTGGATCGCAGACAGGTGGCAGGAGTGATCCTCCGCCCATTGAATTATTTTGGTCACTTCTTTCATCGCCAGGGAACTCTTTGTTCCCCCCTGATGATTGATATACGCAACAGTCGTCATGTTGTCTGATTGGAACCTTATGAATCTGGCCTTTGCTAGCTGAGGCCAAGCCCTGAGAGCATTGAATATCGCTCTCAGTTCCAGAATGTATATCGGGAGAAGAGACTCTTCCCGAGACCATAGACCCTGAGCTTTCAGGGATTCCCAGACCGCGCCCCAGCCCACTAGACTGGCGTCGGTCGTGACAATGACCCACTCTGGTCTGCGGAAGCTCATTCCCTGGGACAGATGGTCCAGGGTCAGCCACCAACGGAGTGAATCTCTGGTCTTCTGATCTACTTGAATCATTGGAGACAAGTCTGTATAGTCCCCATTCCACTGTTTGAGCATGCACAGTTGTAATGGTCTTAGATGAATTTGTGCAAAAGGAACTATGTCCATTGCTGCAACCATCAACCCTACTACTTCCATGCACTGCGCTATGGAAGGACGAGGAACAGAATGAAGAACTTGACAAGAGCTTAGAAGTTTTGATTTTCTGACCTCTGTCAGAAAAATCCTCATTTCTAAGGAATCTATTATTGTTCCCAAGAAGGGAACTCTTGTCGACGGAGACAGAGAACTTTTTTCTATGTTCACCTTCCATCCTTGTGATCTGAGAAAGGCTAGAACGATGTCTGTATGAGCCTTTGCTTTTGACAGGGACGACGCTTGTATTAGAATGTCGTCCAAGTAAGGTACTACTGCAATGCCCCTCTGTCTTAGAACCGCTAAAAGGGACCCTAGCACCTTTGTGAAAATCCTTGGAGCAGTGGCTAACCCGAATGGGAGGGCCACAAACTGGTAATGCTTGTCCAGAAAAGCGAACCTTAGGAACTGATGATGTTCTTTGTGGATAGGAATATGTAGGTACGCATCCTTTAGATCCACGGTAGTCATAAATTGACTTTCCTGGATAGTGGGTAGAATCGTTCGAATGGTTTCCATCTTGAACGATGGTACCCTGAGAAATTTGTTTAGGATCTTCAAATCCAAAATTGGTCTGAAAGTTCCCTCTTTTTTGGGAACTACGAACAGATTGGAATAAAATCCCATTCCTTGTTCCTTTATTGGAACTGGGTGTATCACTCCCATCTTTAACAGGTCTTCTACACAATGTAAGAATGCCTGTCTCTTTATTTGGTTTGAGGATAAGTGAGACATGTGGAACCTTCCCCTTGGGGGTAGTTCCTTGAATTCCAGGAGATAACCTTGAGAAACTATTTCTAGCGCCCAGGGATCCTGAACATCTCTTGCCCAAGCCTGAGCAAAGAGAGAGAGTCTGCCCCCCACTAGATCCGGTCCCGGATCGGGGGCTACTCCTTCATGCTGTTTTGTTAGCAGCGGCAGGCTTCTTGGCCTGCTTACCCTTGTTCCAGCCTTGCATCGGTTTCCAGGCTGGTTTGGGTTGTGAGGCATTACCCTCTTGCTTAGAGGATGCAGAATTAGAGGCCGGTCCGTTCCTGAAATTGCGAAAGGAACGAAAATTAGACTTATTTTTAGCCTTGAAAGACCTATCTTGTGGGAGGGCGTGGCCCTTTCCCCCAGTGATGTCTGAAATAATCTCTTTCAATTCTGGTCCAAATAGAGTCTTACCTTTGAAAGGGATGTTAAGCAATTTTGTCTTGGATGACACATCCGCTGACCAAGACTTTAGCCAAAGCGCTCTGCGCGCCACGATAGCAAACCCTGAATTATTCGCCGCTAATCTAGCTAATTGCAAAGCGGCATCTAAAATAAAAGAGTTAGCCAATTTAAGTGCGTGAACTCTGTCCATAACCTCCTCATATGGAGTCTCTCTACTGAGCGACTTTTCTAGTTCCTCGAACCAGAACCACGCTGCTGTAGTGACAGGAACAATGCACGAAATTGGTTGTAGAAGGTAACCTTGCTGTACAAAAATCTTTTTAAGCAAACCTTCCAATTTTTTATCCATAGGATCTTTGAAAGCACAACTATCTTCGATAGGAATAGTAGTGCGTTTGTTTAGAGTAGAAACTGCCCCCTCGACCTTAGGGACTGTCTGCCATAAGTCCTTTCTGGGGTCGACCATAGGAAATAATTTCTTAAATATAGGGGGGGGAACAAAAGGTATGCCAGGCTTTTCCCACTCCTTATTTACTATGTCCGCCACCCGCTTGGGTATAGGAAAAGCGTCGGGGTGCACCGGAACCTCTAGGAACTTGTCCATCTTGCATAATTTCTCTGGAATGACCAAGTTGTCACAATCATCCAGAGTAGATAACACCTCCTTAAGCAGTGCGCGGAGATGTTCTAATTTAAATTTAAATGTCACAACATCAGGTTCAGCTTGTTGAGAAATTTTTCCTGAATCTGAAATTTCTCCATCTGACAAAACCTCCCTCATGGCCCCTTCAGATTGGTGTGAGGGTATGACAGAACAATTATCATTAGCGCCCTCCTGCTCTTCAGTGTTTAAAACAGAGCAATCGCGCTTTCTCTGATAAGTAGGCATTTTGGATAAAATATTTGCTATGGAGTTATCCATTACAGCCGTTAATTGTTGCATGGTAATAAGCATTGGCGCACTAGATGTACTAGGGGCCTCCTGCGTGCGCAAAACTGGTGTAGACACAGTAGGAGATGATGTAGTATCATGTTTACTCCCCTCATCTGAGGAATCATCTTGGGCAATTTCATTATCTGTGGCAGTACTGTCCTTACTTTGTTTGGACGCTATGGCACAATTATCACATAAATTTAAATGGGGAGACACATTGGTTTTCATACATATAGAACATAGCTTATCTGAAGGTACAGACATGTTAAACAGGCTTAAACTTGTCAACAAAGCACAAAAAACGTTTTAAAACAAAACCGTTACTGTCTCTTTAAATTTTAAACAGAAAACACTTTATTACTGAATATGTGAAAAAGTATGAAGGAATTGTTCACAAATTACCAAAATTTCACCACAGTGTCTTAAAGCATTAATAGTATTGCACCCCAAATTTCAGAGCTTTAACCCTTAAAATAACGGAACCGGAGCCGTTTATAAATTTAACCCCTATACAGTCCCAGCTATAGTCTTTGCTGAGACCCAACCAAGCCCAGAGGGGAATACGATACCAATTGACGCCTTCTAGAAGCTTTTCCAGCAATTTTTAGATCCTCACACATGCATCTGCATGCCCTGCTCTCAAAAAACAACTGCGCAGTAATGGCGCGAAAATGAGGCTCAGTCTACAACTAGGAAGGCCCCCTGACTGGAAAAGGTGTCTAACACAGTGCCTGCCGTTTAATAAACGTTCCCCAAGTTTATAAATGCAAATTGTCAGCATAAATATGAATAAAATGCCCAAATAAAGCAATCGATTTAGCCCATAAAAATGTCTACCAGTTTTTTAGCCCATAATAAGCCCTTTATTCTGTTTGTTTGACTAAGAAAATGGCTTACCGGTCCCCATGAGGGGAAATGACAGCCTTCCAGCATTACATCGTCTTGTTAGAAATATGGCTAGTCATACCTTAAGCAGAAAAGTCTGCTAACTGCTTCCCCCAACTGAAGTTACTTCATCTCAACAGTCCTATGTGGAAACAGCAATCGATTTTAGTTACTGTCTGCTAAAATCATCTTCCTCTCACAAACAGAAATCTTCATCCTTTTCTGTTTCAGAGTAAATAGTACATACCAGCACTATTTTAAAATAACAAACACTTGATAGAAGAATAAAAATTACATTTAAACACCAAAAAACTCTTAACCATCTCCGTGGAGATGTTGCCTGTGCAACGGCAAAGAGAATGACTGGGGTGGGCGGAGCCTAGGAGGGACTATATGGCCAGCTTTGCTGGGACTCTTTGCCATTTCCTGTTGGGGAAGAGAATATCCCACAAGTAAGGATGACGCCATGGACCGGACACACCAATGTTGGAGAAAAGTTCTTCAGGCAGCTGTTTCAATTTGATTCCTCTGCTTATGTTTTAAGTTTTTTCATTTTCATTTATGAGAAAAACTTATTCTTTTGGTTGTGGATTTAATTTTTTTCAGCTGAAAATTGGTGTTTTTATTTTATCCCTCCCTCTCTAGTGACTCTTCTGTGGAGTTCCACATCTTAGGTATTTGCTATCCCATACGTCACTAGCTCATGGACTCTTGCCAAATACATGAAAGAAAACATAATTTATGTAAGAACTTACCTGATAAATTAATTTCTTTCATATTGGCAAGAGTCCATGAGACCCACCCTTTTTATGGTGGTTATGTTTTTTTGTATAAAGCACAATTATATTTCCAATTTCTTTTTTGATGCTTTTTACTCTTTTTCTATCACCTCACTACTTGGCTATTCGTTAAACTGAATTGTGGGTGTGGTGAGGGGTGTATTTATAGGCATTTTGAGGTTTGGGAAACTTTGCCCCTACTGGTAGGATTGTATATCCCATATGTCACTAGCTCATGGACTCTTGCCAGTATGAAATAAATGAATTTATCAGGTAAGTTCTTACATAAATTATGTTTTGTCCCGGAGAAGTTAAAATGTGACTTTTTCCTATCTTTTAACATTGAGAAGACAAGTACCTTTTTCCCTCTGAACTAGTAACTTTTAACTAGGTGATATTTTCCCATCCCTAGTGGTAGTTAACATACCCATGTACAGCAGAGAGTATGCAGGCATTTTATAAATAGTAGATAATCTAGTAAGAGTTTAAGATTTAGTAAGATAAAGGTTTTATGTTGGTAGCAAACAGAGAGTGAATTAAAAGCAATAGCAGGAGAGTCAGACAAGGAGTACCTGAATACTTGGCAATACCTGAATACTTGGCAATGTTATCCAACAGCAGAGGGTACTTGGTGAGTCTCTGCATCTCAGTGGGAATAATGTCTTTCAGCTGGAGTCTCCTGCATAAGGGGTTGCTCTCGGCATCCTGTGAGAAAACATTTATCATTGTTACGAAAGCTGCGATTACATGCACATGCACCATTCATTTCTCTACTAATTAAATATCAGACATTTCGATCAGCAATTTATCAGAAGTACAAGGCATGGTACTGCTGCTTCAGCCCTTCTTGGTGAGTGACCAACATTGTGTGGATACTAACTCCCAAACTAAACTAGCCTGCTACAGTAGACAACAGATGTAGGTCCAAGATTATTAATTGTTCAACTGCCTCATTCTGATACATAACAAGCACATAAACCCTCATAAGGTTGTGCAAACTATACCAGTGGTTCTCTAATGGAAGTCTGAACGCACAAATAAGTTGTCCTTTGTCAGTTGATAACAATCAGAAATAACAAAGCATTGGTTCTATTTCTGGGATTACACCCTCATCATATAAATAAGTCCTCTCATTTGAAAGCTTGTATATATATATATTGACACTAACCAGTTATTTAAAAAACAATTTATGCTAACGGATAAATTAATTTCTTTCATGGTGGTGAGAGTCCACAATCCATTACTCCTGGGAATTACCCTTCCTTACCACTAAGAGGAGGCAAAGATTCCCAAACCCCAAGAGCTCTATAAAACCCCTCCAACCTCACAGTTACCTCAGTCTAACGTATAGCCAAGCAAAATGAGGGAGGAAAAAGGAATAAGAGCCATAAATGGAGCAGGGTAAAAAGGTATACTCAAGAAAAAACACCAACAAAACACAGGGCGGGTCTCATGGACTTTCACCACCATGAAATAAATGAATTTATCAGGTAAGAATAAATTATGTTTTCTTCCATACAGGTGGTGAGAGTTTATGATCCATTACTCCTGGAAACAAATATCCAAACTGTGTAGTCCACGACTTATAACAAAGGGTGGGATTTAAAACATTTTTTCACTGAGAAAACTAAATCCACAACCCCACAGAAACTCAAAAAGGGCATACATCTTATATATATTTTTTCTTTTCAATGCACTTAAAAACTCAATCAGGCAAAAATAAAGTAGGCTAAGACAACTGCCAGAAGGCCCTTCCTCCCAAAAACTGTCTCAGAAAAAGCAAGAACATCAAAATGGTAGAATTTAGTAAAAGTATACAAAGAATAACAAGTAGCTGCCTCATAAATGTAATCAACCAACCAAGGAGCTACTAGAGCGCACAGAAACTCTGCCTGAGGATCCCTCGCAAAGTACCTGGGAAGTTTGTTGTTCAGACAAAAGCCATCAGATCTATCTCTGGCAGATTCACAATCTGATTGAACACATTCTGGTAAAGAGACTATTCTCCTGGATGTAGAGATTGATGACTGAGAAAGTCTGCTTCCCAGTTGTTTACTCCCGGAATATGAATCGTAGAAATTAGACAGGAATTGATTTCCACCCAAGAGATCATTTGTGCCACTTCCCTCACGTCTATGGAACAGATTTCTTAGCCTGCTCTGACTTGTTCCAGTTATTACTAGGCCTCCAGACTGGGCAGTTTTGTATTCCTTATTCTGATGAATCGAAAGAAAATGGTTGCATACTTTAGATCTTCCAGTAACAGAAGATATAATAGAATCTAAATCAGAACCAAAAAAAGAGATTGAATTTAAACACCATGTCAGCAGACCAGGATTAAATCCATAAGGCTCTTCCAGCAAGGATTGCTAAAGACATGCTTTTACTGATATCAGATACAGTATCACAAATAAAGAACACTGTTCTGAAAGACTACATAAATAGCCGGCCTAAGGAAATACCCTGCATGTAAAAAGGCACTTCTATTAAAAGTACTATAATTTCCTATCCAAAGAGTCTTTAAAGAAGTACTCCCCCCACCATTCAAGTTTTGAACAAGTGACTAAATTTACCTTTGACTACACTGAAGAATAGGTAACACCACACATACAAAATGCTTTTACATTGTAAAGCCCTTTCAGTACAAAAGTTACACAATGTTAGAGGGGGTTGCACAGTAGCTTCTAAACACATAGAACAATGAGAAACCTCAATGTCAGACATGTTGAACAGACTAGTAATACCACAAAAGTCGTTTAAACACTTATTTATATCATAAAATAAACATTAGAAAAAACGTGTACTGTGCCTTTAAGAAAAGAAAAAGTGAACAATTTTTCCAAAATGCACAAAAAACGTTAAATTATTCCCAAATTTAACTTAATATCGTTGGTTAATCCAAAAATTACTGCACCCAAAAGCAAGGGCAGAAATAAGGCTTTAGAAGTACTTATATCAACATGTAGTCAAAAGATAAAAAAAACATAATTTATGTAAGAACTTACCTGATAAATTCATTTCTTTCATATTGGCAAGAGTCCATGAGCTAGTGACATATGGGATATACAATCCTACCAGGAGGGGCAAAGTTTCCCAAACCTCAAAATGCCTATAAATACACCCCTCACCACACCCACAATTCAGTTTAACGAATAGCAGTGGGGTGATAAAGAAAGGAGTAGAAAGCATCAACAAAGGAAATTTGGAAATAACTGTGCTTTATACAAAAAATCATAACCACCATAAAAAGGGTGGGCCTCATGGACTCTTGCCAATATGAAAGAAATGAATTTATCAGGTAAGTAAAGTAAGTAAGTAAATTATGTTTTCTTTCATGTAATTGGCAAGAGTCCATGAGCTAGTGACATATGGGATATCAATACCCAAGATGTGGATCTTCCACTCAAGAGTCACTAGAGAGGGAGGAAATAAAAATAAAAACAGCCATATTCCGCTGAAAAAATAATCCACAACCAAAAAATAAGTTTATTTCATTTAAAAGAAAAAAACAGCTGCCTGAAGAACTTTTCTACCAAAAACTGCTTCCGAAGAAGCAAATACATCAAAACGGTAGAATTTAGTAAATGTATGCAAAGAGGACCAAGTTGCCGCTTTGCAAATCTGATCAACTGAAGCTTCATTCTTAAAAGCCCACGAAGTGGAGACCGATCTAGTAGAATGAGCTGTAATTCTCTGAGGCGGGGCCTGACCCGACTCCAAATAAGCTTGATGAATCAAAAGTTTCAACCAAGAAGCCAAGGAAATAGCAGAAGCCTTCTGACCTTTCCTAGGACCAGAAAATAAAACAAATAGACTGGAAGTCTTCCTGAAATCTTTAGTAGCTTCCACATAATATTTCAAAACACTTACCACATCCAAAGAATGTAAGGATCTTTCCAAAGAATTCTTAGGATTAGGACATAAGGAAGGGACAACAATTTCTCTACTAATGTTGTTAGAATTCACAACCTTAGGTAAAAATTGAAAAGAAGTCAGTTGCTAAGCGCTAACCGCGCTTTTTCCTCAGGCAAATGCGCTAACCTGAGGAAAAAGCGCGGTTAGCGCTTAGAAACGCTTAGCATTTTACCACAGGTCTATTGTCAGATCTGTGCACTTTTGTACTATTTTTAATTAAATATTTTACTACTTATATATACACTGGAGTCTTCTTCCTTTGTTCTGACGTTCATCATTATTTCACCTGGAGCCCATCTTCAATTGCAGCAGCATAACCTTGGTTCATATGTGCACTAGGTCACCATAATATACCTAGTACGCTCCATTTGCACTACAGTGTGCAATAGAATTTGTGAGTATTCCTTTGTCATCACAAGTCGATATCCATTATATCTCCCCAATTGATTTGCACTAGGGGTCGCCCTCTTCTTTTTCACATGTTTCCAGACTACAGATTTCCATTCTGATTTTGGGAGGAGCAGCCATAGTACGGTGCACAGTTTGCTGGGACACTGTGAAGCTCCCAGACTGTTTTCCTAGGCATTATCTCTGCCTTTCTACATTGTGAGTATGTTTGTATCTTCTATACTCCACTTGTGATTTATTGGCTACACTAGGAGGCGCCCTTTTTTTCTGCTTTGTATTTCTGAATATAAATAGGCTTTCCTTAGATAAGATTCAAGCTTCCTATCTAAAGGATCTTTAAAGGAAGTACTATCTTCCAAAGGAATAGTGGTTCGTTTAGCAAGAGTAGAAATAGCCCCATCAACTTTGGGGATCTTTTCCCAAAACTCTATTGCAATCGGTGGTAAAGGATACAATTTTTTAAACCTTGCAGAAGGATTAAAAGGAGTACCTGGCTTATTCCATTCCTTAGAAATCATGTCAGAAATAGCATCAGGAATAGGAAAAACCTCTGGAGTAACCACAGTAGGTTTAAAAACAGCATTTAAACGTTTACTGGTTTTAATATCAAGAGGACTAGCTTCCTCAATATCCAAAGTAATTAACACTTCTTTTAACAAAGAACGCATATACAGGTAGCCCTCAGTTTACGCAGGGGTTAGGTTCCAGAAGGAATAGTTGTAAACCGAAACCATCTTAAATTGAAACCCAGTTTATAATGTAAGTAAATGGGAAGTGAGGGAGATAGGTTCCAGGCCCCTCTCAAAATTGTCATAAGTAACACCTAATATATTATTTTTAAAGCTTTGAAATGAAGACTTTAAATGCTAAACAGCATTATAAACCTAATAAAATAATCACACAACACAGACTTCACTTGCATTTTTCTGCAAACAGTTCTTTCTATGCATTCCAATCTGGACTGATTTATAGACAGGAAGATCTTGTTCCTTTGAAATCTGCTCGATAGCTCAGGTCTGGTTAAACTGATTAATTTCAGCTTGCTTGGCTTTGCTGCAACACAAGCGGACAGCTCCACCTGCTGGCTATTTTAATAAATGCTCTGCTTCTCAATGCTTTTCAATAGCAGTCACATGACTGGAAAAAAATGTTGTTATTCTGAAACGGTGTAAATTGAACCGTTGTAAAACGAGGGTCACCTCTATTTTAAATAAATAAGTAGATTTGTCAGTGTCAATGTCTGAGGAAGGATCTTCTGAATCAGATAGATCCTCATCAAAGGTGGATAATTCATTATGTTGTCGGTCATTTGAAATTTCATCAACTGAATGAAGTTTTAAAAGACCTCTTACGCTTATTAGAAGATGCAAATGCAGACAAAGCCTTCTGAATAGAATCAGTAACAAATACTTTAAAATTCATAGGTATATCATGTACATTAGAAGTTGAAGGAACTGCAACCGGCAATGTACTATTACAGATGGACACTCTGGCCCCTATTTATCAAGGGCTGGCGGACCTGATCCGACAGTGCGGATCAGGTCCACCAGACCTCGCTGAATACGGCGAGCAATACGCTCGCCGTATTCAGCATTGCACCAGCAGCTCACAAGAGCTGCTGGTGCAACGCCGCTCCCTGCAGACTCGCGGCCAATCGGCTGCCAGCAGGGGGTGTCAATCAACCCGGTCATATTCGATCGGGTTGATTTCCGGCGATGTCAGTCCGCCTGCTCAGAGCAGACGGACAGGTTATGAAGCAGCGGTCTTTGTGACCGCTGCTTCATAACTGCTGTTTCTGGCGAGCCATCAAGCTCCGTTCGGAACTTGATGCATATGCTCCTCTATCTGCTTGTAAAAGTTTATCATGACAACTAATACAAATGACATTAGGAGATATAATTTCCACAATTTTACAACAAATGCACTTAGCTTTGGTAGAACCGATGTCAGGCAGCAAAGTTCCAGCAGATACTTCTGAGGAAGGATCAGATTGAGACATCTTGCAGAATGTAAAAGAAAAAACAACATATAAAGCAAAATTATCAATTGCCTTATATGACAGTTTCAGGAATGGGAAAAAACATAATTTATGTAAGAACTTACCTGATAAATTCATTTCTTTCATATTAGCAAGAGTCCATGAGCTAGTGACGTATGGGATATACATTCCTACCAGGAGGGGCAAAGTTTCCCAAACCTTAAAATGCCTATAAATACACCCCTCACCACACCCACAATTCAGTTTAACGAATAGCCAAGAAGTGGGGTGATAAGAAAAAAGTGCGAAAGCATATAAAATAAGGAATTGGAATAATTGTGCTTTATACAAAAAAATCAAAACCACCACAAAAAGGGTGGGCCTCATGGACTCTTGCTAATATGAAAGAAATGAATTTATCAGGTAAGTTCTTACATAAATTATGTTTTCTTTCATGTAATTAGCAAGAGTCCATGAGCTAGTGACGTATGGGATAATGATTACCCAAGATGTGGATCTTTCCACACAAGAGTCACTAGAGAGGGAGGGATAAAATAAAGACAGCCAATTCCTGCTGAAAATAATCCACACCCAGAATAAAATTTTAATGAAAAAACATAAGCAGAAGATTCAAACTGAAACCACTGCCTGAAGTACGTTTCTACCAAAAACTGCTTCAGAAGAAGAAAACACATCAAAATGGTAGAATTTAGTAAAAGTATGCAAAGAGGACCAAGTTGCTGTTTTGCAAATCTGATCAACCGAAGCTTCATTCTTAAACGCCCAGGAAGTAGAAACTGACCTAGTAGAATGAGCTGTAATCCTTTGAGGCGGAGTGTTACCCGACTCAACATAGGCATGATGAAATAAAGATTTCAACCAAGATGCCAAAGAAATGGCAGAAGCTTTCTGGTCTTTTCTAGAACCGGAAAGGATGACAAATAGACTAGAAGTCTTTCGGAAAGACTTAGTAGCTTCAACATAATAATACAAAGCTCTAACAGCATCCAAAGAATGCAATGATTTCTCCTTAGAATTCATAGGATTAGGACATAATGAAGGAACCACAATTTCTCTACTAACGTTGTTAGAATTCACAACCTTAGGTAAAAAATTCAAAAGAAGTTCGCAGCACCGCCTTATCCTGATGCAAAATCAGAAAAGGAGACTCACAAAAAAAGAGTAGATAATTCAGAGACTCTTCTGGCAGAAGAGATGGCCAAAAGAAACAAAACTTTCCAAGAAAGTAATATAACGACCAAAGAATGCATGGGTTCAAAAGGAGAAGCTTGAAGAGCCCCCAGAACCAAATTCAAACTCCAAAGAGGAGAAATTGACTTAATGACAGGTTTTATACGAACCAAAGCTTGTACAAAACAATGAATATCAGGAAGATTAGCAATCCTTCTGTGAAAAAGAACAGAAAGAGCAGAGATTTGTCTTTCAAGAAACTTGCAGACAAACCTTATCTAAACCATCCTGAAGAAATATAAGTCTTCCAGACTCTATAATATATCTCTCTAGATACAGATTTACGAGCCTGTCACATAGTATCAATCACAGAGTCAGAGAAACCTCTTTGACCAAGAATCAAGCGTTCAAACTCCACACCTTAAAATTAAGGTTTTGAGATCCTGATGGAAAAAAGAACCTTGAGACAGAAAGACTGATCTTAACGGAAGAGTCCACAGCTGGCAAGAGGCCATCCGGACAAGATCCGCATACCAAAACCTGTGAGGCCATGCTGGAGCTACCAGCAGGACAAACGAGCATTCCTTAGAATATTAAGAATACCCTTGGAAGAAGAACTAGAGGCGGAAAGATATAGGCAGGATGACACTTGTAAGGAAGAGATAATGCATCCACTGCCTCCGCCCGAGGATCCCTGGATCCGGACAGATACCAGGGAAGTTTCTTGTTTAGATGAGAAGCCATCAGATCTATTTCTGAGAGTTCCCACATTTGAACAATCTGAGGAAATACCTCTGGGTGAAGACCATTCGCCCAGGTGCAACGTTTGGCGACTGAGATAATCCGCTTCCAATTGTCCATACCTGGGATATGAACCGCAGAGATTAGACAGGAGCTGGATTCCGCCCAAACCAAAATTCGAGATACTTCTTTCATAGCCAGAGGACTGTGAGTCCCTCCTTGATGATTGATGTATGCCACAGTTGTGACATTGTCTATCTGAAAACAAATGAACAACTCTCTCTTCAGAAGAGGCCAAGACTGAAGAGCTCTGAAATTGCACGGAGTTCCAAAATATTGATCGGAAATCTCACCTCCTGAGATTCCCAAACCCCTTGTGCCGTCAGATACCCCCACACAGCTCCCCAACCTGTAAGACTTGCATCTGTTGAGATTATAGTCCAGGTTGGAAGAACAAAGAAGCCCCCTGAACTAAACGATGGTGATCTGCCCACCATGTCAGAGAGTGTCGTATAATCGGTTTAAAGATATTAATTGAGATATCTTTGAGTAATCCCTGCACCATTGGTTCAGCATACAGAGCTGAAGAGGTTGCATGTGAAAACGAGCAAAGGAGATCGCATCTGATGCGGCAGTCCTAAGACCTAAAATTTCCATGCATAAGGCTACCAAAGGGAATGATTGTGACTGAAGGTTTTGACAAGCTGATATCAATGTTAAACTTCTCTTGTCTGACAAGGACAGAGTCATAGACACTAAATCTATTCTAGAAACCTAAAAAGGTTACACTTGTCTGAGGAATCAATGAACTGATTGGTAAATTGATCCTCCAACCATGAACTTGAAGAAACAACACAAGTCGATTCGTATGAGATTCTTCGAAATGAGAAGACTGAGCAAGTACCCAGATATTGTCCAATAAGGAAATACCAAAAAACCCTGTTCTCTGATTACAGAAAGAAGGGCACCGAGAACCTTTGAAAAAAATTCTTGGAACTGAGGCTAGGCCAAACGGTAGAGCCACAAAACTGGTAATGCTTGTCTAAAAAGAGAATCTCAGACACAAAAAGTGATCTGGATGAATCGGAATATGTAGATACACATCCTGTAAATCTATTGTAGACATATAATGCCCTTGCTAAACAAAAGGCAGGACAGTCCTACAGTAACCATCTTGAATGTTGGTATCCTTACATAACGATTCAATATTGATAGATCCGAAACTGGTCTGAAGGAATTGACCTTCTTTAGTACAATGAAGAGATAAAATAAAACCCCAGCCCCTGTTCCAGAACTGGAACTGGCATAATTACTCCAGCCAACTCTAGATCTGAAACACATTTCAGAAATGCTGAGCCTTTGCTGTGTTAACTGGGACACAGGAAAGAAAAAAAAAATCTCTTAGCAGGAGGCCTTAACTGAAGCCAATTCTGTACCTTTCTGAAACAATGTTCTGAAACCAGAAATTGAGAACGGAATTGATCAAAATTTCTTTGAAGAAAACGTAATCTGCCTCATACCAGCTGAGCTGGAATAAGGTCCGCACCTTCATAGGTACTTAGGAGCTGGCTATAGGTTTTCTAAAAGGCTTGGATATATTCCAAACTGGAAATAGTTTCCAAACTGATACCGCTCCTGAGAATGAAGGATCAGGCTTTTGTTCCTTATTGTGAGGAAAGGAACGAAATGATCATTAGACCTAAATTTACCTTAGATTTTTTATCCTTTGGTAAAAAAGTTCCCTTCCTTCCAGAAACAGTTGAAATAATAATTTATTACCCTGGAAAGAAAGGGAAAGCAAAGTTGACTTAGAAGACATATCAGTATTCCAAGTTTAATCCATAAAGCTTTTCTAGCTAAAATAGCTAGAGACATATACCTGACATCAACTCTAATGATATCAAAAGATGGTATCACCAATAAAATTATTAGCATGTTATAGAATAATAATAATTCTATAAAATTATGATCTGTTACTTGTTGCGCTAAAGCTTCTAACCAAAAAGTTGAAGCTGCAGCAACATCCGCTAAAAATATAGCAAGTCTAAGAAGATTACCTGAACATAAGTAAGCTTTTCTTAGAAAGGATTCAATTTTCTTATCTAAAGGATCCTTAAATGAATTACTATCTGCCGTAGGAATAGTAGCACATTTAGCAGGAGTAGAGACAGCCCCATAACCTTAGGGATTTTGTCCCAAAAAAAACATAATTTATGTAAGAACTAACCTGATAAATTCATTTCTTTCATATTAACAAGAGTCCATGAGCTAGTGACGTATGGGATATACATTCCTACCAGGAGGGGCAAAGTTTCCCAAACCTTAAAATGCCTATAAATACACCCCTCACCACACCCACAAATCAGTTTAACGAATAGCCAAGAAGTGGGGTGATAAGAAAAAAAGTGCGAAGCATATAAAATAAGGAATTGGAATAATTGTGCTTTATACAAAAAAATCATAACCACCCCAAAAAAGGGTGGGCCTCATGGACTCTTGTTAATATGAAAGAAATGAATTTATCAGGTAAGTTCTTACATAAATTATGTTTTCTTTCATGTAATTAACAAGAGTCCATGAGCTAGTGACGTATGGGATAATGACTACCCAAGATGTGGATCTTTCCACACAAGAGTCACTAGAGAGGGAGGGATAAAATAAAGACAGCCAATTCCTGCTGAAAATAATCCACACCCAAAATAAAGTTTAACAAAAAACATAAGCAGAAGATTCAAACTGAAACCGCTGCCTGAAGAACTTTTCTACCAAAAACTGCTTCAGAAGAAGAAAATACATCAAAATGGTAGAATTTAGTAAAAGTATGCAAAGAGGACCAAGTTGCTGCTTTGCAGATCTGGTCAACCGAAGCTTCATTCCTAAACGCCCAGGAAGTAGATACTGACCTAGTAGAATGAGCTGTAATTCTCTGAGGCGGAATTTTACCCGACTCAACATAGGCAAGATGAATTAAAGATTTCAACCAAGATGCCAAAGAAATGGCAGAAGCTTTCTGGCCTTTCCTAGAACCGGAAAAGATAACAAATAGACTAGAAGTCTTACAGAAAGATTTCGTAGCTTCAACATAATATTTCAAAGCTCTAACAACATCCAAAGAATGCAACGATTTCTCCTTAGAATTCTTAGGATTAGGACATAATGAAGGAACCACAATTTCTCTACTAATGTTGTTGGAATTCACAACTTTAGGTAAAAATTCAAAAGAAGTTCGCAACACCGCCTTATCCTGATGAAGAATCAGAAAAGGAGACTCATAAGAAAGAGCAGATAATTCAGAAACTCTTCTGGCAGAAGAGATGGCCAAAAGGAACAAAACTTTCCAAGAAAGTAATTAATATCCAATGAATGCATAGGTTCAAATGGAGGAGCTTGAAGAGCCCCCAGAACCAAATTCAAACTCCAAGGAGGAGAAATTGACTTAATGACAGGCTTTATACAAACCAAAGCTTGTACAAAACAATGAATATCAGGAAGAATAGCAATCTTTCTGTGAAAAAGAACAGAAAGAGCAGAGATTTGACCTTTCAAGGAACTTGCGGACAAACCCTTATCTAAACCATCCTGAAGAAATTGTAATATTCTCGGTATTCTAAAAGAATGCCAAGAAAAATGATGAGAAAGACACCAAGAAATATAAGTCTTCCAGACTCTATAATATATCTCTCTGGATACAGATGTACGAGCCTGTAACATAGTATTAATCACAGAGTCAGAGAAACCTCTTTGACCAAGAATCAAGCGTTCAATCTCCATACCTTTAAATTTAAGGATTTCAGATCCTGATGGAAAAAAGGACCTTGAGACAAAAGGTCTGGTCTTAACGGAAGAGTCCACGGTTGGCAAGAGGCCATCCGGACAAGATCCGCATACCAAAACCTGTGAGGCCATGCCGGAGCTACCAGCAGAACAAACGAGCATTCCTTCAGAATCTTGGAGATTACTCTTGGAAGAAGAACTAGAGGCGGAAAGATATAGGCAGGATGATACTTCCAAGGAAGTGAAAATGCATCCACTGCCTCCGCCTGAGGATCCCGGGATCTGGACAGATACCTGGGAAGTTTCTTGTTTAGATGAGAAGCCATCAGAACTATTTCTGGAAGTTCCCACATTTGAACAATCTGAAGAAATACCTCTGGGTGAAGAGACCATTCGCCCGGATGCAACGTTTGGCGACTGAGATAATCCGCTTTCCAATTGTCCATACCTGGGATATAAACCGCAGAGATTAGACAGGAGCTGGATTCCGCCCAAACCAAAATTCGAGATACTTCTTTCATA
Source organism: Bombina bombina (assembly GCF_027579735.1). Classification (NCBI taxonomy): domain Eukaryota; kingdom Metazoa; phylum Chordata; class Amphibia; order Anura; family Bombinatoridae; genus Bombina; species Bombina bombina. The sequence continues at coordinate 345,153,322 of NC_069506.1, forward strand.
GCCAGAGGACTGTGAGTCCCTCCTTGATGATTGATGTATGCCACAGTTGTGACAATGTCTTATCTGAAAACAATGAACAACTCTCTCTTCAGAAGAGGCCAAGACTGAAGAGCTCTGAAAATTGCACGGGGTTCCAAAATATTGATCGGAAATCTCACCTCCTGAGATTCCCAAACCCCTTGTGCCGTCAGATACCCCCACACAACTCCCCAACCTGTAAGACTCGTATCTGTTGAGATTATAGTCCAGGTCGGAAGAACAAAGAAGCCCCCTGAACTAAACGATGGTGATCTGACCACCATGTCAGAGAGTGTCGTAAAATCGGTTTAAAGATATTAATTGAGATATCTTTGAGTAATCCCTGCACCATTGGTTCAGCATACAGAGCTGAAGAGGTCGCATGTGAAAACGAGCAAAGGAGATCGCATCTGATGCGGCAGTCCTAAGATCCAACATTTCCATGCATAAGGCTACCAAAGGGAATGATTGTGACTGAAGGTTTTGACAAGCTGATATCAATGTTAAACTTCTCTTGTCTGACAAGGACAGAGTCATAGACACTGAATTTATCTAGAAACCTAAAAAGGTTACCCTTGTCTGAGGAATCAATAAACTGATTGGTAAATTGATCCTCCAACCATGAACTTGAAGAAACAACACAAGTCGATTCGTATGAGATTCTTTGAAAATGAGAAGACTGAGCAAGTACCAAGATATCGTCCAAATAAGGAAATACCAAAACCCTATTCTCTGATTACAGAAAGAAGGGCACCGAGAACCTTTGAAAAAAATTCTTGGAACTGAGGCTAGGCCAAATAGTAGAGCCACAAAACTGGTAATGCTTGTCTAAAAAGAGAATCTCAGACACTAAAAATGATCTGGATGAATCGGAATATGCAGATACACATCCTGTAAATCTATTGTAGACATATAATGCCCTTGCTAAACAAAAGGCAGGATAGTCCTACAGTAACCATCTTGAATGTTGGTATCCTAACATAACGATTCAATAATGATAGATCCAGAACTGGTCTGAAGGAATTGACCTTCTTTGGTACAATGAAGAGATAAAATAAAACCCCAGCCCCTGTTCCAGAACTGGAACTGGCATAAATACTCCAGCCAACTCTAGATCTGAAACACATTTCAGAAATACTGAGCCTTGCTGTGTCAATTGGGACACGGGAAAGAAAAGAATCTCTTAGCAGGAGGCCTTAACTTGAAGCCAATTCTGTACCTTTCTGAAACAATGTTTCTGAAACCAGAGATTAAGAACGGAATTGATCCAAATTTCTTTGAAGAAAACGTAATCTGCCCCATACCAGCTGAGCTGGAATAAGGGCCGCACCTTCATAGGTACTTAGGAGCTGGCTATAGGATTCTATAAGGCTTGGATATATTCCAAACTGGAAATAGTTTCCAAACTGATACCGCTCCTGAGGATGAAGGATCAGGCTTTTGTTCCTTGTTGTGAGGAAAGGAACGAAATGATTATTTACCCTGGAAAGAAAGGGAAAGCAAAGTTGACTTAGAAGACATGTCAGCATTCCAAGTTTAATCCATAAAGCTTTTCTAGCTAAAATAGCTAGAGACATATACCTGACATCAACTCTAATGATATCAAAAGATGGTATCACCAATAAAATTATTAGCATGTTATAGAATAATAATAATGCTATAAAATTATGATCTGTTACTTGTTGCGCTAAAGCTTCTAACCAAAAAAGTTGAAGCTGCAGCAACATCCGCTAAAAATATAGCAGGTCTAAGAAGATTACCTGAACATAAGTAAGCTTTTCTTAGAAAGGATTCAATTTTCCTATCTAAAGGATCCTTAAATGAAGTACTATCTTCCATAGGAATAGTAGTACATTAGCAGGAGTAGAGACAGCCCCATAACCTTAGGGATTTTTGTCCCAACAAACTCTAATCTGTCAGATGGCACAGGATATAATTTGCTTAAACGTCTAGAAGGAGTAAATAAATTACCCAAATTATTCCATTCCCTGGAAATTACTTCAGAAATAGCATCAGGGAGATAAAACACTTCTGGAATAACTACAGGAGATTTAAAAACCTTATTTAAACGTTTACATTTAGTATCAAGAGGACCAGAATCCTCTATTTCTAATGCAAATAACACTTCTTTAAGTAAAGAACGAATAAATTCCATCTTGAACAAATACAAAGATTTATCAGCATCAACCTCTGAGACAGAAACCTCTGAACCAGAAGAACCATTATCAGTATCAGAATGATGATGTTCATTTAAAAATTCATCTGAAAAAAAGAGAAGTTTTAAAAGACTTTTATGTATACTAGAAGGAGAAATAACAGACATAGCCTTCTTAATGGATTTAAAAAATAAAATCTCTTATGTTATCAGGAACACTCTGAAAATTAGATGTTGACGGACAGCAACAGGTAATGTAACAGTACTAAAGGAAATTTTATCTGCATTAATAAGTTTGACATGACATGCAATACAAATAACAGCTGGAGAAACAGATACCAAAAGTTTATAGCAGACTTAGCTTGGTAGCTCCAGCACTGTGCAGTGATTTTCCTGTAGTAACTTCTGACTCAGTTGCAACGTGGAACATCTTGCAATATGTAAAAGAAAAAAACAACATATAAAGCAAAATTGATCAAATTCCTTAAATGACAGTTTCAGGAATGGGAAAAAAATGCCAGTGAACAAGCTTCTAGCAACCAGAAGCAATAAATAATGAGACTTAAATAATGTGGAGACAAAAATGACGCCCATATTTTTTAGCGCCAAAAAAGACGCCCACATTATTTGGCGCCTAAATGCTTTTGGCGCCAAAAATGACGCCACATCCAGAACGCCGACATTTTTGACGCAAAATAACGTCAAAAAATGACGCAACTTCCGGCGACACGTATGACGCCGGAAACGGAAAAGAATTTTTGCGCCAAAAAAGTCCGCGCCAAGAATGACGCAATAAAATGAAGCATTTTCAGCCCCCGCGAGCCTAACAGCCCACAGGGAAAAAAGTCAAATTTTTGAGGTAAGAAAAAATATGATAATTCAATGCATAATCCCAAATATGAAACTGACTGTCTGGAAATAAGGAAAGTTGAACATTCTGAGTCAAGGCAAATAAATGTTTGAATACATATATTTAGAACTTTATAAATAAAGTGCCCAACCATAGCTTAGAGTGTCACAGAAAATAAGACTTACTTACCCCAGGACACTCATCTACATGTTTGTAGAAAGCCAAACCAGTACTGAAACGAGAATCAGTAGAGGAAATGGTAAATATAAGAGTATATCGTCGATCTGAAAAGGGAGGTAAGAGATGAATCTCTACGACCGATAACAGAGAACCTTATGAAATAGACCCCGTAGAAGGAGATCACTGCATTCAATAGGCAATACTCTCTTCACATCCCTCTGACATTCACTGCACGCTGAGAGGAAAACCGGGCTCCAACTTGCTGCGGAGCGCATATCAACGTAGAATCTAGCACAAACTTACTTCACCACCTCCCTTGGAGGCAAAGTTTGTAAAAACTGATTTGTGGGTGTGGTGAGGGGTGTATTTATAGGCATTTTAAGGTTTGGGAAACTTTGCCCCTCCTGGTAGGAATGTATATCCCATACGTCACTAGCTCATGGACTCTTGTTAATTACATGAAAGAAACTCTAATCTGTCAGATGGCACAGGATATAATTGCTTAAACGTTTAGAAGGAGTAAAAGAATTACCCAAATTATTCCATTCCCTGGAAATTACTTCAGAAATAGCATCAGGGAGATTAAACACTTCTGGAATAACTACAGGAGATTTAAAAACCTTATTTAAACGTTTAGATTTAGAATCAAGAGGACCAGAATCCTCTATTTCTAATGCTATTAATACTTCTTTAAATAAAGTACGAATAAATTCCATCTTGAACAAATACAAAGATTTATCAGCATCAACCTCTGAGACAGAAACCTCTGAACCAGAAGAACCATTATCAGTATCAGAATGATGATGTTCATTTAAAAATTCATCTGAAAAAAGAGAAGTTTTAAAAGACTTTTATGTAAACTAGAAGGAGAAATAACAGACATAGCCTTCTTAATGGATTTAAAAAATAAAATCTCTTATGTTTATCAGGAACACTCTGAAAATTAGATGTTGACGGAACAGCAACAGGTAATGTAACAGTACTAAAGGAAATTTTATCTGCATTAATAAGTTTGTCATGACATGCAATACAAACAACAGCTGGAGAAACAGATACCAAAAATTATAGCAGATACACTTAGCTTGGTAGCTCCAGCAGTAGACAGCGATTTTCCTGTAGTATCTTCTGACTCAGATGCAACGTGAGACATCTTGCAATATGTAAGAGAAAAAACAACATATAAAGCAAAATTGATCAAATTCCTTAAATGACAGTTTCAGGAATGGGAAAAAATGCCAAAGAACAAGCTTCTAGCAACCAGAAGCACTGAAAAAATAAGACTTAAATAATGTGGAGACAAAAGCGACGCCCTTATTTTTTAGCGCCAAATAAGACGCCCACATTATTTGGCGCCTAAATGCTTTTGGCGCCAAAAATGACGCCACATCCGGAACGCCGACATTTTTGGCGCAAAATAACGTCAAAAAATGACGCAACTTCCGGCGACACGTATGACGCCGGAAACGGAAAAGAATTTTTGCGCCAAAAAAGTCTGCGCCAAGAATGACGCAATAAAATGAAGCATTTTCAGCCCCCGCGAGCCTAACAGCCCACAGGAAAAAAAGAGTCAAATTTTTGAAGGTAAGAAAAAAATGATTAATTCAAATGCATTATCCCAAATATGAAACTGACTGTCTGAAAATAAGGAAAGTTGAACATTCTGAGTCAAGGCAAATAAATGTTTGAATACATATATTTAGAACTTTATAAACAAAGTGCCCAACCATAGCTTAGAGTGTCACAGAAAATAAGATTTACTTACCCCAGGACACTCATCTACATGTTTGTAGAAAGCCAAACCAGTACTGAAACGAGAATCAGCAGAGGTAATGGTATATATAAGAGTATATCGTCGATCTGAAAAGGGAGGTAAGAGATGAATCTCTACGACCGATAACAGAGAACCTATGAAATAGACCCCGTAGAAGGAGATCACTGCATTCAAATAGGCAATACTCTCCTCACATCCCTCTGACATTCACTGCACGCTGAGAGGAAAACCGGGCTCCAACTTGCTGCGGAGCGCATATCAACGTAGAATCTAGCACAAACTTACTTCACCACCTCCATCGGAGGCAAAGTTTGTAAAACTGAATTGTGGGTGTGGTGAGGGGTGTATTTATAGGCATTTTAAGGTTTGGGAAACTTTGCTCCTCCTGGTAGGAATGTATATCCCATACGTCACTAGCTCATGGACTCTTGCTAATTACATGAAAGAAAATGCAAATAGCTTAGCCCTCTGACATAGAAAAAGGTAAGAGGCAAAAGCAATGGGGCAATAAATAATGAAAAAAAGTTTGGCGCCAAGTATGACGCACAACGTAACTGAAATTTTGTTTTGGCGCCAACCATGTCCGGAAATGACACACTCGCGTCACTGACAACGCAACCCTGTGTGAACCCCAGCGTCAACTACGACGCAGGAAATGACGAACTAGCGTCAATGGACGTGCCTTTTCACGCCAAAAAAATCTTGCGCCAAGAATGTCGCAATAAAGTGTAGCATTTAGCGCACCCGTGAGCCTAAGACAGCCCACAATTTAAAATAAGTAGTCAATTGAAAAAAAGACTAAACCCCAAGTAAGAAAATATTTCTCAATATTAACTTTCCCAAATATGAAACTCACAATCTGCAAAAGGAAATACATGAACCTGACTCATGGCAAATATAAGTACAATACATATATTTAGAACTTTATATAAATGCATAAAGTGCCAAACCATAGCTGAGGTGTCTTAAGAAATAAAAACATACTTACCAAAGACACCCATCCACATATAGCAGATAGCCAAACCAGTACTGAAACAGTTATCAATAGAGGTAATGGTATATGAGAGTATATCGTCGATCTGAAAAGGGAGGTAGGAGATGAATCTCTACGACCGATAACAGAGAACCTATGAAATAGAACCCCGTTAGGAAAATCACTGCATCCAATAGGTAATACTCTCCACGTCCCTCTGACATTCCCTGTACTCTGAGAGGAATCGGGCTTCAAAATGCTGAGAAGCGCATGTCAACATAGAAATCTTTGCACAAACTTACTTCACCACCTCCATAGGAGGCAAAGTTTGTAAAACTGAATTGTGGGTGTGGTGAGGGGTGTATTTATAGGCATTTTGAGGTTTGGGAAACTTTGCCCCTCCTGGTAGGATTGTATATCCCATACGTCACTAGCTCATGGACTCTTGGCAATTACATGAAAGAAATATATATCCAATCTGCATATACATAGCATTAAATATAGCAATGGTAATCTAGTACACAGTAGTATAAGCATTGCATTTTATTTAATATGTGCATTGTTCTTTAAGTAATGTAGATATACTATTATAAGGGTGTTAGTAAATAGGTATTGAAATGTTTGGGTCTGCATACTTGCAGATAAACAAAAAATCTAATAGATGGCAGCAGAGGATAAGAAATGATTACTTGACGCCAAAACACCTTTAAAAGTTGATGGTGAAAGTTTGCACAACATTGTATGATTAAAGGGGCAACCCTGAAACATCACTTTCTTTGTTTTATCTGTTTCCAATAAAGTGAACTTTTTATATGGTGCTGTGGACGGACCATTGATTCTATACAAGTTATTTGGAGAGTTGGCCAGTTACTCTCAGGTCTTCATGAGCACATTCCACCTGGAGCTGTATCACTGTGAAGTATCCAAGAGTGGGTCCAGCTCACAGAGACCCAAATTGACCCAAACAGGGAAAGGAGGCCACGCCTATACAAGCGAAACCCGGGATAAGACCGGGGACAGAGAGAGAACAGACGTCTCTCCAACATCCTGCAAGCATGGAATGCAACTGAAGATGCAAAGTCCTCCCAGCGTCTGAACATAGAATACCAAAGCATTAGACCATGAAAAGTGTGTAATAGACCCAGGCAAAAAACCCCAAGTTTGAAAACACAGAGTCCATAACAGGACGACACGAGGAAGAAGAGGCAGTCAAGCAAGAAACAGACCGCAAAAGCAAGCCCCAGACAGAGGGCACGCTCCAGGCAACCTAAGCTGCCGGACCTACCCACAGATTCCTAAAAAGGGAAACACAAAGCCTCCATCGAGGCCCCCCGAGAAAGAGAGTATACCCTCAGAACCTGAAGGAAGAGTAAACCCACTTCTGAACTTAATGGAACAAGGTGAAAGGAAAAGCTATATCCTAGCAGATTGAACTAACAGGATAGACTCAACAAGCTCACACATCCAGAGGAGACTGCGACTCGAACGCAGCGCCTTAGACCGCTCAGTCATCCTGACCTGAAGACCCACACCCAGCTGGACGAACCCAGCCTCAGGGATCCAAAACAGGGGAACAAAAGAATCCCAAAACGAGCATAAAGATAGCACAGCCATCCCCCCAGAGTACAAGTACAACCCGACTATGAAAACAGAAAAGGTCAAAGACCTAAGCATCTATAAAAACAAAGGCCCAACAAGTCTGACTTGGAGCCAGCAAGACCCCAGGGGGAACCAACCCCCCCTTTCTACCTCCCGACTAGGAGAAGTCCCAAGAAAGGACTCCATCTCCATAGGGAGGAGAATATCCCTGAAAGAAAAGGGATGAGGCCGGAAGGGCAACAACTGTCCTCAAGGGCCGAAGCCACCGGCTAATGGGAAGATAAATCCCAAACACAAAAGTCCTAGAAAAGGAGCCAACTACAAGTAGCTTGCCAAGAAGAGGCACAGCCAACCAATTCGCTGCAAAGCAGGGAATCCACAGGTACACTGGCGAGCATGCAACTCTAAGGCGCACCAGAAATTGGACATCCAGCGCCAGCAGCTGGGTATGAACCAACAACCCTTGAGGTGCAAGTCCCACAGCTAACCACTAGATGACAAAAATACTCCGAAAACCTGGCCAACCATGACCAGGTAGATGGAGCAAGGACATAGCCCAAGTTCCCACTACCGTGGAACACCCCGACCAGCCCTGAGATCCAAGATTCCAAAACTACCCAAGACTGGGTCAGGAAAAAGGCCAAGCGAAGCTTCAGCAACCGGAAGTCTCAGGGAGAAAAACAGATCCGGGCACCTAATAGTTCAGGCAAACCTTACCCTAGAACTAAACACCCCAACTGACCAAAAAGCCAGACACAAGGCATATGGATGCATATCCAGAGAAACCGGATAGCGAGAAGAACTCGAAAGCCCCGACCAAAGGAAGGAACCACCCCTAGCTAAAGTCTAACGCTCCAAGGAGCAAGGCTAGAAGTTATATGAAGATACTTCTCAAAGCCTCAGGACAACCAAGGGATACCTCTAGGTCAAAAAAATCCTACTAGCAGGACTAGTCTCCCTATCACCTCCGCACAAGCAGAGGACACAAGGTAGAGAAAGGCACTAAGCCTACCCAGCTCCGGAAAACCTAGAGCTAAACAAAGTCCCCGCAGGGAACAACCATAACCCAGAAACACAGATCCCTAAAAGGAGATCCAACTCACCCGGAGACAATGGAAGAAGACTCAAAGGTCTCTTATAACTCAGACAGACAATACACGTCAAAGAGTAAGAGCTGTATCTAGATACACTATAAACAGTTTACGCGGACACCTACAAGGTGTCAAGAGCTGCAAATGGTTTCAAACTGCAAACCTTCCGCATGCTAGACAGCTATCCTGTACAAGCTGTTGGATCAAGCCCAAAAGGACAAATCCAGAGGCCTAAAAATGAAGGCCAAACCGCTCGACTGCGGTAAGGGGCGTTAAGCCCTCAAACCCTCCACCACATTGGGGAGGAAAACTCTAGGTTCTGATGAAATCAGATGTCAGAGTGACGCAGCGGAAAAACTCCCCTGCCCGGCCATCTATGACTGAAGGTTTACTGAAACAATCCTTCCCGCCTCACGGACCACAGGTCATCTCAAATGCTTAGTTAAACATGAAAAACAATGATAACCTGAGCACTCAGCGCTTCTACCGAACCAGCCGAGCAAAACAGCGCCACGTGTCTGAACAGCTGCAAGACCGAGCGAACCAGACAGGACCAGCCTGCACCTAGGGTCCTAACCGGCAAGCTGCATAAATTCTCCCTCATAGGGGAAAAACAGACAATTTTAACATAGGACTAACATGTCCAAAACCATTTCCGAAGAAGTAATAAAGAGTATCAATCCCAGAAGGTTCCCGAAGGAAACAAAAACATATAAAAGACATCCCAACGAATATAAATAAAATAAAAGGCAACCCGGAGGTTAACGCCCAAAAAGACACAGGTCTACCCGCAGGACCAGTCAAACGGAGCCCTATCTCACAAAACTGGGAAAGATCTCAAACAAATGACAATCAGGAGATTACCTCATCCCCACATGTCTAATGAGGTGCATTTTATTGAGAAGGGCCATAATATTAGCCAGATGAGATGGCAGATTATAGATCACATAAAAACACAGAGAAATAGTCAAGACAGGGAGAAGTTGCTCAGACAAAAAGAAACCTGGTGGATACATAAATTGGAGACTATGGTCCCCAAAGGCCTTAATAGAGAGTTTGACATGTCTGTATATTTGTAATTGCTCTTTTCACCTTTAAAGATATTAATTAATAATTTAAAAGAGAACGTATAACAAGATTTTTCCTACTGGTAATCTTCATCTTATCTAGTGTACAAACATTTGATACCCAAGAAAACAGTGTATATATTATTTTTAAATTGGAGTTAGAATTTAGTAATAAAGATTGTAATATAAGGATTCACCACTAGGTGGAGGTAGAGATACATGAAATCTAGGGAATTGGCCATATGGCGCCAAAACATATGATATAAAAGTTTGTAACATAGTGTGTTAACCTATGCATGATTAAGGGGTGTTAACCCCGAAACGTTGCTATTATTTTATTTCCTAAATAAAGAATTTTGTACTTTGAGTGCTGTGGACATCTATTACATTGTGGACTGACTTGGGGTGAATTGGCAGTTCACCTGTCTTCACGAGCACCAATTTTTCAATAGTGCTGTTCCACCTACATGTTTTTGTACTACTAGGCGCTCTCATATGGCATACGGAAAAAACCTGGTTGACACGTGTCAACGAGGCCATTCTGGATTTGTTACCGGACACGGAATCTGAAATCAAAATAGTCTCAGTATCAGAATCCTCCGTAACTGAATCTGAAATTAGCACAGTCTCAGCATCAGAATCCTCCATAACTGGATAGCGGATATATAAGTATGGACTAAAGTAGTAAAAACAAAAACGGCACCTGACACCTCCAATTGCTGGGGCACACACCACCACCTATGACCAGACCCCTGCGGACTAGAAAATTTCCTTCGCCAAACGGTCGGGAATGTGGAAATGATAAACGGAACGTAACCACGCCTGAACACAAGGTGAACCGTACAGTGTAAAAAAAAAAAAAAAAAAACATGAACCAAAAGGCCACGTCACTTCCAAAGGCCTCAAAGTTCCAAACCACAAGCCCATAAACATCACACATAAGCAGGTTGAATCCTATAACTAACATGATTATAAACCCCCGTGTTCAATAACACCCCTCAGGACATACTAACCCTTGATTCCAAGATATAAACAGAGACTCACTGAGACCCTTATGTCATATAGTTATGACCCGCAAGGTGTTTTAGTCTCTCGGGAAAACATTCACATTACATTACATTGATGCTAAAGTAAAATGAAACGATCTTACTGGAATCTGCGCCGTGGAACAGGAACACAGCCTTTCAAGTGTGACGGATAGCAGCATCGCCTACGCCATGGACTTGAGAGAAGAAAGCAGGCAGCGGAGCGAAGTTCGACAACACAGATTGCTTGAGGAGCTGTTAATATGAGTCGGGATAGTTTGGCAGAAAGACTCTTCCTGCATCTCCGGAATCTAACTTTCATCCAAGCACTCAAAAAAAAGTAATGAATGCAGCTATGGACTCTTTCCATTTAAGAAGAAAACACTCACTAACACACAACACATACACAAACACACACATGCACACACAGAAACACACACAAACAGGCAAACTCTGTCTTACCCATGCATACACAAACACACAAAGAAACTCACATACAGACACACACACAAAAACTCTCTCACACAAACACACACATGCACACACAGAAACACACACAAACAGGCAAACTCTGTCTTACCCATGCATACACAAACACACAAAGAAACTCTCACATACAGACACACACAAAAACTCTCTCACACAAACACACACAAAAACTCTCTCAAACACACACAGAAACACACACAAACAGACAAACTCTGTCTTACCCATGCATACACAAACACACAAAGAAACTCTCATATACAGACACACACACAAAAACTCTCTCACATACACACACACTGGAGACAACACAGTGATAATGTACTGCACAAGTGAAAGTATCAAGAGTCTGTGACAATAGCCTAGTTAAAACTATTAGTAAATTCTCCAGAGATAGTTGTGGACTGTCATGAAGGTGATTGCTAAGCTGCCCTGCCTTTCCTCAAAGGATTGCAATGACAGATACACTTTTTTTTTAAATAATTTTTTAGTGAGGTTATGCGTTAAGAAAAACAACATACAATGATAAGTTTGCAACAATAAATGCATGTAAATCATTCGTCAATAAACATTGTCAAATATAAAAAGGTAATAGAAGTCAAAAACACAAAAAAACAACAATGCCTGACAGCAAATAAGCTTCTCAAACCTCTAATTTTGTGGATATAATAGCGAAACTGGCTGACTAGTTAGAAGGCCACTCATGGGCCCATTAGCTACGTGGGAATGAGATAAAATATGGTAGCTAGATCTGCGGCCTCTTTTGGGCCTAAGGATAGCACATAATGAAAATATTATGTGCGGGGGGGGGATTTCAGCGGGCAAGCGCCACTTATTAAATGGGGGTAAAGGTGGAGGGGCGGAGCCATATATAAGAGCTTCTTGTTTAAAATGGTTGAACATCAAAACTTATTATCAGGGGGGCAGTTATAGGACAAAATATCGGCAAGAGCCATATGACATTGGCATGCTTAAGCTTTATAGGCACTTAAGTGATAGTATTCCATGGGGGGATTTAGGCTAGATATGCAAGTTAATGCTTCTTAGAGGGGTTATATGCTAAGATGTGAAGAGAAGTCTAAGGCATATATCAATATTAATAACAACTTTGTTAAAGCAGACCTTCAAAACCTAGTCAATATACATTTGGCATTACAGGATAAGTGGGGTGGATAGCTACTTTATGACTAAGTGTAGAAGCCATTCAAAAAATAAAAAAATACTGATGGGTGTAAACAAACCTTGTAACATACCTTCTCATGCATGAGGTTAGGATCGCTTAGTGCATATACCCAATCACAAGCTAGGTTCGAGGGGCTTCAACTGTCTTACAGTATATAAATGTATTACTTAAGGAAATGAGATGTCGTCAGGTGGTATCTACGTCTGGTTCAGAACAAGGAGTTAACGCTATAATATCCTATCTCCATATTCTCCCGTATTAGGAGATATTTGACTGGAATTTACAATAAACACCAGAAAGTGCACTTATGGATAAAGGGAGAACAATACGCTGCCCATCACTGGTGAATACTGAAAGGACTAACTATAAACAAACTTACTCCTATGAGGGTATACACCTGTCCATAACAAAGCAAAAACCAGTTAGAAATGTGGCAGATATATATAACCCTATGTAATATAAGAACCAAGGGAACTTCTGAGTGACCCAGATTGTCACATGACTATTGACTCAATACATGCCTTGGTGATTCCCTATGTCCCTGCCACCTATACAGGTCATACTACAATTATCTTGTGTGGTACTAGCCACAGCTGCAGGCATTGCTTCTTATTGGATAATAATAAAACATTGCACTATAAATACATTTACAAGAGCGTATGATCACCTATAATAATAATGGCAGCAGCCGGCTAGTGCTATAGTATTATATTGATAGCCATGTCCTTATATGAGAGGTGCAAAAAGGAAAAATAACTGTATATTTAACAAAAGCTTATGTACTCTTCTTCTAGACAGAGTGATTCACAACTTTTAGTAGCCCTAATGTCTGAAAGTAAACATACTGGAACAATGTAATCCGGCTTAATAATAACATAACTGAGTTATAGTCCTTTATAGCGTGTGCACCATAGGTTCATGTATCAGACAATGTAGGGGGTAACTTAAGGTATTATGTAAGTATAGGTATATACCTTGGCAACTTAAACGCTATTCAATTCAAATATTACAGTAATATTATATCTGTCAAGAAACTAGCATATACTATGACTCGAGAGAAGTAAATAGTTACATAAAGAATTGGGGAGATAGGATTGTAGACTATATAAACAGCTCTAGTGCTCAGCTTAGTTACATAGTGGTAAGATAACTTGCTTTGCGGTGTTGGAAGGATAATTGACCCTTATTAGGACATACTCTGATATTGAACGTTATCAATACATATAATATTGCCTATGTAAATGATGGTGAGTCCATGAGCTAGTGACGTATGGGATATACATTCCAGGAGGGGCAAAGTTTCCCAAACCTCAAAATGCCTATAAATACACCCCTCACCACACCCACAATTCAGTTTAACGAATAGCCAAGAAGTGGGGTGATAAGAAAGGAGCAAAAGCATCAACAAGGAATTGGAATAATTGTGCTTTATACAAAAAAACCATAACCACCACAAAAATGGGTGGGTCTCATGGACTCTTGCCAATATGAAAGAAATGAATTTATCAGGTAAGTTCTTACATAAATTATGTTTTCTTTCATATAATTGGCAAGAGTCCATGAGCTAGTGACGTATGGGATAGCAAATACCCAAGATGTGGAACTCCACGCAAGAGTCACTAGAGAGGGAGGGATAAAATAAAGACAGCCAATTCCGCTGAAAAAACAATCCACAACCCAAATCAAAAGTTTTAATCTTTATAATGAAAAAAACTGAAATTATAAGCAGAAGAATCAGACTGAAACAGCTGCCTGAAGTACTTTTCTACCAAAAACTGCTTCTGAAGAAGAGAAAACATCAAAATGGTAGAATTTAGTAAAAGTATGCAAAGAAGAACAAGTTGCTGCTTTGCAAATCTGATCAACAGAAGCTTCATTCTTAAAAGCCCAGGAAGTAGAAACTGACCTAGTAGAATGAGCCGTAATCCTTTGAGGCGGGGATTTACCCGACTCCACATAAGCATGATGAATCAAAGACTTTAACCAAGACGCCAAAGAAATGGCAGAAGCCTTCTGACCTTTCCTAAAACCAGAAAAGATAACAAATAGACTAGAAGTCTTTCTGAAATCTTAGTAGCTTCAACATAATATTTCAAAACTCTGACCACATCCAAAGAATGTAACGATCTTTCCAAAGAATCCTTAGGATTTAGGACACAAGGAAGGAACAATAATTCCTCTATTAATGTTGTTAGAATTCACAACTTGAGGTAAAAATTTAAATAAAGACAGCAAAACCACCTTATCCTGATGAAAAATCAGAAAAGGAGACTCACAAGAAAGAGCAGATAATTCAAAAACTCTTCTAGCAGAAGAGATGGCCAAAAGGAACAATACTTTCCATGAAAGTAATTCAATGTCCAAAGAAAGCATATGCTCAAACGGAAGAGCCTGTTAAGCCCTCAGAACCAAATTAAGACTCCAAGGAGGAGAAATTGGCTTAATGACAGGCTTGATACGAACCAAAGCCTGAACAAAACAATGAATATCAGAAAGATTAGCATTTTTTTCTGTGAAACAGCACAGAAAGAGCAGAGATTTGACCTTTCAAGGAACTTGCAGACAAAACCTTATGAAGAAACTATAAAATCCTAGGAATTCTAAAAGAATGCCAAGAGAAATTATGAGAAGAGCATCATAAGATGCAAGTCTTCCAAACTCGATAATAAATCTTTCTAGACACAGATTTACAAACCTGCAACATAGTATTAATCACCTCTATGACTAAGCACTAAGCGTTTTAATTTCCATACCATCAAATTTAATAATTTGATTTCCTGACGGAAAAAACGAATCTTAAGATATAAGGTCTGGCCTAAATGGAAGGGACCAAGGTTGGCAACTGGACATCCGAACAAGAACCATATACCAAAACCTGAGCGGCCATGCTGGAGCCACCAGCAGCACAAACGATTGCTCCATGATGATTTTGAAAAATCACTCTTAAAAAGAAGAACCAGAAGGAGCAAAAATATAGGCAGATTGATAACTCCAAGGAAGTGTCAATGCATACACTGTTTCCGACTGAGGATCCCCGGACCTGAATAGGTACCTGGGAAGCTTTCTTGTTTAGATGAGATGCCATCAGAACTATTACTGGAAACCCTCACATCAGAACAATTTGAAAACACACATCTGGGTAAAGAGACCATTCTCCCAGATGTAAAGCTTGATTGACAGAGATAATCTGCTTCCCAATTGTCTAAACCTGGGATATGGACCGCAGAAATTAGACAGGAGCTGGATTTAGCCCAAGCAAGTATCTGAGATACTTTTTTCACAGCCTAAGGAATGAGAGTCCCACCCTGATGATTGACATACGCCACAGTTGTGACATTGTCTCTCTGAAAAACAATAACGTCTCTCTCTTCAAAAAGAAGCCAAAACTGACAAACTCTGAGAATGCACGGAGTTCCAAAATATTGAATGGTAATCTCGCCTCCTGAGATTTCCAAACCCCTTGTGCTGACAGAGATCCCCAGACAGCCTCCCAACCTAAAAGACTTGCATCTGTAGTGATCAAGGTCCAGGTTGGATGAATCGAAGAGACCCGTAGAACTATATGATGGTGATCTAACCACCAAGTCAAAGATAGTTGAACATTGGAATTCAAAGATATTAAAAATGATATCCTAGAATCCCTGCACCATTAATTCAGCATAACAAACTGGAAAGGTTTCATATGAAAATGAGCAAAGGGAATTGAATCCAATGCTGCAGCCATGAGACCTAAAACTTCCATGCATATAGCTACTGAAGGAAATAATAGAGACTGAAGGTTCCGACAAACTGAACCCAATATAATTGTCTCCTGTCTGTTAGAGACAAAGACATTGACACAATCTATCTGGAAACCTAAAAAAAGGTGACCCTTGTCTGTGCAACCAAAGATCTTTTGATAAAAAGATCCTCCAACCATGTCTAAGAAGAAACAACAAAAGTTGAATCGTACCACGAGATTGTCCAAATAAGGAAACACTGAGAACCTTGAAAAGATTCTCAGAGCTGTCGCTAGACCAGAAGGAAAAGCAACAAATTGGTAATGCTTGTAAAAAAAAAAGAGAATCTCAGAAAATGAAAAATAATCTGAATGAAAACAGAAGAAGATATGCATCTATTGTATCTATTGTAAACAAATAATGCCCTTACTGACCAAAAAGGCAGAATAGACACATATAAACACCATTCTGAAAGAAGGAACTCTTATATGACAAATCAAAAAGATTTTCTATCTTTGGGACAATGAATAGTTTTGAACAAAACCCCAAACCCTGTTCCTGAAATGGAACTGGTATGAATACCCCAGATAACTCCAGGTCTGAGCAGCGCCTTGAGACCCCAACGGGTAACCAGCCGCGCCTCACAAGTACCCAACACATACAGGTCTGAAACATACTTCAGAAAAGTGTGAGCCTTTACTGGAATAGCTGGAATATGCTAGAGAGAAAAAAACTTCTCACAGGCGGTTTTACTCTGAATCCTATTCAGTACCCCAATCTAAGAAGTTTGGACCGAATTGAACCAAAAAATTGAAAAAAGTCAAAACCTGCCCCTTACCAGCTAAGCTGGAATAAAAAACCGCACCTACATGCAAATTTGGGGGGCTGACTTTGATCTTTTAAATAGCTTAAATTCATTCCATGTTGAAGAAAGCTTCCAATTATAAACATGTTACTTGGGGAAGAATTAGGATTCCGTTCCTTATTAAGAACAAACTAATATAAGCTTAAGATTTACTCTTAGAACTCAATCTTGAAGCAACAAAAAACTCCCTTCCCCAGAGTAACAGTTGGAAAAAATTGAATCCAATTGTGAACCAAATAATTGATTACCTTGGAAAAAAAAAGAAATATGAATTTTAGAAATCAAATTAGCATTCCAAGATTAAGTCACAAAGTTATTCTAGCTAAAAATAGCTAAAGACATAGATTAAACCTCAATTGTGAAAAGATCAAAAAAATGACGACACAAATGAAATTATTAGCATGTTGATCAACTTAACAATGCTAAAACAAATCATAATCCGATACTTGTTGCACTAAAGTATCCAACCAGAAAGTTGAAGCATTTGCAACATCAGCCAAATAAATTGCAGGCCTAACACCTTTTCAACAACGAATGTACTCTATTTAAAAATAAAAAAGATTTGTTAGTGTCAAATATCTGATGAAGTATATTCTAAATGAGAAAAAACATCATCAGAGAAGGATAATTCAGTATGTTGTCGGTCATTTAAAAATTCATCAACTAAATGAGAAGTTTAAAAAAGACCTATAAATTTGTCTTTTAGGATAGAATCAGAAAAACATTATCATAGATTTCTAGGTATATCTTGTACATTAGATGTAAAAAGAATAGCAATAGATAATGCATAAATACCAATGGACTCTGCATGTAAAAGTTTATCATGATAACTTATTACAAACCATAGCTAAAGATAAAATTCATAACATTAAAATAAATGAACTTAGCTTTGGTAGGACTGATATCAGTCATCAGGAATCCAACAGTATTTTCTGATACAGGAACAGTTTTTGGAATATCTTGCAATATGTAATAGAAAAACAACATATAAAGCAAATTTATCAAATTCCTTAAATGACAGTTTCAGGAATGGGAAAAATGCAAACAGAACAAGCCTCTAGAAACCAGAAGCAACTAAAAATGGAGACTTAAATAATGTAAAAAAACTGGCGCCAAGTATGACGCCCACATATTTTTTGGCGCCAAAAACGTCTGTATTAAACACGAGAGTAAAAAATGACCCAACTACGTGAAAACTTCCGGCGTCAACTACGACGCCGGGAATGACGTCATTGATGTCAGACAAACGTCAATCTCGCTCCAAAAAAGTCTCGTGCCAAAAATGACGCAATAAAATCTAGCATTTTTTGCACCCGCGAGCCTAACAGCCCGCAATTTAAAGGAAAAAAGTCAATTGAAAATTTTAGGTAAGAAAAATATTTCATTCATATGCATTTTCCCAAAAAATGAAACTGACAGTCTGAAAGAAGGAAAATAAACTGATTGACCTGAATCATGGCAAATATAAGTATAAAACATATATTTAGAACTTTACATATAAAGTGCCAAACCATAGCTGAGAGTGTCATAAATAAAAATAAGACTTTCTTACCCAAAGACACTCATCTACATAAAGTAGATAGCCAAACCAGTACTGAAACGAGAATCAGTAGAGGTAATGGTATATAAGAGTATATCGTCGATCTGAAAAGGGAGGTAGGAGAAGAAATCTCTACGACCGATAACAGAGAACCCATGAAATAGATCCCCTAGAGGAAGACCATGGAATTCAAATAGGCAATGCTCTCTTCACATCCCTCTGACATTCACTGCACTCTGAGAGGAAAACCGGGCATCAGCTTGCTGCGAAGCGCATATCAACGTAGAAATCTAGCACAAACTTACTTCACCACCTCCATAGGAGGCAAAGTTTGTAAAACTGAATTGTGGGTGTGGTGAGGGGTGTATTTATAGGCATTTTGAGGTTTGGGAAACTTTGCCCCTCCTGGAAGGATTGTATATCCCATACATCACTAGCTCATGGACTCTTGCCAATTACATGAAAGAAACATAAAACACATAGAAAAATATACCATAATAGTACTATGGGGGAGTTTCTCTATATGTGCAGAGAAGGAGTAGTTATAAAGAATATTAGGTATCATACATGTAATAGTGATAAGGTAAGTTTGGTCATATGAAAACATATTATACATGTGGCACATGTCATAGCCTGTAAGGAGGTATAGTAGCTCGTGAAATACCTGTAACAGTAGTATATAATAGTACTAATTGGAACATAATAACATTATATAAAATTTTCTCAAAGTTAGACCATAAGAGGTTTAGTTGTATTAGGCATAAATACATTTTGATTAGGCTGGCAGACTTATATTTAGGCTATTAATTTGCCATATGGTTCTCAGGTTTCTATAAGGTAAAATAAATCTTAGAGTGTTAGAGAGAAGTAAGGTGTTTGGACATTTCAAAGAGAAGGCACCCCTATATATCTAATATAAAGGATAAAGGAGTTTACCGGTAGGTCTAGCTTGCACAATCCTTGTATACTAGGGACTAATCCCTTATCCTCTGTGTAGGGACTGTTCTAGGTACTGGTCTAATAGGTATAAGAATATCATAATAGTACTATGGGGGAGTTTCTCTATATGCTTAGAGAAGGAGGAGTTAAAAAGGATGTTAGGTATCCTATATGTGCAATTTTACAGAAGGCTATGACTTCAGCATAATATACATATCTAAAATGAAGGTAGATTGTGAGAAGTTTTACCCCGACACATCCATGGGAACTACATAACCAATGTAAAAATGTAAGTGATCCTGTAGGAACAAGCAATAGCAGTAAACTGGGTTGGACATATTACTGCATACGGGCCCATATTAAATGCATAATGACTGCAGGACTCTACTAATAGGGCCAACGCTAAATAAAATGGTTTTACTTCTAGCCCTCTCCAATCCCATAGAGTATACAGCTAATAACACACATATAAATGAAATATAAACAGCTCTAGTAGTGACAAAACGAGGAATAAAGTAGGGATCAAATCATTAGTAACAGCCATGTAGCTTGGTTAAAAAGGGAACAAAATGACACTCAATGCTAAAAATACCTCCCTCTAACTATCTCTGAGGATGCCAAATGATCTATAAGGGGCAACTACCTAATATTATATGAGAGGGCACAGCCTATAATAACAGCATTCTTATGTCCTTAAGACAGTATAATGGCTCCTAGTTTAGTCAGTAATATACAAATAACAAACAAGATTGGTATATATACAAAAAAACAAAAAACAAAGGCAGTGCAATATAATTAAACTTAGATATATATACGTGTGAAAGGGAGCATCAGGTCCTGACAAGGGTATTCCCCGGATTTAACATAACATAAATTGTCAGTCCATATCAGCTTTAGGGTCTTGGGTTAATATCTCTGTTTTCTTTATAATAAATGTTACTACCAAAGCAAGGACATGTACTGTCCTGTGACAGATTGTCCATAATGCGTTATTCAATCAATACCCCTCCTACGTAGATGATCCAGCCCGGAGGAATTATATGGAGACGATCTCCACTGTGGAGACTGATCTAATGGGCCGATGAGAAGATTAGCGAACGGACCCAACAACTGTGTAGACAGGTTGAAGCTGCTGGTAATAGGGTTAGCGAGTGAGTCAAACAGCCATGCAGATGGATTTGGGCGTTTGGTGCGAGGATTAGAGAGCGGGCCCAAGCAGATAAATGCTCCGTGTTTCATAGTGCTTCTTGACCCATAGCTTGTACCTAGAAGTTGAGAGTCTCCATTCTTACTCTGCTCAGTCGTGGGCTGTCCCTCCGGGACCCCCAGCCTCCACATGAACAGATCCGTATATCAGGTTACCGACTGTAACAACCTGAGGCTTAGTAGGAAAGGTATCAGTAGGAGGAATGTTCTGCTGCGTGGTATCCCATCCTTCATCAATCCGGATATCTGACGATTGGTCCGTTGGAGTGGGGTCTCCCATACCTCCCCTTCTGAGTAACATAGTAAGGTTGTTGAAGTTACGGGTCATTTTTCCCTCGAAGTCGGCTAGGAGAGCATATATTAAGGCAGTAGAGTCTTCCTTTGCAAGAGAGACCGCTATTAAGCTACCGAGAGCTCTACCATCGTTGCTATGCAGTAGCCCGTGTACAGAGTAGGCTGTATGGTACCCAGAACCAAATTAAAAATCTGTCAGTGATTAAGAACTGCGTTGTGGAACACGGTTGTGTGTCCAATAGCGCCATAAGTTTCCAAGTAGCAGGGTATACTTTCACTATGAGTCCAATATGTCGGTTCGCGCCAAATCAGATTGCCTCACTGTTCAGCTCCAGTCTGCAAATATGGTTAAAGTGTCATCCCGTAATAGGGCAAAGAGCTCTGTATTCTGATTAAGGTGCTGGTTGCACCTCGGATAGAATGTCTATGTACCTGACTAGGAGGCTAGGTATGCGTGTAAAGGAAGCATAGGAAGTATCGGTTCTGGATTTTAGGCTGTAGGCTAACGGGCTCACTCCGTTGAATATCTTCTCTCCTATCCCTCCATTCAACAATCAGGAATATGCACTCATCCTAGAGCTCCTTTTTAATATATTTTCTAAACAATATCTATGTCTTAATATAATATTTTGGTCATTTTGTATGGAGAGCTACAGACCTGCACGTCTGCTCCTGTTGCTGGCTAGCTCCGCCCCCCGACAGATAGACTTTTTGTTTGCCTATATTATGTTACCTGGCTACTTTCCTTCTTGAAAGGTGGTCGTGGGTTGGTTATAGCAAGGAGGCTTATAATTCCCTCCCTCCTTTGCTCAAAGAGCTAACAGATTGTCTAAAATGGAAGGAATGGGCACCAGGCCCTCACTCTGTACTTAATAAATACATTAAAAGGCTGTACGAAATGTTCGCCATTCGAGATGTGCAAGCCTTTGAGGGCTTAAATGTTGAGGTGGAAACAAAATTCTGATTATTTTTAGAGCAATAGAAATATACAATATAAGAATATATAAATATACATTTTACAAACACACACGTGTGTTTATACATATATATATATATATATATATATATATATACACACACATACACACACACACACATATATAAATATATCCATAATATATATGCTTTTAGTCTAAATAAATGTCACAGACACACACACACATATATATGCTTTCAGTCTAGCTTATACTTAAACTTTCAGATTTTATCATTTAACATAAAATACACTTACAAATATCCCATGCTAATGTTAATATTGCCCTCCTTTATGGGCCATAAAAGCCAACTTTACTGATTTCCTCTCTTTTGTGGTCAGTCAAGTAGGTCTGGTCTGACCATGTCAGTGATCACAACCATATTAGCCACATTTCATAACTAAATGTGAATACAAATCAAACCATTATTTAAAAAAATTAAAAAACAAAACTGCCAAAATGAATGTAAAACGATGTCAGTGTACACTGAGCAGGCTGTTTAACATTTTATTGCAGAGTTTAAATGATTAAATTGTAAAAGTAAAAAACTTATTCAACAAGCAAGGTCATTGAATGCCAGAGAGGGTTGTGCCTCCATAGCACCGATAGAGTCAGAGACCTCTGCAGCATCGGCAGGGAGAACGTTTCTCTGACAGCTGATACTAAGCCGACCCCCATGCACTGGGAACCAAAGAAAAGAGTGCTAACAAATTTTAAATGAGACAATGGCACCTAAGGAAGTTCCCCGGTTTGCCTAAAAACAGCCCGGTTCCTGCACAGAGAAGCCGGAGCTTCTGGAGCACTTCTGCCTTTCTGCTTAAAATTGCGCACTAAAGTGGGAAGACAGCTGCAGAAATACATTACTTTATGTGATATAGGGTAAAAAGTTGACAGTTGGGGACTGTCTCTGGCCCTCTAAATCCAAAGGGCCCCTGACTGGAGTCACCCCTGTCACCCCATGGGGGCGGCCCTGCTGTCTAGCAAAAGGATAGTAGTACTCTTAGCCAGAGTGGAAACAGCCCCATCAACCTTAGGAACAGACTCCCCCAAATCAACATTAGCATGCAAAATAAAGATTGAGGTAACTGTGAGATGGGAGGGGGTTTATAGAGCTCTTGAGGTTTGGGAATCTTTGCCTCCTCCTAGTGGTAAGGAAGGGTAATCCAAGGAGTAATGGATTGTGAACTCTACCTACCTGTATGAAAGAAAGTTGTATCCTATTGGTGGACACTGATAAGCCACAACATTAACCCCTTAATGACAAGTGACGTACCAGGTACGTCCTGCAAAAACTTGCAGTTAGTGACAATGGACGTACCTGGTACGTCACTTGTCTAAGAGAGTGCTGGAAGCGATCGCAATCGCTTCCAGCAGCTCTCAGGGTATTGCAGTGATGCCTCGATATTGAGGCATCCTGCAATACCCTTTAGAAAGCATCCGATGCAGAGAGAGCCACTCTGTGGCCCTCTCTGCACCGGTAGCGATGGTGCCGGTTCGTTGGTGGATGGGAGCGCAACAGGGAGGCGGGTGGGCGGCCCATCGCTACCCGGCATCCGGCTCCTGTAAGTGCAATGTGCACGCCGGGTGCCGGGAGCGTGCGGGTGCGCGCGCGCGATTACCTACCCACACTGACACCAATGAGTGGGAAGAGGGGGGGGGAAAGTAAATATATGAGGATCTGGGAGGGGGAGGGGGTTGGGGTATTGTGGGGGGCTGCTACACTACAGAAAAAATTAAAATGGAAATAAAAAATAATAAAAAAAACACTTTTTTGGGGGGCAAATTGGGTACTGGCAGACAGCTGCCAGTACCCAAGATGGCGGCAATTAGGTAGGGGAGAGGGTTAGAGAGCTGGGGGGGGGATCATGGAGGTTGGGGCTAAGGCAGGAGTCCATCACAGCTAAAACATTTTATTTTTTTTTATTAAAAAAAAGAAAAACTCCTTTTATTTAGTACTGGCAGACTTTCTGCCAGTACTTAAGATGGCGGGGACAATTGTGGGGTGGGGGAGGGAAGAGAACTGTTTGGGAGGGATCAGGGGGTGGGATGTGTCAGGTGGGAGGCTGATCTCTACCCTAAAGCTAAAATTAACCCTGCAAGCTCCCTACAAGCTACCTAATTTAACCCCTTAACTGCTGGGCATAATTTACGTGTGGTGCGCAGCAGCATTTAGCGGCCTTCTACTTACCAAAAAGCAACCCCAAAGCCATATAAGTCTGCTATTTCTGAACAAAGGGGATCCCAAAGAAGCATTTACAACCATTTGTGCCTTAATTGCAGAAGCTGTTTGTAAATAATTTCAGTGGGAAACCTAAAGTTTGTGACAAAATTTGTGAAAAAGTGAACTTTTTTTTTTATTTGATGACATTTGGCGGTGAAATGGTGGCATGAAATATACCAAAATGGGCCTAGATCAATACTTTGGGTTGTCTTCTAAAAAAAAATATATACATGTCAAGGGATATTCAGGTATTCCTGACAGATATCAGGGTTCCAATGTAACTAGCGCTAATTTTGAAAAAAAGTTGTTTGGAAATAGCAAAGTGCTACTTGTATTTATGGCCCTATAACTTGCAAAAAAAGTAAAGAACATGTAAACATTGGGTATTTCTAAACTCAGGACAAAATTTAGAAACTATTTAGCATAGGTGTTTTTTGGTGATTGTAGATGTGTAACAGATTTTGGGGGTCAAAGTTAGAAAAAGTGTGTTTTTTTCAATTTTTTCCTCATATTTTATATTTTTTTTATAGGAAATTATAAGATATGATGAAAATAATGGTATCCTTAGAAAGTCCATTTAATGGCGAGAAAAACGGTATATAATATGTGTGGGTACAGTAAATGAGTAAGAGGGAAATTACAGCTAAACACAAACACTGCAGAAATGTAAAAATAGCCATTGTCATTAAGGGTAAGAAAATTGAAAAATGGTCCGGTCATTAAGGGGTTAAACCCACCTACCTAATATCTTATAGGCCCCCCTCATGCTGCCAAAACAGCTCTGATGCATTGAAGCATTGACCTTTGAAAGTGTCCTGTGGTATCTGGCACCAAGACGTTAGCAGCAGATCCTTTAAGTGCCATAAAACAGGTTGAGATCTGTGCATATTTTAAAAGGGCTAATTAAGTAAAAATAGTTTGCAATAAAAAAACAAAATTTATGCTTACCTGATAAATTTATTTCTCTTGTGGTGTATCCAGTCCACGGGTTCATCCATTACTTGTGGGATATTCTCC
Source organism: Bombina bombina (assembly GCF_027579735.1). Classification (NCBI taxonomy): domain Eukaryota; kingdom Metazoa; phylum Chordata; class Amphibia; order Anura; family Bombinatoridae; genus Bombina; species Bombina bombina. The sequence continues at coordinate 345,178,495 of NC_069506.1, forward strand.
TTCCCAACAGGAACCTGCAAGAGGACACCCACAGCAGAGCTGTCTATATAGCTCCTCCCCTAACTGCCACCCCCAGTCATTCGACCGAAGACAAGCAAGAAAAAAAGAAGAAACTATAGGGTGCAGTGGTGACTGTAGTTTAAAAATAAAAAACACCTGCCTTAAAATGACAGGGCGGGCCGTGGACTGGATACACCACAAGAGAAATAAATTTATCAGGTAAGCATAAATTTTGTTTTCTCTTGTAAAGGTGTATCCAGTCCACGGGTTCATCCATTACTTGTGGGATACCAATACCAAAGCTTTAGGGCACGGATGAAGGGAGGGACAAGGCAGGAACTTAAACGGAAGGCACCACTGCCTGTAAGACCTTTCTCCCAAAAATAGCCTCCGAAGAAGCAAAAACAGAATTTATGCTTACCTGATAAATTTCTCTCTCTTGTGGTGTATCCAGTCCACGGGTTCATCCTTTACTTGTGGGATATTCTCCTTCCTAACAGGAAGTGACAAAGAGAGCACACAGCAGAGCTGTCCATATAGCTCCTCCTCTAGCTCCACCCCCCAGTCATTCGACCGAAGGTTAGGAAGAAAAAGGAGAAACCATAGGGTGCAGTGGTGACTGTAGTTTAAACAAAAAATCTACCTGACTTAATAGCCAGGGCGGGCCGTGGACTGGATACACCACAAGAGAAAGAAATTTATCAGGTAAGCATAAATTCTGTTTTCTCTTGTAAGGTGTATCCAGTCCACGGGTTCATCCTTTACTTGTGGGATACCAATACCAAAGCTTTAGGACACGGATGAAGGGAGGGAACAAGACAGGTACCTTAAACAGAGGGCACCACTGCTTGTAAAACCTTTCACCCAAAAACAGCCTCCGAAGAAGCAAAAGTATTGAATTTGGAAAATTTGGAAAAAGTATGCAGCGGAGACCAAGTCGCCGCCTTACAAATCTGTTCAACAGAAGCCTCATTTTTAAAAGCCCATGTGGAAGCCACTGCTCTGGTAGAATGAGCAGTAATTGTTTCAGGAGGCTGCTGGCCAGCAGTCTCATAGGCCAGACGGATGATGCTTTTCAGCCAAAAGGAAAGAGAGGTAACAGTCGCCTTCTGACCTCTCCTCTTACCAGAATATATGACAAACAATGAAGTTGTTTGTCTGAAATCCTTAGTTGCTTGTAAATAGAACTTTAAAGCATGAACCACATCAAGATTGTGTAAGAGACGTTCCTTCTTCGAAGAAGGATTAGGACACAGAGAAGGAACAACAATTTCCTGGTTAATATTCTTATTAGACACAACCTTAGGAAGAAAACCGGGTTTGGTACGCAAAACTACCTTATCTGCGTGGAACACCAAGTAAGGTGAGTCACACTGTAAAGCAGATAACTCTGAAACTCTTCGAGCAGAAGAGATAGCTACCAAAAACAAAACTTTCCAAGATAAAAGTTTATGGAATGTAAAGGTTCAAACGGAACCCCTTGCAGAACTGAAAGAACTAAATTCAGACTCCATGGCGGTGCCACAGGTCTATAAAACAGGCTTGATTCTGACTAAAGCCTGACTAAACGCTTGAACGTCTGGTACCTCTGCCAGACGTTTGTGTAAAAGAATAGACAAAGCAGATATCTGTCCTTTTAAGGAACTAGCTGATAATCCTTTCTCCAATCCTTCTTGGAGAAAGGACAATATCCTGGGAATCCTAATCTTACTCCATGAGTAACCCTTGGATTCGCACCAACAAAGATATTTTTGCCAAATCTTATGGTAGATTTTCCTGATGACAGGCTTTCTAGCCTGAATCAGGGTATCGATAACCGACTCAGAGAAACCACGATTAGATAGAATTAGGCGTTCAATCCACATTCACTTTACCCTTCCGAGGGGACCCTATTGCTTAGAGCCGGCAAAGAGAATGACTGGGGGGTGGAGCTAGAGGGGGAGCTATATGGACAGCTCTGCTGTGTGCTCTCTTTGCCACTTCCTGTTAGGAAGGAGAATATCCCACAAGTAAAGGATGAACCCGTGGACTGGATACACCTTACAAGAGAAAGTATCAAATTTATAGAATTTCGAAAAGGTATGAAGCGAAGACCAAGTCGCCACCTTACAAATCTGTTCAACAGAGGCCTCATGTTTAAAAGCCCATGAGGAAGCTACTGCTCTAGTAGAATGAGCTGTAATTATTTCAGGAGGCTGCTGGCCAGCAGTCTCATAAGCTAAGCATATTATACTTCTTAGCCAAAAAGAAAGAGAAGTTGCCGAAGCCTTTTGGCCTCTCCTCTGTCCAGAGTAGACAACAAACAAAGCAGATGTTTGACGAAAATCCTTCGTAGCTTGTAAATAAAACTTTAAAGCACAAACCACATCAAGATTGTGTAATAGACGTTCCTTCTTTGAAGAAGGATTAGGACATAGTGAAGGAACAACAATCTCCTGATTGATATTCTTATTAGATACCACCTTAGGAAGAAACCCAGGTTTGGTACGTAACACTACCTTATCTGCATGGAAAATCAGATAAGGGGAATCACATTGTAAAGCAGATAACTCCGAAACTCTTCGAGCAGAGGCGATAGCTACTAAAAACAGAACTTTCCAAGATAAAAGCTTAATATCTATGGAATGCAAAGGTTCAAACGGAACCCCTTGAAGAACTTTAAGAACTAAATTTAAACTCCATGGTGGAGCAACAGGTTTAAACACAGGCTTGATTCTAACTAAAGCATGACAAAACGCCTGAACGTCTGGAACCTCAGCCAGACGTTTGTGCAAAAGAATAGACAGAGCAGAAATCTGTCCCTTTAAGGAACTAGCTGACAATCCCTTCTCCAATCCTTCTTGGAGAAAAGATAATATCCTAGGAATCCTGACCTTACTCCATGAGTAACCCTTGGATTCACACCAGTGAAGATATTTACACCATATCTTATGATAGATCTTCCTGGTGACAGGCTTTCGAGCCTGAATTAAGGTATTAATGACCGATTCAGAAAAAACAGAATTTATGTTTACCTGATAAATTACTTTCTCCAACGGTGTGTCCGGTCCACGGCGTCATCCTTACTTGTGGGATATTCTCTTCCCCAACAGGAAATGGCAAAGAGCCCAGCAAAGCTGGTCACATGATCCCTCCTAGGCTCCGCCTACCCCAGTCATTCGACCGACGTAAAGGAGGAATATTTGCATAGGAGAAACCATATGATACCGTGGTGACTGTAGTTAAAGAAAATAAATTATCAGACCTGATTAAAAAACCAGGGCGGGCCGTGGACCGGACACACCGTTGGAGAAAGTAATTTATCAGGTAAACATAAATTCTGTTTTCTCCAACATAGGTGTGTCCGGTCCACGGCGTCATCCTTACTTGTGGGAACCAATACCAAAGCTTTAGGACACGGATGAAGGGAGGGAGCAAATCAGGTCACCTAAATGGAAGGCACCACGGTTTGCAAAACCTTTCTCCCAAAAATAGCCTCAGAAGAAGCAAAAGTATCAAACTTGTAAAATTTGGTAAAAGTGTGCAGTGAAGACCAAGTCGCTGCCCTACATATCTGATCAACAGAAGCCTCGTTCTTGAAGGCCCATGTGGAAGCCACAGCCCTAGTGGAATGAGCTGTGATTCTTTCAGGAGGCTGCCGTCCGGCAGTCTCATAAGCCAATCTGATGATGCTTTTAATCCAAAAAGAGAGAGAGGTAGAAGTTGCTTTTTGACCTCTCCTTTTACCAGAATAAACAACAAACAAGGAAGATGTTTGTCTAAAATCCTTTGTAGCATCTAAATAGAATTTTAGAGCGCGAACAACATCCAAATTGTGCAACAAACGTTCCTTCTTTGAAACTGGATTCGGACACAAAGAAGGCACGACTATCTCCTGGTTAATGTTTTTGTTAGAAACAACTTTCGGAAGAAAACCAGGTTTAGTACGTAAAACCACCTTATCTGCATGGAAAACCAGATAAGGAGGAGAACACTGCAGAGCAGATAATTCTGAAACTCTTCTAGCAGAAGAAATTGCAACCAAAAACAAAACTTTCCAAGATAATAACTTAATATCAACGGAATGCAAGGGTTCAAACGGAACCCCCTGAAGAACTGAAAGAACTAAGTTGAGACTCCAAGGAGGAGTCAAAGGTTTGTAAACAGGCTTGATTCTAACCAGAGCCTGAACAAAGGCTTGAACATCTGGCACAGCTGCCAGCTTTTTGTGAAGTAACACAGACAAGGCAGAAATCTGTCCCTTCAAGGAACTTGCCGATAATCCTTTCTCCAATCCTTCTTGAAGAAAGGATAGAATCTTAGGAATCTTTACCTTGTTCCAAGGGAATCCTTTAGATTCACACCAACAGATATATTTTTTCCATATTTTGTGGTAAATTTTTCTAGTTACAGGCTTTCTGGCCTGAACAAGAGTATCAATAACAGAATCTGAGAACCCTCGTTTTGATAAGATCAAGCGTTCAATCTCCAAGCAGTCAGCTGGAGTGAGACCAGATTCGGATGTTCGAACGGACCTTGAACAAGAAGGTCTCGTCTCAAAGGTAGCTTCCATGGTGGAGCCGATGACATATTCACCAGATCTGCATACCAAGTCCTGCGTGGCCACGCAGGAGCTATCAAGATCACCGACGCCCTCTCCTGATTGATCCTGGCTACCAGCCTGGGGATGAGAGGAAACGGCGGGAATACATAAGCTAGTTTGAAGGTCCAAGGTGCTACTAGTGCATCTACTAGAGTCGCCTTGGGATCCCTGGATCTGGACCCGTAGCAAGGAACCTTGAAGTTCTGACGAGAGGCCATCAGATCCATGTCTGGAATGCCCCACAATTGAGTAATTTGGGCAAAGATTTCCGGATGGAGTTCCCACTCCCCCGGATGTAATGTCTGACGACTCAGAAAATCCGCTTCCCAATTTTCCACCCCTGGAATGTGGATTGCAGACAGGTGGCAGGAGTGAGTCTCCGCCCATTGAATGATTTTGGTTACTTCTTCCATCGCCAGGGAACTCCTTGTTCCCCCCTGATGGTTGATGTACGCAACAGTCGTCATGTTGTCTGATTGAAACCGTATGAACTTGGCTTTCGCTAGCTGAGGCCAAGCCTTGAGAGCATTGAATATCGCTCTCAGTTCCAGAATATTTATCGGTAGAAGAGATTCTTCCCAAGACCAAAGACCCTGAGCTTTCAGGAGTCCCCAGACCGCGCCCCAGCCCATCAGACTGGCGTCGGTCGTGACAATGACCCACTCTGGTCTGCGGAAGGTCATCCCTTGTGACAGGTTGTCCAGGGACAGCCACCAACGGAGTGAGTCTCTGGTCCTCTGATTTACTTGAATCGTCGGAGACAAGTCTGTATAGTCCCCATTCCACTGACTGAGCATGCACAGTTGTAATGGTCTTAGATGAATGCGCGCAAAAGGAACTATGTCCATTGCCGCTGCCATCAAACCTATTACTTCCATGCACTGCGCTATGGAAGGAAGAGGAACGGAATGAAGTGTTTGACAAGAGTTTAGAAGTTTTGTTTTTCTGGCCTCTGTCAGAAAAATCCTCATTTCTAAAGAGTCTATTATTGTTCCCAAGAAGGGAACCCTTGTTGACGGAGATAGAGAACTCTTTTCTACGTTCACTTTCCATCCGTGAGATCTGAGAAAGGCCAGGACTATGTCCGTGTGAGCCTTTGCTTGAGGAAGGGACGACGCTTGAATCAGAATGTCGTCCAAGTAAGGTACTACTGCAATGCCCCTTGGTCTTAGTACCGCTAGAAGGGACCCTAGTACCTTTGTGAAAATCCTTGGAGCAGTGGCTAATCCGAAAGGAAGTGCCACGAACTGGTAATGCTTGTCCAGGAATGCGAACCTTAGGAACCGATGATGTTCCTTGTGGATAGGAATATGTAGATACGCATCCTTTAAATCCACCGTGGTCATGAATTGACCTTCCTGGATGGAAGGAAGAATTGTTCGAATAGTTTCCATTTTGAACGATGGAACCTTGAGAAACTTGTTTAGGATCTTGAGATCCAAGATTGGTCTGAACGTTCCCTCTTTTTTGGGAACTACGAACAGATTGGAGTAGAACCCCATCCCTTGTTCTCCTAATGGAACAGGATGAATCACTCCCATTTTTAACAGGTCTTCTACACAATGCAAGAATGCCTGTCTCTTTATGTGGTCTGAAGACAATTGAGACCTGTGGAACCTCCCCCTTGGGGGAGGCCCCTTGAATTCCAGAAGATGACCTTGGGAGACTATTTCTAGTGCCCAAGGATCCAGAACATCTCTTGCCCAAGCCTGAGCGAAGAGAGAGAGTCTGCCCCCCACCAGATCCGGTCCCGGATCGGGGGCCAACATTTCATGCTGTCTTGGTAGCAGTGGCAGGCTTCTTGGCCTGCTTTCCCTTGTTCCAGCCTTGCATTGGTCTCCAGGCTGGCTTGGCTTGAGAAGTATTACCCTCTTGCTTAGAGGACGTAGCACTTGGGGCTGGTCCGTTTCTACGAAAGGGACGAAAATTAGGTTTATTTTTGGCCTTGAAAGACCTATCCTGAGGAAGGGCGTGGCCCTTACCCCCAGTGATATCAGAGATAATCTCTTTCAAGTCAGGGCCAAACAGCGTTTTCCCCTTGAAAGGAATGTTAAGCAATTTGTTCTTGGAAGACGCATCCGCTGACCAAGATTTCAACCAAAGCGCTCTGCGCGCCACAATAGCAAACCCAGAATTTTTCGCCGCTAACCTAGCCAATTGCAAAGTGGCGTCTAGGGTGAAAGAATTAGCCAATTTGAGAGCACGGATTCTGTCCATAATCTCCTCATAAGGAGGAGAATCACTATCGATCGCCTTTTCTAGCTCATCGAACCAGAAACACGCGGCTGTAGTGACAGGGACAATGCATGAAATTGGTTGTAGAAGGTAACCTTGCTGAACAAACATCTTTTTAAGCAAACCTTCTAATTTTTTATCCATAGGATCTTTGAAAGCACAACTATCTTCTATGGGTATAGTGGTGCGTTTGTTTAAAGTAGAAACCGCCCCCTCGACCTTGGGGACTGTCTGCCATAAGTCCTTTCTGGGGTCGACCATGGGAAACAATTTTTTAAATATGGGGTGAGGGACGAAAGGTATACCGGGCCTTTCCCATTCTTTATTTACAATGTCCGCCACCCGCTTGGGTATAGGAAAAGCTTCTGGAGGCCCCGGGACCTCTAGGAACTTGTCCATTTTACATAGTTTCTCTGGGATGATCAAATTCTCACAATCATCCAGAGTGGATAACACCTCCTTAAGCAGAGCGCGGAGATGTTCCAACTTAAATTTAAATGAAATCACATCGGGTTCAGCTTGTTGAGAAATTTTCCCTGAATCTGAAATTTCTCCCTCAGACAAAACCTCCCTGGCCCCCTCAGACTGGTGTAGGGGCATATCAGAACCATTATCATCAGCGTCCTCATGCTCTTCAGTATCTAAAACAGAGCAGTCGCGCTTACGCTGATAAGTGGGCATTTTGGCTAAAATGTTTTTGATAGAATTATCCATTACAGCCGTTAATTGTTGCATAGTAAGGAGTATTGGCGCGCTAGATGTACTAGGGGCCTCCTGAGTGGGCAAGACTGGTGTAGACGAAGGAGGGAATGATGCAGTACCATGCTTACTCCCCTCACTTGAGGAATCATCTTGGGCATCATTTTCAGTGTCACATAAATCACATCTATTTAAATGAGAAGGAACCTTGGCTTCCCCACATTCAGAACACAGTCTATCTGGTAGTTCAGACATGTTAAACAGGCATAAACTTGATAACAAAGTACAAAAAACGTTTTAAAATAAAACCGTTACTGTCACTTTAAATTTTAAACTGAACACACTTTATTACTGCAATTGCGAAAAAATATGAAGGAATTGTTCAAAATTCACCAAAATTTCACCACAGTGTCTTAAAGCCTTAAAAGTATTGCACACCAAATTTGGAAGCTTTAACCCTTAAAATAACGGAACCGGAGCCGTTTTTATCTTTAACCCCTTTACAGTCCCTGGTATCTGCTTTGCTGAGACCCAACCAAGCCCAAAGGGGAATACGATACCAAATGACGCCTTCAGAAAGTCTTTTTTATGTATCAGAGCTCCTCACACATGCGACTGCATGTCATGCTTCTCAAAAACAAGTGCGCAATACCGGCGCGAAAATGAGGCTCTGCCTATGATTAGGGAAAGCCCCTAGAGAATAAGGTGTCTAAAACAGTGCCTGCCGATATTATTTTACAAAAATACCCATATTAAATGATTCCTCAAGGCTAAATATGTTATATATGAATCGATTTAGCCCAGAAAATGTCTACAGTCTTAACAAGCCCTTGTGAAGCCCTTATTTACTCTGTAATAAAAATGGCTTACCGGATCCCATAGGGAAAATGACAGCTTCCAGCATTACATCGTCTTGTTAGAATGTGTCATACCTCAAGCAGCAAAAGTCTGCTCACTGTTCCCCCAACTGAAGTTAATTCCTCTCAACAGTCCTGTGTGGAACAGCCATCGATTTTAGTAACGGTTGCTAAAATCATTTTCCTCTTACAAACAGAAATCTTCATCTCTTTTCTGTTTCAGAGTAAATAGTACATACCAGCACTATTTTAAAATAACAAACTCTTGATTGAATAATAAAAACTACAGTTAAACACTAAAAAACTCTAAGCCATCTCCGTGGAGATGTTGCCTGTACAACGGCAAAGAGAATGACTGGGGTAGGCGGAGCCTAGGAGGGATCATGTGACCAGCTTTGCTGGGCTCTTTGCCATTTCCTGTTGGGGAAGAGAATATCCCACAAGTAAGGATGACGCCGTGGACCGGACACACCTATGTTGGAGAAACCACGCTTTGATAGAATCAAGCGTTCAATCTCCAAGCAGTCAGACGTAGAGAAATTAGATTTGGATGTTTGAAGGGACCTTGAAGTAGGTGGTCCTGCCTTAGCGGCAGAGACCATGGTGGAAAAGATGACATGTCCACCAGATCTGCATACCAAGTCCTGCGTGGCCACGCAGGGGCTATCAAGATCACCGAAGCTCTCTCCTGCTTGATCTTGGCAATCAGACGAGGGAGCAGAGTAAACGGTGGAAACACATAAGCCAGGCTGAAGGACGAGGGCGCTGCTAGAGCATCTATCAGCGCTGCCTTGGAATCCCTGGACCTGGACCCGTAACAAGGAAGCTTGGCGTTCTGACGAGACGCCATGAGATCCAGTTCTGGTTTGCCCCAAAGTTGAATCAACTGGGCAAATACCTCCGGATGGAGCTCCCACTCCCCCAGATGAAAAGTCTGCCGACTTAGAAAATCCGCCTCCCAGTTCTCTACTCCTGGGATATGGATAGCTGAGAGATGGCAAGAGTGAACCTCTGCCCATAGAATTATCTTTGAAACCTCCAACATTGCCAGAGGGCTCCTTGTTCCCCCCTGATGGTTGATATAGGCTACAGTCGTAATGTTGTCTGACTGAAATCTGATGAACCTGACCGCAGCTAGCTGAGGCCAAGCCTGAAGAGCATTGAATATCGCTCTTAGTTCCAGAATGTTTATCGGAAGGAGGGCCTCCTCCTAAGTCCACGAACCCTGAGCCTTCAGGGAGTTCCAGACTGCACCCCAGCCCAGAAGGCTGGCATCTGTCCCAAGATAGCCACCAGAGAAGAGAATCCCTGGTCTCTTGATCCAGATTTAATAGAGGGGACAAATATGTGTAATCTCCATTCCACTGATTGAGCATGCAAAGTTGCAGTGGTCTGAGATGTAAGCGGCAAACGGAACTATGTCCATTGCCGCTACCATTAATCCGATTACCTCCATACACTGAGCCACTGACGGATGGGAAGTGGAATAAAGAGCACGGCAGGAAGTTAGAAGTTTTGACAACCTGACCTCTGTCAGATAAATCTTCATTTCTACTGAGTCTATCAGAGTTCCTAGGAAGGAAACACTTGTGAGAGGGGAGAGAGAACTCTTTCCTTCGTTCACTTTCCACCAGTGAGACCTCAGGAATGCCAGAACAATGTCAGTATGGGACCTGGCGATTTGAAAAGTCGACGCCTGTATCAGGATGTCGTCTAGGTAAGGGGCCACTGCTATACCACGCGGCCTTAGAACCGCCAGAAGGGACCCTAGAACCTTCATAAAGATTCTTGGTGCCATGGCTAACCCGAAGGGAAGAGCCACAAACTGGTAATGCCGGTCTAGGAAGGCGAACCTGAGAAACTGATGATTATCCCTGTGTATCGGAATGTGTAGATAAGCATCCTTTAAATCCACAGTAGTCATATATTGACCCTCCTGGATCATAGGTAGGATGGTTCGAATAGTCTCCATCTTGAAGGATGGGACCCTGAGAAATTTGTTTAGGATCTTGAGATCCAAGATTGGTCTGAAAGTTCCCTCTTTCTTGGGAACTATAAACAGATTTGAATAGAAGCCCTGCCCCTGTTCCTCCTTTGGAACTGGGTGGATCACTCCCATAACTAGTAGGTCTTGAACGCAATGTAAGAATGCCTCTCTCTTTATCTGGTTTGCAGATAATTGTGAGAGATGAAATCTCCCCTTTGGAGATGAAGCTTTGAAATCCAGAAGATAGCCCTGGGAAACAATCTCCAGAGCCCAGGGATCCTGGACATCTCTTGCCCAAGCCTGGGCGAAGAGAGAAAGTCTGCCCCCCACTAGATCCGGTCCCGGATAGGGGGCTACTCCTTCATGCTGTCTTAGAGGCAGCATCAGGCTTTTTGGCCTGTTTCCCCTTGTTCCAAGCCTGGTTAGGTCTCCAGACTGGCTTGGACTGGGCAAAATTTCTCTCTTGTTTTGTAGAAGAGGAAGATGAAGCTGCGCCACTCTTGAAGTTTCGAAAGGAACGAAAATTAGTCTGTTTGGTCCTTAACTTGTTGGACCTATCCTGGGGAAGGGTGTGGCCTTTTCCTCCAGTAATATCAAAAATGATCTCCTTCAGTCCAGGCCCAAATAGGGTCTGCCCTTTGAAGGGGATATTGAGAAGTTTAGACTTTGAAGTGACATCAGATGACCAGAATTTAAGCCATAGTGCCCTACGCGCCTGAATGGCAAAACCTGTATTTTTAGCCGTTAGCTTGGTTAAATGAAAATGGCGTCAGAAATAAATGAATTGGCTAACTTAAGAGCTTTAAGCCTGTCAAGGATATTATGCAACGGGGTCTCTACCTGTAAAGCCTCCTCCAGAGACTCGAACCAGAAAGCCGCTGCAGCAGTGACTGGGGCAATGCATGCAAGAGGCTGGAGAATAAAACCTTGTTGTATAAAGATTTTCTTAAGGAAACCCTCTAATTTTTTATCCATAGGATCTAGGAAAGCACAACTGTCTTCGACAGGAATAGCTGTACGCTTAGCTAGGGTAGAGACTGCTCCCTCCACCTTAGGGACCGTCTGCCACAAGTCCCGTGTAGCGGCATCTATAGGAAACATCTTTTTAAAAGCAGGAGGGGGAGAGAACGGAACACCTGGTCTATCCCATTCCTTAGTAATAATTTCTGAAAACCTCTTAGGGATTGGAAAAACGTCAGTGTAAACAGGCACTGCAAAGTATTTGTCCATTTTACACAATTTCTCTGGGACTACAATGGTGTCACAGTCATCCAGAGTCGCTAAAACCTCCCTGAGCAACACGCGGAGGTGTTCAAGCTTAAATTTAAATGCTGTCATTTCAGAGTCAGACTGAAGTAACGCCTTCCCTGAATCAGAAATGTCACCCACAGATAGAAGCTCTCCTGCTTCGGTTTCTGTACATTGTGAGGGTACAGACATAGCTACTAAAGTGTCAGAGAGCTCTGTATTTGTTCTAGCCCCAGAGCTGTCTCACTTTCCTTGTAACCCTGGCAGTTTGGACAATACCTCTGTGAGGGTATGATTCATAACTGCCGCCATGTCTTGTAAGGTAAACGCATTGGACGCGCTACATGTACTTGGCGTCCCTTGAGCGGGAGTTATAGGTTCTGACACGTGGGGAGAGCTAGATGGCATAACCTCCCTTTTGTCAGTCTCAGAAACCTCAGGTGATAAATCTTTAAAAGCCATAATATGATCTTTATAACTTATAGAAAGGTCAGTGCATTTGGTACACATTCTAAGAGGGGGTTCCACAATGGCTTCTAAACATAATGAACAAGGAGTTTCCTCTATGTCAGACATGTTTAACAGAAGCAAGCTTGGAAAACACTTTAATAAATGTGAAAAAAGCAATAATATAAAAACGGTACTGTGCCTTTAAGAGAAAAAAACTACCACATAAACTGCAAAACAGTGATAAAAAGTAGTAAACTCTACGAAATTTTTACAGTGTGTATAAGGGACTAAAGCAGCATTGCACCCACTTGCAAATGGATGATTAACCCCTCAGGCCCAAAAACGAATTAGAAAAAGATTAAAACTGCTAACAAACAGTCAAACACACTGCCACAGCTGTGCTGTGGCTCCTACCTGCCCTTAAAAATGATTTCTGCAGGAACAAAACCCTCTATAGAGGTCCTATAAGCCAGAGGACTCCTTCAGGGAAGCTGGATGTCTCAGACTGAAAATCAACTGCACATTTAGAGCTTGAAAATAGGCCCCTCCCTACCATGCACAAAGTCAGAGGGCCTTAAAAAAGTACTCCTAGGAGTAATCTAACAAGCCATGTGGAAAACTAGGCCCCAAATAAAGATTTATCACCCTCAGAGAAAAAACGTTTTTATTTTTATAAATCATGCAAACGTTTTTACACTAAGTAATATAAGTATTAACATGAATATTACCCTTATTTGCAAGCATGATCCCAACTGTTGTTAAATCACTGTATCAGGCTTACCTTAAATATACCAGGCACTGTCAGCATTTTCTAGACCTTATCATCTCTCTAGAAAAAATATACTGAACATACCTCAAAGCAGGCAATCTGCAGACCGTCCCCCCAACTGAAGTTTTCTTTCCATACTTCCATACAAACTGCTAAGATCATCAAAACCTGCAGGCAGAATTTTTCTTCCAATTTCTGCCTGAGAGTAAAAACAGTACAACGCCGGTACCGTTTAAAAATAACAAACTTTTGATTGAAGGTAAAAACTACACTAAGTCACCACATCTCTCTTGATACTTCCTTTCTTGTTGAGAGCTGCAAGAGAATGACTGGGGGTGGCAGTTAGGGGAGGAGCTATATAGACAGCTCTGCTGTGGGTGTCCTCTTGCAGCTTCCTGTTGGGAAGGAGAATATCCCACAAGTAATGGATGAACCTGTGGACTGGATACACCTTTACAAGAGAAATAATAAAAAAATTGCTGGCAAGTATTTTAAAATAATTTTCAAAAAAGGAAATTTATGCTTACCTGATACATTTATTTCTTTTACGATATGACGAATACACGGATTTCATCCTTACTTATGGGATTACGCCTCCTGTTTAGCAGGAAGTGGCAAAGAGCATCACAGTAGAGCTGTATATATAGCTCCTCCCTTCCCTCCCACTCCAGTCATTCGACCGAAGTTAGGAAGAGAAAGGAAAAGCCAAAGGTGCAGAGGTGAAGTTTAACAAAAATTAAATAAATACCGGTCTTAGAAATGACAGGGTGGGCCGTGGACTCGTCATATCGTAAAAGAAATAAATTTATCAGGTAAGCATACATTTCCTTTTCTTTTACAAGATACGACGAGTCCACAGATTTCATCCTTACTTATGGGATACAATACCAAAGCTATAGGACATGGATGAAAGGGAGGGACAAGACAGGAACCTAAACGGAAGGCACCACTGCTTGAAGAACCTTTCTCCCAAAAACAGCCTCAGACAAAAGTGTAAAATTTGGAAAAAATGTGAAGAGACGACCAAGTTGCAGCCTTGCAAATCTGTTCAACAGAAGCATCATTTTTAAATGCCCATGAGGAAACCACAGCCCTAGTAGAATGAGCCGTAATTCTTTCAGGAGGCTGCTGTCCAGCAGTCTCATATGCAAAACGGATGATACTCTTCAGCCAAAAAGAAAGAAAGGTAGCCGTAGCTTTCTGGCCCATACGTTTTCCAGAAAAAACAACAAATAGTGAAGATGATTGACGAAATTCTTTAGTCGCCTGCAAGTAAAACTTCAGGGCACGGACCACATCCAAGTTATGTAACAGACGCTCCTTCTTAGAAGAAGGATTAGGACACAAGGAAGGAACAACAATTTCCTGATTAATATTCTTACTAGAAACAACCTTAGGAAGGAAACCAGGTTTGGTACGTAACACCATCTTATCAGAATGGAAAATAAGATAAGGAGAATCACATTGTAAGGCTGAAAGCTCAGAAACTCTGCGAGCAGAAGAAATAACAACCAACAATAAAACTTTCCAAGATAACAACTTAATATCTATGGAATGCATGGGTTCAAACAGAACCCCTTGAAGAACCTTAAGAACTCAATTCAAACTCCAAGGTGGAGCAATTGGTCTAAACACAGGCTTGATTCTAGTCGGAGCCTGACAAAAAGATTGAACGTCTGGAACATCTGCCAGACGCTTGTGTAGCAAAATAGACAAAGCAGAAATCTGTCCCTTTAAGGAACTTGCTGACAACCCTTTCTCCAATCCTTCTTGGAGAAAAGATAAAATCCTGGGAATCCTAACCCTACTCCATGAGTAGCCCTTGGATTCGCACCAATAAAGATATTTACGCCATATCTTATGGAAAATCTTTCTGGTAACAGGCTTATGTGCCTGAATCAAGGTATCAATGACCGAATCAGAGAACCCTCGCTTAGATAAAATCAAGCGTTTAATTTCCAAGCAGTCAGCTCCAGAGAAACTAGATTTGGATGATGGAAGGGTCCCAGAATGAGAAGGTCCTGCCTCAATGGAAGCTTCCACGGTGGCAGAGAGGACATGTCCACCAGATCGGCATACCAAGTCCTGCGAGGCCACGCAGGAGCAATGAGAATTACTGAAGCCCTCTCCTGTTTGATTCAAGCAGTCACCCGGGGAAGGAGAGCAAACGGTGGAAACACATAAGCTAGGTTGAACGACCAAGGCACTGCCAAGGCATCTATCAGTTCGGCCTGATGATACCTGGACCTCGATCCGTATCTCGGGAGCTTGGCGTTCTGACGAGATGCCATAAGATCCAGCTCCGGTCTGCCCCATCTGAGAATTAGAGTGGCAAAGACCTCAGGATGGAGTTCCCATTCCCCCGGATGAAACGTCTGTCTGCTCAAAAAATCTGCTTCCCAATTGTCCACTCCTGGGATGTAGATTGCTGACAGATAACAAGAGTGAGCCTCCGCCCACCGAATTATCTTGTATACTTCTGTCATTGCTAAGGAACTCCTTGTTCCTCCCGTCAAGAAAATTTTCATGGATATAAAATCTATTAGAGTTCCCAGGAAAGGAACCCTTGTCTGTGGAATTAGTGAACTCTTTTCTAGATTCACCTTCCACCAGTGAATCCTTAGAAAGGACAGAACCATGTCTGTATGAGATTTTGTCAGTTGATAAGACGACACCTGGATCAGAATATCGTCCAGATAAGGCGCCACTGCAATGCCCCGCGGTCTGAGAACCGCCAGCAGAGACCCTAGAACCTTCGTGAAGATCCTGGGAGCTGTGGCCAGCCCGAAAGAAAGAGCCACAAACTGAAAATGTTTGTCCAGGAAGGCAAACCTTAGAAACTGGTGATGATCTTTGTGGATAGGAATATGAAGATATGCATCCTTTAAGTCCACGGTAGTCATATATTGACCCTCCTGGATCAATAGAATAACTGTCCGAATAGTCTCCATCTTGAAGGATGGAACTCTGAGAAACTTTTTTAGTCTCTTGAGATCTAAAATGGGACGGAAAGTTCCCTCTTTTTTGGGAACCACGAAATGATTTGAGTAAAACCCCTGCTCCTGTTCCTGTATTGGAGCGGGACGAATTACTCCTATATTGGAGAGGTCTTTTACACAACATAAGAACGCCTCTCTTTTTATCTGGTCTACAGACAATCGTGAAAGAAGAAAACTCCCCCTTGGGAGGGAATTTTTGAACTCCAGTTGATACCCTTGGGACACGATTTCCAGTGTCCAGGGATCCTGAACGTCTCTTATCCAAGCCTGGACAAAGAGAGAAAGTCTGCCCCCTACTAGATCCGGTCCCGGATCGGAGGCCGCCCCTTCATGCTGTTTTGGGAGCAGCAGCGGGCTTCTTGGGTTGTTTACCCTTGTTCCGAGCCTGGTTAGGTCTCCAGATGGACTTGGCTTGTGCAAAATTCCCTTCCTGTTTAGCGGAAGAAGAAGAGGGGACTCCCTTGAAATTTCGAAATGAACGAAAATTATTCTGCTTACCCCTTTGTCTAGCTGCTTTGTCCTGAGGTAGGAGATGACCCTTACCTCCCGTAATGTCAGAAATGATTTCTTTCAAGTCAGGCCCGAACAGTGTCTTTCATTTGAAAGAAATAGCTAAAAGCTTTGATTTAGAGGACACATCCACAGACCAAGATTTTAACCATAAAGCTCTACGCACTAAAATGGCAAATCCTGCACTCTTAGCCGCCAACTTGGCTATCTGAAAGGCGGTATCCGTAATAAAAGAATTAGCCAGCTTAAGGGCCTTAATTCTATCTAGTATTTCCTCTAAAGGAGTCTCAGTCTTAAGAGACTCTTCTAAGGCGTCAAACCAAAAGGCAGCCGCAGTTGTAACTGGTACAATACAAGCCGTCAGTTGTAATAGAAAACCCTGATTAATAAATAGCTTTTTTAGACGATCCTCCAACTTTTTATCCACAGGATCTTTGAAAGCACAACTGTCCTCAATAGGAATAGTTGTACGCTTAACCAGGGTAGATATAGCTCCCTCCACCTTAGGGACTGTTTGCCAAGAATCCCGAACAGTGTCAGCTATAGGATACATTTTCTTAAAATTAGGCGAAGGTGAGAACGGGATACACGGTCTTTCCCATTCCCGCGTAATAATTTCCGAAATTCTCTTAGGAACCGGAAATACATCAGAATAAGAAGGAACCTCTAAGTATTTGTCCATCTTACACAATTTCTCTGGTGGTAACACAATTGAGTCACAGTCATCCAGTCTCGCTAAAACCTCCCGAAGTAACAGGCGGAGGTGTTCAAGCTTAAATCTGAAGGACATGACGTCCGAGTCTATCTGAGGTAACACACTCCCTGAGTCAGAAAGTTCCCCCTCAGACAGATGCTCCCTTCCACCCAAATCAGAATCCTGGGAGGGCAAATCAGAAATAGGCATCAAAGGGGCTTCTGTCCTGCCGCGTTTGCCCTGTAACACTGGCAACTTGGATAAAACTTCTGTAAGAGTGGATGACGTAACTGCAGCCATATCCTGCAGAGTAAAAGAAGTGGACGCAGATAAAGAACATGGCGTCGCTTGAGTAGGCGTTAAGGGCTGTGACGCTTGGGGAGAAGGAGTTGGCATACCCTGAGTCTCATCAGTCTGAGAAACATCCTGAGCTATATCTTTATTAAAGAAAATCCGCTCTCTACATTGTAATGCCCTCTCAGTGCATAATGGGCAAAAAGTAAGCGGGGGTTCCACATTGGCATTTAAACACATGGAACAAGTACTGGCATTTAGATCATCCATTGTGAAGCAAAACGTTAATTGTATATAGAAAAAAATGTTGTAAAATGAAACACTGTGCCTTTAAGAAAAAAATTAAAATA
The DNA here is from genome assembly GCF_027579735.1 of Bombina bombina. NCBI lineage: Eukaryota > Metazoa > Chordata > Amphibia > Anura > Bombinatoridae > Bombina > Bombina bombina. The sequence goes on from NC_069506.1 coordinate 345,196,169, forward strand.
TTTTGTCTAGTACACTGTGTTATAAGATTTTAATATTTGCGGCTTTGGAGACAAAAAACAAAGCTTTATAACGTATCTCAGAAGCAGGCAACTAATTTGGGGCAATAATTTACACTTTTAAAAATAATAGCACCTTGCCACAGCTCTGCTGCGGCGCCTACCTGCTCCCTATGACCCGACAAACGAGCCTCCTAACAGCAGAGTGTCTATACCACCTGTTCTACCTATGCGCTCCAGACAGACACCGGAGTCACTTACTCCTCCGACTCCCAGAAAAGCACTGCACGGCTTGTCTCAGCGAGTGAATGAGTGCCCCGCCCATTGTGGGCGTAACCAACAAAACTCCCGGGCGGCTCTGTATATGTAATAAATGGAGTCGCCGGGACAAATGTTATCTACCATACATATTTAATAAAAGTGATCCGCAACACATGTGCCTTGTAACATTGGCAGCCAGTCCCCCAATAACACCCGGTCTGATAAACGACTCCAGAGCCCGGAGTAAACCGGAATACACTAGTGAAAATCTCCAGCGTCAGCCCAATCCTGAAGGGGTTAAGATTGTTAAAAAACACCCCAATGTACCTCATGCAGCCCCATAAACAGGCCCAACATTTAAGGTAGCCCTCTAGAACCGTGTAGCAAAGTACACAGACATAGGTGAAGATATGCAGTTTACTGAGGAAAATGACAGTCTTTTCTGAGGTACTAGGTGTCACAGAAAGTAATAGACTGCACATACCCCCATGCTGAGTAACAGCATGACTTGTCCCACACTGCTAGAGGTCCTACTCCTCCAGGAATCTGTGGGAACAAAACTGGGTCTTAGATAAAATTTGCTAAGACCATATTCAGCAGGGCAGCACACAGTCTGGGAGTCACAGAAACGATCATATTTGAATCTGTACAGCTCACCTTGCTTTGCCCTTGAGTAAAATAGTACACACCGGTACCATTTAAAAATAATAAACTCTTGATTGAAGAATCTAAACTAACACTTTACCTCTTCCTATCACTAACACAGGCAAAGAGAATTACTGGAGTGGGAGGGAAGGGAGGAGCTATATATACAGCTCTGCTGTGGTGCTCTTTGCCTCCTCCTGCTGACCAGGAGGCGTAATCCCATAAGGATGAAATCTGTGGACTCGTCATATCTTGTAAAAGAAATAAGCAAAATGACTTACATAGCTGTGCTTTCTGGAATAGTCTGATCCACCCTCCCCCTTTATCAGTGTTTAGCATCAAAAACACAGGATTTGTATTTCAACTGAGTTCACAGCAGCTTATTTAATTCTAGGCAGCCCCAGCAGATAATGAGTGTTAAAGTCATATCAATGGTGGATATATATGCAGCCATAAAAGGAATTGTGTGGGGGGAGTTAGAGCTGTACAATTCCCACACTTAAAATAAAGGGTTAATGGCGAGGCACTGCAGAATAAATTTGCAGGTAAAGTAATTAAAGTTCATATTATATTTTGTCTCTATCCCAACTTGTTTTATGTCCCATAAAGTCCTGCAAGGTGGGGCCTCCATGGGTCAGATTTGTTGTTCCCACAGATGCTCAATCGGATTGATATCTAGGGAGTTAGGAGGCCAAGGCAACATTTTAAACTTGACATGTTCCTCAAACCATTTCTGAACAATTTTTGCAGTGTGGCAGGGTGCATTATCCTGCTGAAAGAGGCCACTGCCATCAGGGAGCACCACTGCCATAATGAGGTGTATGTGGTCTGCAATCTCTAGGTAGGTGGTACGTGTCAAAGTAACATCCACATGAATGCCAGGACCCAAGGGTTCCCAGCAGAACATTGCCCAGAGCATAACACTGCCTCAGCCGGCCTGCTTTCTTCCTATAGTACATCCTGCTGCCATATGTTCCCCAGGTAAATTGCACAAAGGCAGCCAGCCATCCAGCTGATCTAAAAAAAACATAATTCTTCAGCCCAGGCTTCTTCCATTGCACCATGGTCCAGTTCTGACGCTCACGTCCCCATTGAAGGCACTTTTGGCAGTGGACAGGGGTCATCATAGACCATGCTGCCACAGACACAGCAAACTGCAATGCACTGTGTGTGCTGACACCTTTCTATAAAGCCAGCATTCATTATTTTTTAGCAATTTCAGCTACAGTAGCTCTTCTGTGTGATCAAACCAGATGGGCTAGCCTTCACTCCCCACGTGCATCAATGAGCCTTGGGCACCAATGACCCTGACAACGGTTTCCCGGTTGTCCTTTCATGCACCACTTTTGGTAGGTACTAACCACTGCATACTGGGAACACCCCTCAAGACTTGCTGTTTTGGAGATGCTCTGACCTAGTCGTCTAGCCATCACTATTTGGCCCTTGTCAAAGTCCCTCAGATCTTTTCATTTGCACATTTTCCTGTTTCGAACACATGACATTCAGGAGCCGACTGTTCATTTGATGCCTAATATATATCCCACCCCTTGACAGGTGCCATTGTGATGATATAATCAATATTATTAACTTCACCTATCAGTGGTTTAAATGTTGTGGCTGATCAGTGTATACAAAACGGTCATATTATGCAAACTCGGGCTAGAATATTCCATCAGTACAAATACTCTGCATTGTTGTGTACTGTTTTTCTGACACCATGCATGGTTTCTCAGTTTGTTCTTATATTACTATGTGTGACCTGAACAAAAGCACTACCTTCTTACCTGAACAAAAATTAGGAACTTTGGGTCCTTCTTTTGACGAGACTTGATCATCTCCAATGCGAATGGCTGGTTACTGCAGAAGGTAGCCACAGCCTGCTTCAGCTTCTCCTCCTCAGCACCACTAAACTGCAGGCACAGGGGATCAATGTTGTTGGTTTATAGAGATACAAAGACATGGAGCAACGATAAAGGGTGTGGGAGAATCACACTCACCCAGCTCAGAACATCATCTCCAATTCGGTCAATTACAGATGTTTCATACCGCTTCCGGGCTGCTTTCATGTGCTCATTTAAACCAACTGAGTATGAAAGTGGAAGGCAGAAAGCAAAGGAAAAATAAAAAAGACAAAACAATATGAGAATGAGGAAAAGGGGGCATTTTATAAAAAATAATATTTAGTTGCATTCTGCATTTTTATTTTTTTGCTCTCTTTATACTTTGAAAGTGGTAAAACTAGCTATCAACAGAGTCCCTTCAGTCTATCGTTTAATAATAAAAATAAGTTGTCCTTTAGTGTCAAAGAAAAGCAGTAGATACAGAAAAAGTTACAATTTAAAAACAACAAAAAACATGTTGTATATCCTAAGGTTAGGACTCTCCTTTTTCTTCAGAATTTTACTTTAAAGGGACTTAAACCAGGTTGAGATTTTGTGCATTTCCTAAAAGGGCTAATTAATTAAAAATAGTTTGCATAAAAAAATTGTTTAATAATTGCTGGCAAGTATTTTAAAAAGGAAATTTATGCTTACCTGATAAATTGATTTCTTCTACGATACGACGAGTCCACGGATTTCATCCTTACTTGTGGGATATTAAACTCCTGCTAACAGGAAGTGGCAAAGAGCACCACAGCATAGTATATATAGCTCCTCCCTTCCCTCCACCCCCAGTCATTCGACCAAAGGTTTAGGAAGAAAAAGGAAAATCTAAAATAAAGATAATCTGTCTTCAAAATGACAGAGTGGGCCGTGGACTCGTCATATCGTAAAAGAAGTACATTTATCAGGTAAGCATAAATTTCCTTTTCTTTTACAAGATATGACGAGTCCACAGATTTCATCCTTACTTATGGGATACAATACCAAAACTATAGGACAAGGATGAAAGGGAGGGACAAGACAGGAACCTAAACGGAAGGCACCACTGCTTGAAGAACATTTCTCCCAAAAACAGCCTCAGACGAGGCAAAAGTGTCAAATTTGGAAAAAGTGTGAAGAGACGGCCAAGTTGCAGCCTTGCAAATCTGTTCAACAGAAGCATAATTTTTAAATGCCCATGAGGAAGCCACAGCCCTAGTAGAATGAGCCGTAATTCTTTCAGGAGGCTGCTGTCCAGCAGTCTCATATGCCAGGCGGATGATACTCCACAGCCAAAAAGAAAGAGAGGTAGCCGTAGCTTTCTGACCCTTAGGCTTTCCAGAATAAACAATGAATAATGTAGATGATTGACGGAAATCCTTAGTCGCTTGCAAGTAAAAATTCAAGGCACGGACCACGTCCAGGTTATGTAACAGACGCTCCCCCTTCTTAGAAGGAGGATTAGGACACAAGGAAGGATCAACAATTTCCTGATTAATATTCTTATTTGAAACAACCTTAGGAAGAAATCCAGGTTTGGTACGCAAAACCACCTTATCAGAATGAAATATAAGATAAGGTGAATCATATTGTAACGCTGAAAGCTCAGAAATAGAAATAGCAAAAAAAAAAAATAAACTTTCCAAGATAATAATTTAATATCTATGGAATGCATGGGTTCAAACGGAACCCATTGAAGAACTCTAAGAACCAAATTCAAACTCCAGGGAGGAGTAATTGGTCTAAATACAGGCTTAATTCTAGTTAGAGCCTGACAAAAAGACTGAATATCTGGAACATCTGCCAAAAGTTTGTGAAGCAAAATTGACAAAGCAGAAATCTGTCCCTTTAAGGAAGTTGCTGATAACAATTTCTCCAATCCTTATTGGAGAAAAGACAGAATCCTGAGAATCCTAACTTTACTCCATGAGTAGCCCTTGGATTCACATCAATAAAGATATTTACGCCATATCATATGATAGATCTTTCTAGTGACAGGCTTACGTGCCTGTATCAAAGTATCGATGACCGAATCTGAAAATCCCCGCATAGATAAAATCAAGCATTCAATCTCCAAGCAGTCAGCTGCAGAGAATTTAGATTTGGATGTTGGAAAGGCCCTTGAATGAGAAGGTCCTGTCTTTGTCAAAGGAAGTTTCCACGGAGGCAGAGAGGACATGTCCACTAAATCCGCATACCAAATCCTGTGTGGCAGGTGCGATCAGGATTACCGAAGCTCTCTCCTGTTTGATCCTAGCAATCACGGTGAGGAAACGGAGGAAACACATAAGTTAGGCTAAACGACCAAGGCACTGCCAAGGCATCTATCAGTTCGGCCTGGGGATCCCTCGACCTGGATCCGTAACGTGGAAGCTTGACATTCTGTCGAGATGCCATCAGATCCAATTCCGGTCTGCCCCATTGGCGAATCAGTGAGGCAAACACCTCCGGGTGGAGTTCCCACTCCCCCGGATGAAAAGTCTGACGACTTAGAAAATATCCGCTTCACAGTTCTCTACTCCTGGGATGTAGATTGCCGATAACAAGAGTGGGCCTCCGCCCATCGGATTATCTTGGATACTTCTATCATCGCTAAGGAACTCCTTATTCCCCCATGATGATTGATATAAACCACAGTTGTGATATTGTCCGACTGAAATCTGATGAATTTGGCCGAAGCCAACTGAGGCCACGCCTGAAGCGCATTGAATATTGCTCTCAGTTCCAGAATATTGATTGGAAGTAGAGACTCCACCTGAGTCCAAACACCCTGAGCCTTCAGGGAATTCCAGACTGCACCCCAGTAGACTGGCGTCCGTTGTCACTATCACCCACAAGGGTCTGCGTAAACACGTCCCCTGGGACAGATGATCCGGCGACAACCACCAAAGAAGAGAGTCTCTGGTCTCTTGATCCAGATTTATCTGAGGAGATAAATTCACATAGTCCCCATTCCACTGTCCGAGCATGCACAGCTGCAGTGGTCTGAGATGAAAGCGAGCAAACGGAATGATGTCCATTGCCGCTACCATAAATCCAATTACCTCCATACACTGAGCCACTGATGGACGAGGAATGGACTGAAGTGCTCGGCAAGTATTTAGAATCTTTGATTTTCTGACCTCCGTCAGAAATATTTTCATGTCTACCGAGTCTATCAGAGTTCCCAAGAAGGGAACCCTTGTACGTGGAACTAGTGAACTTTTTTCTATGTTCACCTTCCAACCGTGAGTTCTCAGGAAGGACAACACTGTGTCCATGTGAGATTTTGTCAGATGAAAAGTTGACGCCTGAATCAAAATATCATCAAGATAAGGTGCCACTGCTTTGCCCCGTGGTCTGAGAACCGCCAGAAGGGACCCTAGATCCCTTGTGAAGATCCAGGGTGCTGTGGCCAACCCGAAGGGAAGAGCCACGAACTGAAAATGTTTGTCCAGGAAGGCAAACCTTAGGAACTGATGATGATCCTTGTGAATAGGAATATGAAGGTATGCATCCTTCAAATACACGGTAGTCATAAATTGACCATCCTGGATCATTGGTAAAATTGTTCGTATAGTCTCCATCTTGAACGATGGGACTCTGAGAAACTTGTTTAAACACTTGAGATCTAGAATGGGTCTGAAAGTTCCCTCTTTTTTGGGAACCGCAAAAAGATTTGAGTTAAATCCCTGCCCCTGTTCCAGTGTTGGAATGGGACAAATTACTCCCATGGTAGAGAGGTCTTTTACACAACGTAAGAACGCCTCTCTTTTTATCTGGTCTACAGACAATCATAAAAGATGAAATCTCCCTCTTGGGAGAAAATCCTTGAATTCCAGTTGATACCCGTGGGTCACGATTTCCAATGCCCAGGGGTCCTGAACATCTCTTGCCCAAGCCTGGGCAAAGAAAGAAAGTCTGCCCCCTACTAGATCCGGTCCCGGATCCGGGGCCGCCCCTTCATGCTGTCTTTGTAGCAGCAGCAGGCTTCTTGGACTGTTTACCTTTATTCCAAGCCTGGTTGAGTCTCCAGACGGACTTGGATTAAGCAAAATTCCCTTCCTGCTTTGTGGAGGACGAGGAAGCAGAGGGTATTCCTTTAGAATTTCGAAAGGAACGAAAATTATTTTGTTTACCCCTCATCTTAACAGACTTATCCTGAGGTAGGGCGTGGCCTTTACCTCCAGTAATGTCCGAAATTATTTCCTTCAATTCAGGCCCGAATAGGGTCTTACCCTTGAAAGGAATAGCTAAAAGCTTAGATTTTGATGACACATCATCAGACCACAATTTGAACCATAACGCTCTAGGCGCTAAAATGGCAAATCCTGCATTTTTCGCAGCTAATTTAGCAATTTGAAAAGCGGCATCTGTAATAAAAGAATTAGCTAGCTTGAGAGCCTTAATTCTATCCAAAATGTCCTCTAATGGGGTCTCAACCTTCAGAGACTCTTCTAGAGCATCAAACCAAAAAGCTGCTGCAGTAGTAACTGGAACAATGCAAGCTGTAGGTTGTAAAAGAAAACCCTGATGAATAAATAATTTCTTTAGAAGACCCTCTAACTTCTTATCCATAGGTTCTTTGAAAGCACAACTGTCCTCAATAGGTATAGTTATGGGATACATTTTCTTAAAATTAGGAGGAGGAGAGAACGGTATACCTGGTCTATCCCATTCCTTTTTTATAATTTACGAAATTCTTTTAGGGACCGGAAAAACATCAGTGTAAGTAGGTACCTCTAGATATTTGTCCATCTTACACAATTTCTCTGGTGGTATCACAATAGGGTCACAATCATCCAGAGTCGCTAAAACCTCCCGAAGTAACAGGAGGAGGTGTTCAAGCATAAATTTAAAGGACATGACGTCCGAATCTGTCTGAGGTAACATATTTCCTGAGTCTGAAAGTTCTCCCTCAGACAGCAATTCCCTGACCCCCAACTCGGAGCCCTGTGAGGGTTCGTTGGAAATGGCCAATAAAGCATCAGAGGATTCAGTTTTCACATTAATACCTGACCTACTGCGTTTACCCTGTAACAGTGGTAATTTAGATAATACCTCTGTAAGAGTAGTTGACATAACTGCAGCCATCTCCTGCAGAGTAAAAGAATTAGACGCACTAGAGGTACTGGGCATCGCTTGTGTGGGCGTTAAAGGTTGTGACACTTGGGGAGAATTGGATGGCATATCCTGATTCTCTTCAGACTGAGAATCATCCTTAGGCACGCTTTCTTCACCTAAAATATGCTTTTTACATTGTAAGGCCCTTTCAGTACAAGAGGTACACAAAGTAAGAGGGAGTTCCACAATGGTTTCTAAACACATAGAGCAATTAGTATACTCAATGTCAGACATATTGAACAAACTAGCAATAACCACAATAGTCGTTAAACACTTTATTTATTGATTTCAACAATTTTTCGAAAAATGTGTACTGCGCCTTTAAGAAATAAAAAGCGAACAATTTTTCCAAAACTGCCTAAAACGTTAAATAACGCAATACAATTAAATATACTTACTCAATTGGGCCAAAAATTATTGCACCCTAAGAGCAAAGGGTGAATTTAACTACTAAAAGACATTTATGGCAAAAAATATATTTTATTTGAAAAAATGACCCCTGCACCTCGCCACAGCTCTGCTGTGGCGCCTACCTGCCCCCAGGGTACTGCAAAATGACTCGACAATGATCCGGTGAACAGAACACAAGTTTAGGCCCAACCGGAGCTAATGCCTGCTGCCTTCTCAGTCAGAGTAAATTGCACGTCTGAGCGCGCGAAAATAGGCCCCGCCCATCATGGACGTCGTTCATATTAGTCTGTATCACCGCATGGGAAGCAGTTAGCAAACAAAGCCATGTGGTCCCCTTAAAAACACTACAGTAATATTGCAGCCATACTGATTATTTGTAATTAACCAAATAAAAAACGTTAAGCTGCCTCTCCCAGTGTCCCTTTTTTTATTGCTTTCAGCCCAGTACTATGTCAATTAAATAGGGATGCACCGAAATTTTGGCCGCAGAAATGTTTTGGCCGAAAATGGCATTATTGTTTATTTCGGTTTTCGTTCTTTTTGCTTTTTATTTTCGGTAAAATTATTGTGTAGCATATTTCAAATTTGATGCCATCCGAGAGCTGCTGTTTGGTTTCATTACTTGACTTACTGTTTTGCATATAATAATAGTTTTCTAGGACTATACTTTATTTGGATAATTGGTAAAAAAACAAAACTGTTAAATCTGATTCTGTTACACAGAACTAAATAAAGAATAATACTAGCATGCACTAAAATTTGGGCCGCCGAAAATGTGCAATTCCAATTTTCGGCCCAGAGAGGACCAAAATGGCTAAAATGTACAGCCCTCCCCTGTTCTATTGAGTTACTTGTCTATCCTTAGCATAAGGTGAGCAGCACAACACTGGCATGGTACACAGAGCACACACATAAGTACCATGACATAATGATATTTGAAACCAGCAGTGCCCTTTTTTTTAGAAGGAAACCAAAGTTCTAAATACAGTATTCAAAAGGGGATAAGTAACGTTTATAAACACTTGATATTATCAGACACAGTCCTAAGCACACACAGTGAATATGTATAAGTCTTATATACAGTGCTTATACATCAGCCTCTTGTGCGTAGACATTCTATTTGCTTGAGGCAAATATGCGTGCACACTATAAATGCATAATCTGACGGGTCAGTGTGAGACCCGAACCTGGAATTAGGCGGAGATACGATGAGAGACGATCAGGTGCAGCCACGCCCATCGCAAGGATAACTACACCCAAATACAAAACACAACATGTCCACCTCGTATTGTTGTCTGGCTATAACCACACTCTCCCTTGTAGAGCTCCACCAGTTTCACTGCAGATCATGCACATTTGTTGGAGCTTTCCTGCCTACAAGCTCTCTCAGTTACACACACTGTAGTTAAAAAAGAAAAAAAGTCATTTTCGGCCAGGGGCATCCTGAATTTTTTTGTATCGGTTTCAGTCCAGAATTTTCATTTTGGTGCATCCCTACAATTAAAGAAATAAACACAGGATTTTCAGTAATACCCTTGTGTACATGTTCACTGCTTACCCCTTCCCTTGCAGGGAATAATGTCAGCCAGTTCTGATATAACAAGTCTCCTCAGAAATAAAAGACTGAACATACCTCAATGCTGCTTGTAGCATGAAACCGGTCTCCACACTGAAGATTTCTCTTGTACTACCTTCAGAAGCTCTGTGGGAACCAACATGGATCTTAGTTACATCTGCTAATATCATTAACCTCAGGGCAGAAATCTTCTTCCATATCTCCCTGAGGAAAATAGTACTCACCGGTACCATTTAAAATAAAAAACTTCTTGATTGAAGAATCTAAAACTAACACCTCACTTTACCTCTTCCTATTACTAACACAGGCAAAGAGAATGACTGGGGGTGGAGGGAAGGGAGGAGCTATATATACAGCTCTGCTGTGGTGCTCTTTGCCACTTCCTGTTAGCAGGAGGTTAATATCCCACAAGTAAGGATGAAATCCGTGAACACGTCGTATCTTGTAGAAGAAATAATTTTCAAAAATAAGCAAAATGAATTACATAGCTAAGCTGCCTGGAGAAGTCAACTCCACCCCCCTTATCAGTGTTTAGACACAGGCATTGTATTTCAACTGGGTTCACAGCTTTAGGCAGCTCCAGCAGATAATCCCTATTCACTTTTGCATTCTACCAAAACAACAATAGATATGGTAATAGAAGGAAATGTGTGGGGGAGTAAGAGCTTTAGAATTCAGAAACTAAAAGGAAAGGGTTAATGGCAAGGCACTGCAGTATAAATTTGCAGGTAAAGTAATTAAAGTACATATTATAGTCTGTCTCTATCCAAACTTGTTTTATGTCCCTTTAAAGGAGCAGCCTAATGCAAACATTACAAGGAGGCCTATGTATCAAAGGTCTTGCGGACCTGATCCGACGCTCTCCGTATTCAGCATTGCACTAGCAGCTCACAAGAGCTGCTGGTGTAACGTTGCCCCCTGCAGACCCGCGGCCAATGGGCCGACAGCAGGGAGGTGTCAATCAACCTGATCGTACTCTATGGGGTTGAATTGTGGCGATTCCTGTCCGCCTGCTCAGAGACCGCTGCTTCATAACTGCTGTTTCTGGCGAGTCTGAAGACTCGCCAGAAACACGGGCCCACAAGCTCCATACAGAGCTTGATAAATGGGCCTCATTGTCTTTAATTTATTATAGCACATAATAACTGCATTAATGACTAGGGCCTAAGAGTCTTGCAGCTAACCAGTAGAACAAGATAGGAAATTGTCTGGCTCCTGATTGGTTACTCAGCCTCTTCCTGCTCAGGAGCTGCAAGACACGCAGCTTCCAAGCGGGACTTTACCTGTGCAGTTATCCCCTTGCATGGGCTAAAAACTTAATAAAATGCATAATGTCATGTGTCAATATTACCATGTTCAGGCTTGTATATAAAAATTACTGTTTATTGCCTGCAACACTAACAAGTTAAAACCCATACATGCTTTTATTTAGAAAAACAATTGTCTGTTACTGTGAGTTTAAATGGACATTAAACACTTTGAGATGGTAATATAAAATGATAAAGTAAATATATATATACAGTCTGCAATATAACTAATTATTTATTTTGTCCCCTTTCCCTGTAATTCCATTCTGAAATTGTGAGCATTTGCTGTAAGAAATGAAGTGCAGAACATTGTTATATTAAACACAGCCATTGGCTGCACACTTTAGAGACTTAGCTAGAACTGTCCCTAATTGGCCACAGCAGAGAAGGTAACATAAAATGCAATATGGCAGCTCCCATTGTTTTATAGACACTAAAACTTTACACTTATTTTGTCACTATTTAAATGAATGAAACATTTAAAAACCCATCTACTTGTTATTCTCAGACTTATGGAATCATGAGGAATATGACCATCCTAACAAGTTACTAATAAACTAATAAACTCTGACACAATGTTACTTTGTGATTAAATTAAATCATAACCTATTTACAAATGTATTGATTCTAAGAAAAAAAATAATCTGTGGATACATTTGAAAATAAGGTTTTTAAAAAGGAAAATAATTCTAGGCCTATTGCAATAGTAGTTTTTGTTTAATGTATGATCTGTGCTTCTGGTGTAAATAGAATGTATAAAAACAGAATTTATGCTTACCTGATAAATTACTTTCTCTTGCGGTGTATCCAGTCCACGGATTCATCCATTACTTGTGGGATATTCTCATTCCCTACAGGAAGTAGCAAAGAGAGCACACAGCAGAGCTGTCCATATAGCTCCCCCTCTAGCTCCACCCCCCAGTCATGCGACCAAAGGTTAGGAAGAAAAAGGAGAAACCATAGGGTGCAGTGGTGACTGTAGTTTAAACAAAAAATTTTTACCTGACTTAAATGCCAGGGCGGGTCGTGGACTGGATACACCGCAAGAGAAAGTAATTTATCAGGTAAGCATAAATTCTGTTTTCTCTTGTAAGGTGTATCCAGTCCACGGATTCATCTTTACTTGTGGGATACCAATACCAAAGCTTTAGGACACGGATGAAGGGAGGGAACAAGACAGGTACCTTAAACGGAAGGCACCACTGCTTGCAAAAACTTTCTCCCAAAAATAGCCTCCGAAGAAGCAAAAGTATCGAATTTGTAAAATTTGGCAAAAGTATGCAGTGAAGACCAAGTCGCTGCCTTACAAATCTGTTCAACAGAAGCCTCATTCTTGAAAGCCCATGTGGAAGCCACTGCTCTGGTAGAATGAGCAGTAATTGTTTCAGGAGGCTGCTGGCCAGCAGTCTCATAGGCCAAACGGATGATGCTTTTCAGCCAAAAGGAAAGAGAGGTAGCAGTCGCTTTCTGACCTCTCCTCTTACCAGAATAGATAACAAACAAGGAAGATGTTTGTCTGAAATCCTTAGTTGCTTGTAAATAGAACTTTAGAGCACAAACTACATCAAGATTGTGCAACAGACGTTCCTTCTTCGAAGAAGGATTGGGACACAGAGAAGGAACAACAATTTCCTGGTTAATATTCTTGTTAGAAACCACTTTAGGAAGAAAACCAGGTTTAGTACGCAAAACTACCTTATATGCATCTCTTCGAGCAGAAGAGATAGCTACCAAAAATAAAACTTTCCAAGATAACAACATAATATCTATGGAATGTAAAGGTTCAAACGGAACCCCTTGAAGAACTGAAAGAACTAGATTTAGACTCTGTTACGGTACCAACAGGATACCAAGGTTAATACCAGATGAATAATGTCCTGCATAGGGAATCAGCAATTCACAACCAAGCCAGTTTTCAGGTTTAAAACAGAATGACATTTATTAAAGGCTAGATGCCTAGTATTTATACAGGTTTGACCCCCCCCCCTAGATGGGGGTTGAAAGACTGTTGTACATTACATGGAGGGAACAAGCCCTTTGACATGATACAATAGAATTATATTACTTAAACACTTCAACCACAAGACACTCTTGGCCCTTCTTATCACTTAGGCGTTTTCTCTCTGGAGGTGATCAAACAATAGAATGCTTAGCACTAATTAAATTATAGCTGGAGCCAGCAACTTGTGTTTAGAAAATAGTTTCTTAAAGCTAAACACAGTTAACTCCTTCAGTCCTGACAGAAGGGTCTGTCACATAGCTCCCCCCTTGTGGAACACTCCGGCAGACCCGGCTTGACCCTTTTGCGGGTCAACCTGGGGATGACCGGACTAGGAGGTGGTAGGCATGTCAGTTTGCCAGGATAATCCATCTGTATTCCCGTTATGAGAGATAATTCCTGTCCATACAAACAAGGGTTCAACTTCCTCAGTGCCCAGACTAGGGCTAAACAGTCCTTCAAAATCCCATCAGCTTCTTTACGAGTTTTTTGTACCTGCTCTTTATAGGTATCCACAATCCCTTCATACTGACATAGGGTGCCCTTGAGTTGCTGCACCTCACTATGAGCCAGCGTCAGCTTCTCCTCAAGTGTCGCTAAGTTTGTCTTTAAGGTTTCATGTTCTACTCTCAAGCTGGTGTTTTCTGCAGTATGTCGGTGCAGCTTGTCTAGCAGAGATTCCTGTTCTAAACGTGCTTTTTCCTCTGCACTCCTCTTCTCTCCCGCTAGCACTGTTACGTTATTATTTATCGTGACCATTTTATCCTCTACGTGACTCTTCTCCTTCATCAGCGCATTGTAACGGGACTTCCACGTATCAATAGCGGATAGAGATTTACTGAGCTCAGCATCCTGGGGCTTAGCAGCAGGTGGGTCAGTCTCTGCTGCACGGATCTGGGCACGGGTAGTCACAGGGTTAACATCAGCGGGACCCATAGGAGCGTAGGCAGAAACAAGGGGGGTCAAGTTATTTCCAAGGAGAATATCAGCGGGTAAATCCTTCATGACCCCCACATTCACAGGTCTAGCGCCCACTCCCCAATCCAAATGTACCCTGGCAACAGGTAGGCGGAACACAGTGCCCCCTGCTACCCTCACAGCCACAGTGTCTCCTGTGTGCTGTTTCTCAGACACCAAGTTCTTTCGAAGCAAGGTCATGGTAGCACCAGTATCCCGTAGACCACTGACCTCCTTCCCATTCACTTTAACCAGTTGCCGGTTATTCCGGTGGGCAGCTTGCACAAGGTCTGCCTCATGTAGGATGCCCCAGCATTCTTGCGCCTCTACGTAGCGGGCCGCAGGCTGAGGGTTACGTGTGATTCCGCCGGCAGGTCTTCTCCAGGACTGTACTTGGTTCGCTGCATTTAGGGGACACTCTGGTCTTTTGTGCCCTAGTTGCTTACATCCAAAGCACCGAATCGGTTGTGAGTAGCCCCGCGAATTGAACCGGGTTATCTGAGGGTAGTTCGTGGCCGGAGGCTGTGTGGTATAGCAGTGTGCCGGGGTTTGGTAACTGGCAGCTGCTGGGGTGACTGGGGGTCTGTACTCCACTCTAGCAGGGGGCTTAGTGGTAGCAGTGTCCAGTTTGCGGGCATCTGTATACTCATCTGCCAAGCGAGCCGCTTCATGCAGGGTGGAGGGTTTACGGTCCCGAACCCACTCTCGAACTCCTGCGGGTAACTTGTCGAAGCAATGTTCCAACAGGAATAGCTGCAGCACCTTTTCCCCAGATACGGCTTGGCACCCCGCTATCCAGTGAGCTGCTGTGCGGTGCACCTTACATGCCCACTCAAGGTAGGAATCTCCAGCTACTTTAACAGTGTCTCTGAACCTCCTCCGGTATGCCTCCGGTGTAACCGCATACCTGGAGAGCAGAGCCTCTTTTACAGTATTATAATCCCCGACTTCCTCATCTGGAATGGCCCGAAAAGCCTCACTGGCCCGGCCGGATAATTTTCTGGATAATATCGTGACCCAGTCCTCTGCGGGTACCTTGTGTAGTGCACATTGCCTCTCAAAATCCGCAAGGTACCCATCAATCTCTCCTTCTGTTTCCAGGAAGTTTTTAAAAGCTGCAAAATTTACTTTTCCCTTTTCCCCTGGGTTTGCTGTGATTTGGGCTGCTGAAGCGCCGCTTTGGCGAAGTAGGTTGGCCTCCACAGCTGCTATGACCTGGTCGATAATTTCTGCAGATGGGTTGGGGCCATAATATGCCAGTCTTATTTTAACCGCCCGATCAAAGCTTGCTTCTTCAGGGGTTCTGTCTGATATGCTGGGCCCATTGGTTCCTTCTGTCCCTGGTACTCTCTCCATCTTAGTCAGTATTGTAATAATCCCCCTCTTCCTGAGGTTACTGGCTTGTGTAGTTGCTCTTCTGGGCGATAAGGTTCATTCCGTCGCTTGCCACCAATTGTTACGGTACCAACAGGATACCAAGGTTAATACCAGATGAACAATGTCCTGCATAGGGAATCAGCAATTCACAACCAAGCCAGTTTTCAGGTTTAAAACAGAATGACATTTATTAAAGGCTAGATGCCTAGTATTTATACAGGTTTGACCCCCCCCCCCCAGATGGGGGTTGAAAGACTGTTGTACATTACATGGAGGGAACAAGCCCTTTGACATGATACAATAGAATTATATTACTTAAACACTTCAACCACAAGACACTCTTGGCCCTTCTTATCACTTAGGCGTTTTCTCTCTGGAGGTGATCAAACAATAGAATGCTTAGCACTAATTAAATTATAGCTGGAGCCAGCAACTTGTGTTTAGAAAATAGTTTCTTAAAGCTAAACACAGTTAACTCCTTCAGTCCTGACAGAAGGGTCTGTCACAGACTCCATTGCGGAGCCACAGGTTTATAGACAGGCTTGATTCTGACTAAAGCCTGTGCAAACGCTTGAACGTTTGGTACCTCTGCCAGACGCTTGTGTAAAACGATAGACAGAGCAGATATCTGTCCCTTCAAAGAACTAGCCGCCAATCCTTTCTCCAATCCGTCTTGGAGAAAGGACAATATCCTGGGAATCCTAATCTTACTCCATGAGTAACCCTTGGATTCACACCAACCAAGATATTTACGCCATATCTTATGGTAGATTTTCCTGGTGACAGGCTTTCTAGCCTGAATCAAAGTATCTATAACTGACTCAGAGAAACCACGCTTTGATAGAATTAAGCGTTCAATCTCCAAGCAGTCAGACGTAGAGAAACTAGATTTGGATGCTTGAACGGACCCTGTATTAGAAGGTCCTGCCTCATTGGCAGTGTCCATGGTGGGACAGATGACATGTCCACTAGGTCTGCATACCAAGTCCTGCGTGGCCACGCAGGCGCTATCAAAATCACTGAAGCCTTCTCCTGCTTGATTCTGGCGATCAGACGAGGGAGAAGAGGAAACGGTAGGAAAACATAAGCCAGATTGAAGGACCAAGGCGCTGCTAGAGCATCTGTCAATGCCGCCTTGGGGTCCCGGGACCTGGATCCGTAGAGAGGAAGCTTTGTGTTCTAACGGGACGCCATCAGATCCAACTCTGGAGTACCCCATAGCTGAGTCAGCTGGGCAAATACCTCCGGGTGGAGTTCCCACTCCCCCGGGTGAAAAGTCTGATGACTCAGAAAATCCGCCTCCCAGTTGTCTACTCCTGGGATGTGAATCGCTGAGAGATGGCAGGAGTGGTCCTTCGCCCACCTGATTATTTTGGTTACTTCCTTCATCGCTAGGGAACTCTTTGTTCCCCCTTGATGATTGATATAAGCTACAGTCGTGATGTTGTACGACTGAAATCTGATGAATTTGGCCGCAGCTAGTTGAGGCCATGCCTGAAGCGCGTTGAATATCGCCCTCAGTTCCAGAATGTTTATCGGGAGAAGAGATTCCTCCCGAGACCATAAGCCTTGAGCTTTCAGGGAGTCCCAGACTGCACCTCAGCCTAACAGACTGGCGTCGGTTGTTACAATGATCCACTCTGGTCTGCGGAAACATATTCCCTGAGACAGGTGATCCTGAGACAACCACCAGAGAAGAGAAACTCTGGTTTCCTGGTCCAACTGTATTTGAGGAGACAAATCTGCATAATCCCCATTCCACTGACTGAGCATGCATAGTTGCAGTGCTCTGAGATGTATCCGAGCGAAGGACTATGTCCATTGCCGCTACAATTAATCTGATTGCCTCCATGCACTGAGCTACAGATGGCCGAGGAATGGAATGAAGAACTCGGCAAGTAGTTAAAAGTTTCAACTTTCTGACCTCCGTCAGAAATATTTTCATTTCTACCGAATCTATTAGTGTTCCTAGGAAGGGAACCCTTGTGAGTGGGGACAGAGAACTCTTTTTGATGTTCACCTTCCACCCGTGAGACCTTAGAAAGGCCAATACAATCTCTGTGTGAGCCTTGGCTCTGTGAAAGGACGGCACCTGAATTAAGATGTCGTCCAAATAAGGCGCCACTGCTATGCCCCGCGGTCTTAGAACCGCCAGAAGGGACCCTAGCACCTTTGTGAAAATTCTGGGAGCAGTGGCTAAACCGAATGGAAGAGCCACAAACTGGTAATGCTTGTCTAGGAAAGCGAACCTGAGGAACTGATGATGATCTTTGTGGATAGGGATATGCAGGTACGCATCCTTTAGATCCACGGTAGTCATATATTGACCTTCCTGGATCATAGGTAATATTGTCCGAATGGTCTCCATCTTGAATGATGGGACTCTGAGGAATCTGTTTAGAATTTTTAGATCCAGGATTGGTCTGAAAGTTCCTTCTTTTTTGGGAACCACAAACAGGTTTGAGTAAAAACCCAGTCCTTGTTCTGCAATTGGAACTGGGTATATCACTCCCATCATATGTAGATCTTCTACATAGCGTAAGAACGCCTCTTTCTTTGTCTGGTCTGTAGACAGACGAGAAATGTGGAACCTTCCCCTTGGAGGGGAGTCCTTGAATTCTAGAAGATATCCCTGGGTAACAATCTCTAAAGTCCAGGGATCGTGAACATCTCTTGCCCAGGCCTGAGCGAAGAGAGAAAGTCTGCCCCCTACTAGATCCGGTCCCGGATCGGGGGCTACCCCTTCATGCTGTCTTGGTAGCAGCTGCAGGCTTTTTGGCCTGTTTACCCTTGTTCCAGCCCTGGTAAGGCTTCCAGGTTGCCTTGGGCTGTGAAGCGTTACCCTCTTGCTTTGCAGCTGTAGAGGCTGAAGCGGAACCGCTCCTGAAATTACGAAAGGAACGAAAATTAGCTTTGTTTTTAGCCTTAAAGGGCTTGTCCTGAGGGAGAGCATGGCCCGTTCCCCCGGTGATTTCTGAAATAATCTCAATTCTGGCCCGAAAAGGGTCTTTCCTTTGAAAGGGATATTTAATAATTTGGATTTTGACGACACATCGGCCGACCATGACTTGAGCCAAAGTGCTCTGCGCGCCATAATGGCGAAACCTGAATTTTTTGCCGCTAACTTAGCTAATTGCAAAGCGGCATCTGTGATAAAAGAATTAGCCAGCTTTAGAGCCTTAATTCTATCCATAATTTCGTCATATGAGGTCTCCGTCTGGAGCGACTCCTCCAGCGCCTCAAACCAGAAAGCCGCTGCAGTAGTTACAGGAATAATGCAGGAAATAGGTTGGAGAAGAAAACCTTGTTGAACAAAATTTTTTTTAAGTAAACCTAACTTTTTATCCATAGGATCTTTAAAAGCACAACTGTCTTCAATTGGTATGGTTGTGCGTTTAGCAAGTGAAGAAACAGCCCCCTCTACCTTAGGGACCGTCTGCCACGAGTCCCGCCTGGGGTCAGTTATGGGGAACATTTTCTTAAAAATAGGGGGGGGGGGGGGGGAAAAGGGACACCTGGTCTATCCCACTCCCTAGTAACAATATCCGCAACCCTCTTAGGGATCGGAAACGCATCAGTGTATACAGGGACCTCTAGGTACTTGTCCATTTTACACAACTTCTCTGGGACCACCATAGGGTCACAATCATCCAGAGTAGCTAATACCTCCCCGAGCAATACGCGGAGGTGTTCCAATTTAAATTTAAACGCTAATGAATCTGACTCTGCCTGATGAGAAACCTTTCCTGAATCGGAAATTTCTCCCTCAGACATCAAATCCCTCACCCCCACTTCAGAGCGTTGTGAGGGCACATCAGATAAGGCTACCAAAGCTTCAGACTGCTCATAATCTGTTCTTAAAACAGAGCTATCGCGCTTTGCAGGAAAAACTGGCAGTTTGGATAGAAAGGCCGCAAGGGAATTATCCATGACTGTCGCTGGTTGTTGCAATGTAATAGGGGCAGACGCACTAGAGGTACTAGGCATCGCTTGAACTGGTTGTGACACATGGGGAGAGGTAGACGGACTATCCTCATTACCTTCAGTCTGAGAATCATCTAGGGCCACACTTTTAAGTGCAACAATATGATCTTTAAAGTGTATAGACATATTAGTGCAATTGGGACACATTCTGAGAGGGGGTTCCACCATGGCTTCTAAACACATTGAACAAGGATTTTCCTTAGTGTGAGACATGTTTAACAGACTAGTAGCATACACAAGCAGGCTTGGAAAACACTTTAATCAAATAAAAAACACAATTTGAAAAAAACGTTACTGTGCCTTTAAGAAAACATAATTTATGCTTACCTGATAAATTTATTTCTCTTGTAAGGTGTATCCAGTCCACGGATCATCCATTACTTATGGGATATTCTCCTTCCCAACAGGAAGTTGCAAGAGGATCACCCACAGCAGAGCTGCTATATAGCTCCTCCCCTAACTGCCATATCCAGTCATTCGACCGAAACAAACAGAGAAAGGAGAAACCATAGGGTGCAGTGGTGACTGTAGTTTAATTAAATTTTAGACCTGCCTTAAAATGACAGGGCGGGCCGTGGACTGGATACACTACAAGAGAAATAAATTTATCAGGTAAGCATAAATTATTTTTTCTCTTGTTAAGTGTATCCAGTCCACGGATCATCCATTACTTATGGGATACCAATACCAAAGCTAAAGTACACGGATGATGGGAGGGACAAGGCAGGGATTAAGCGGAAGAAACCACTGCCTGAAGAACCTTTCTCCCAAAAACAGCCTCCGAAGAAGCAAAAGTATCAAATTTGTAAAATTTTGAAAAAGTGTGAAGCGAAGACCAAGTCGCGGCCTTGCAAATCTGTTCAACAGAGGCCTCATTTTTAAAGGCCCAGGTGGAAGCCACAGCTCTAGTAGAATGAGCTGTAATTCTTTCAGGGGGCTGCTGTCCAGCAGTCTCATAGGCTAGGCGTATAATACTCCGAAGCCAAAAGGAAAGGTTGCCGAAGCTTTTTGACCTCTCCTCTGTCCAGAATAAACGACAAACAGGGAAGATGTTTGACGAAAATCTTTAGTAGCTTGTAAGTAAAACTTCAAGGCACGGACTACGTCCAGATTATGTAAAAGACGTTCCTTCTTTGAAGAAGGATTAGGACACAATGATGGAACAACAATCTCTTGATTGATATTCTTGTTAGAAACCACCTTAGGTAAAAACCCAGGTTTGGTACGCAGAACTACCTTATCTGCATGAAAAATCAGATAAGGAGAATCACATTGTAAGGCAGATAGCTCAGAGACTCTCCGAGCCGAGTAAATAGCCATCAAAAACAGAACTTTCCAAGATAAAAGCTTAATATCAATGGAATGAAGGGGTTCAAACTGAATTCCTTGAAGAACTTTAAGAACCAAGTTTAAGCTCCATGGGGGAGCAACAGGTTTAAACACAGGCTTAATTCTAACCAAAGCCTGACAAAATGCCTGGACGTCTGGAACTTCTGCCAGACGCTTGTGCAAAAGAATAGACAGAGCAGAAATCTGTCCCTTTAAGGAACTAGCTGATAATCCTTTGTCCAAACCCTCTTGGAGAAAGGACAATATCCTAGGAATCCTAACCTTACTCCATGAGTAATTCTTGGATTCACACCAGTAAAGATATGTACGCCATATCTTGTGATAGATTTTCCTGGTAACAGGCTTTCGTGCCTGTATTAAGGTATCAATGACTGACTCGGAGAAGCCACGCTTTGATAGAATCAAGCGTTCAATCTCCATGCAGTCAGTCTCAGAGAAATTAGATTTGGATGATTGAAAGGACCTTGTATTAGAAGGTCCTGTCTTAGAGGCAGAGTCCATGGTGGAAAGGATGACATGTCCACTAGGTCTGCATACCAGGTCCTGCGTGGCCACGCAGGCACTATTAGAATCACAGATGCTCTCTCCTGTTTGATTTTGGCAATCAGTCGAGGGAGCAGAGGAAACGGTGGAAACACCTAAGCCAGGTTGAAGAACCAAGGCGCTGCTAGAGCATCTATCAGCGTCGCTTCTGGGTCCCTGGACCTGGATCCGTAACAAGGAAGCTTGGCGTTCTGGCGAGACGCCATGAGATCCAACTCTGGTTTGCCCCAACGATGAATCAACTGAGCAAACACCTCCGGATGAAGTTCCCACTCCCCCGGGTGAAAAGTCTGACGACTTAGAAAATCCGCCTCCCAGTTCTCCACGCCTGGGATATGGATTGCTGACAGGTGGCAAGAGTGAGTCTCTGCCCAGCGAATTATTTTTGAGACTTCTAACATCGCTAGGGAACTCCTGGTTCCCCCTTGATGGTTGATGTAAGCCACAGTCGTGACATTGTCCGACTGAAATCTGATGAACCTCAGTGTTGCTAACTGAGGCCAAGCCAGAAGAGCATTGAATATTGCTCTTAACTCCAGAATATTTATCGGAAGGAGTTTCTCCTCCTGAGTCCACGATCCCTGTGCCTTCAGGGAGTTCCAGACTGCACCCCAACCTAGAAGGCTGGCATCTGTTGTTACAATTGTCCAATCTGGCCTGCGAAAGGACATACCCTCGGACAGGTGGACCCGAGACAACCACCAGAGAAGAGAATCTCTGGTCTCTTGATCCAGATTTAGCAGAGGGGACAAATCTGTGTAATCCCCATTCCACTGACTTAGCATGCATAATTGCAGCGGTCTGAGATGTAGGCGCGCAAATGGCACTATGTCCATTGCCGCTACCATTAAGCCGATCACCTCCATACACTGAGCCACCGAAGGGCGCGGAATGGAATGAAGAATACGGCAAGCATTTAGAAGCTTTGATAACCTGGACTCCGTCAGGTAAATTTTCATCTCTACAGAATCTATAAGAGTCCCTAAGAAGGAGACTCTTGTGAGTGGGGATAGAGAACTCTTTTCCTCGTTCACTTTCGACCCGTGCGATCTCAGAAATGCCAGAACTATCTCTTGACGCCTGTATCAGGATGTCGTCTAGATACGGAGCCACCGCTATGCCTCGCGGTCTTAGAACCGCCAGAAGTGAGCCCAGAACCTTCATAAAGATTCTCGGGGCTGTAGCCAACCCGAAGGGAAGAGCTACAAATTGGTAATGCCTGTCTAGAAAGGCAAACCTTAGGAACCGATGATGATCTTTGTGAATCGGTATGTGAAGGTAGGCATCCTTTAAGTCCACTGTGGTCATGTACTGACCCTCTTGGATCATGGGTAGGATGGTCCGAATAGTTTCCATTTTGAAAGATGGAACTCTGAGGAATTTGTTTAAGACCAAAATTGGTCTGAAGGTTCCCTCTTTTTTGGGAACCACAAACAGATTTGAATAAAAACCCTGTCCTTGTTCCGTCTGCAGAACTGGATGGATCACTCCCATTACTAGGAGGTCTTGCACACAGCGTAGGAATTTGCAGATAACCTTGAAAGATGAAATCTCCCTTGTAGAGGGGAAGCTTTGAAGTCCAGAAGATATCCCTGAGATATGATCTCCAACGCCCAGGGATTCTGAACATCTCTTGCCCAAGCCTGGGCGAAGAGAAAAAGTCTGCCCCCTACTAGATCCGTCGCCGGATAGGGGGCCGTTCCTTCATGCTGTCTTAGAGGCAGCAGCAGGCTTTCTGGCCTGCTTGCCTTTGTTCCAGGACTGGTTAGGTTTCCAGGCCTGCTTAGATTGAGCAAGTGTTCCCTCTTGTAGCGGAGGAAGTTGATGCTGCACCTGCCTTGGAATTTCGAAAGGCACGAAAAACATAATTTATGTAAGAACTTACCTGATAAATTCATTTCTTTCATATTAGCAAGAGTCCATGAGCTAGTGACGTATGGGATATACATTCCTACCAGGAGGGGCAAAGTTTCCCAAACCTCAAAATGCCTATAAATACACCCCTCACCACACCCACAAATCAGTTTAACGAATAGCCAAGAAGTGGGGTGATAAAAAAAGTGCGAAAGCATATAAAATAAGGAATTGGAATAGTTGTGCTTTATACAAAAAAATCATAACCACCAAAAAGGGTGGGCCTCATGGACTCTTGCTAATATGAAAGAAATGAATTTATCAGGTAAGTTCTTACATAAATTATGTTTTCTTTCATGTAATTAGCAAGAGTCCATGAGCTAGTGACGTATGGGATAATGACTACCCAAGATGTGGATCTTTCCACGCAAGAGTCACTAGAGAGGGAGGGATAAAATAAAGACAGCCAATTCCTGCTGAAAATAATCCACACCCAAAATAAAGTTTAATGAAAACATAAGCAGAAGATTCAAACTGAAACCGCTGCCTGAAGTACTTTTCTACCAAAAACTGCTTCAGAAGAAGAAAACACATCAAAATGGTAGAATTTAGTAAAAGTATGCAAAGAGGACCAAGTTGCTGCTTTGCAAATCTGATCAACCGAAGCCTCATTCCTAAACGCCCAGGAAGTAGAAACTGACCTAGTAGAATGAGCTGTAATCCTTGGAGGCGGAGTTTTACCCGACTCGACATAAGCATGGTGAATTAAGGATTTCAACCAAGATGCCAAAGAAATGGCAGAAGCTTTCTGACCTTTTCTAGAACCGGAAAAGATGACAAATAAACTAGAAGTCTTTCGGAAAGACTTAGTAGCCTCAACATAATATTTCAAAGCTCTAACAACAACCAAAGAATGCAACGATTTCTCCTTAGAATTCTTAGGATTAGGACATAATGAAGGAACCACAATTTCTCTACTAATGTTGTTGGAATTCACAACCTTAGGTAAAAATTCAAAAGAAGTTCGCAACACCGCCTTATCCTGATGAAAAATCAGAAAAGGAGACTCACAAGAAAGAGCAGATAATTCAGAGACTCTTCTGGCAGAAGAGATGGCCAAAAGGAACAAAACTTTCCAAGAAAGTAATTTAATGTCCAATGAATGCATGGGTTCAAAAGGAGGAGCTTGAAGAGCCCTCAGAACCAAATTCAAACTCCAAGGAGGAGAAATTGACTTAATGAAAGGTTTTATACGAACCAAAGCTTGTACAAAACAATGAATATCAGGAAGATTAGCAATCTTTCTGTGAAAAAGAACAGAAAGAGCAGAGATTTGTCCTTTCAAGGAACTTGCGGACAAACCTTTATCTAAACCATCCTGAAGAAACTGTAAAATTCTCGGAATTCTAAAAGAATGCCAGGAAAAATGATGAGAAAGACACCAAGAAATATAAGTCTTCCAGATTTACGAGCCTGTAACATAGTATTAATCACAGAGTCAGAGAAACCTCTTTGATCAAGAATCAAGCGTTCAATCTCCATACCTTTAAATTTAAGGATTTGAGATCCTGATGGAAGAAAGGACCTTGCGACAGAAGGTCTGGTCTTAACGGAAGAGTCCACGGCTGGCAAGAGGCCATCCGGACAAGATCTGCATACCAAAACCTGTGAGGCCATGCTGGAGCTACCAGCAGAACAAACGAGCATTCCTTCAGAATCTTGGAGATTACTCTTGGAAGAAGAACTAGAGGCGGAAAGATATAGGCAGGATGATACTTCCAAGGAAGTGATAATGCATCCACTGCTTCTGCCTGAGGATCCCGGGATCTGGACAGATACCTGGGAAGTTTCTTGTTTAGATGAGAAGCCATCAGATCTATTTCTGGGAGTTCCCACATTTGAACAATCTGAAGAAATACCTCTGGGTGAAGAGACCATTCGCCCGGATGCAACGTTTGGCGACTGAGATAATCCGCTTCCCAATTGTCTATACCTGGGATATGAACCGCAGAGATTAGACAGGAGCTGGATTCCGCCCAAACCAGAATTCGAGATACTTCTTTCATAGCCAGAGGACTGTGAGTCCCTCCTTGATGATTGATGTATGCCACAGTTGTGACATTGTCTGTCTGAAAACAAATGAACGACTCTCTCTTCAGAAGAGGCCAAGACTGAAGAGCTCTGAAAATTGCACGGAGTTCCAAAATATTGATCGGTAATCTCACCTCCTGAGATTCCCAAACCCCTTGTGCCGTCAGAGACCCCCACACAGCTCCCCAACCTGTAAGACTTGCATCTGTTGAAATTATAGTCCAGGTCGGAAGAACAAAAGAAGCCCCCTGAATTAAACGATGGTGATCTGTCCACCACGTCAGAGAATGTCGGACAATCGGTTTTAAAGATATTAATTGAGATATCTTTGTGTAATACCTGCACCATTGGTTCAGCATACAGAGCTGAAGAGGTCGCATGTGAAAACGAGCAAAGGGGATCGCGTCCGATGCAGCAGTCATAAGACCTAGAATTTCCATGCATAAGGCTACCGAAGGGAATGATTGTGACTGAAGGTTTCGACAAGCTGAAATCAATTTTAGACGTCTCTTGTCTGTCAAAGATAGAGTCATGGACACTGAATCTATCTGGAAACCTAAAAAGGTTACCCTTGTCTGAGGAATCAATGAACTTTTTAGTGAATTGATCCTCCAACCATGATCTTGAAGAAACAACACAAGTCGATTCGTATGAGATTCTGCTAAATGTGAAGACTGAGCAAGTACCAAGATATTGTCCAAATAAGGAAATACCACAATACCCTGTTCTCTGATTACAGACAGAAGGGCACCGAGAATCTTTGTAAAAATTCTTGGAGCTGTAGCTAGGCCAAACGGCAGAGCCACAAACTGGTAATGCTTGTCCAGGAAAGAGAATCTCAGGAACTGATAGTGAGCTGGATGAATCGGAATATGCAGATATGCATCCTGTAAATCTATTGTAGACATATAATGCCCTTGCTGAACAAAAGGCAAGATAGTCCTTACAGTTACCATTTTGAATGTTGGTATCCTTACATAACGATTCAATATTTTTAGATCCAGAACTGGTCTGAAGGAATTCTCCTTCTTGGGTACAATGAAGAGATTCGAATAAAACCCCAGCCCCTGTTCCAAAACTGGAACTGGCATAATTACTCCAGCCAACTCTAGATCTGAAACACATATCAGAAATGCTTGAGCTTTCACTGGGTTTACTGGGACACAGGAAAGAAAAAATCTCTTTGCAGGAGGTCTTATCTTGAAACCAATTCTGTACCCTTCTGAAACAATGTTCTGAATCCAAAGATTGTGAACAGAATTGATCCAAATTTCTTTGAAAAAACGTAATCTGCCCCCTACCAGCTGAGCTGGAATGAGGGCCGCACCTTCATGTGGACTTAGAAGCTGGCTTTGCTTTTCTAGAAGGCTTGGATTTATTCCAGACTGGAGATGGTTTCCAAAATGAAACTGCTCCTGAGGATGAAGGATCAGGCTTTTGTTCTTTGTTGAAACGAAAGGGACGAAAACGATTATTAGCCCTGTTTTTACCTTTAGATTTTTTATCCTGTGGTAAAAAAGTTCCTTTCCCACCAGTAACAGTTGAGATAATAGAATCCAACTGAGAACCAAATAATTTATTACCCTGGAAAGAAAGGGAAAGTAGAGTCGATTTAGAAGACATATCAGCATTCCAAGTTTTAAGCCATAAAGCTCTTCTAGCTAAAATAGCTAGAGACATAAACCTGACATCAACTCTGATAATATCAAAAATGGCATCACAGATAAAATTATTAGCATGTTGAAGAAGAATAATAATATTATGAGAATCATGATCTGTTACTTGTTGCGCTAAAGTTTCCAACCAAAAAGTTGAAGCTGCAGCAACATCAGCCAATGATATAGCAGGTCTAAGAAGATTACCTGAACACAGATAAGCTTTTCTTAGAAAGGATTCAATTTTCCTATCTAAAGGATCCTTAAAGGAAGTACCATCTGCCGTAGGAATAGTAGTACGTTTAGCAAGGGTAGAAATAGCCCCATCAACTTTAGGGATTTTGTCCCAAAACTCTAATCTGTTGGACGGTACAGGATATAATTGCTTAAAACGTTTAGAAGGAGTAAATGAATTACCCAAATTATTCCATTCTCTGGAAATTACTTCAGAAATAGCACCAGGAACTGGAAAAACTTCTGGAATAACCACAGGAGATCTAAAGACCTTGTCTAAACGTTTAGATTTAGTATCAAGAGGACCAGAATCCTCAATTTCTAATGCAATTAGGACTTCTTTAAGTAAAGAACGGATAAATTCCATTTTAAATAAACATGACGATTTATCAGCATCAACCTCTGAGACAGAATCCTCTGTATCAGAAGAATCATTAGAATCAGAATGATGATGTTCATTTAAAAATTCATCTGTATAAAGAGAAGTTTTAAAAGACTTTTTATGTTTACCAGAAGGAGGAATAACAGACATAGCCTTCTTAATGGATTCAGAAACAAAATCTCTTATGTTATCAGGAACACTCTGACCATTAGATGTTGATGGAACTGCAACAGGTAATGGTACTTTACTAAAGGAAATATTTTCTGCATTAACAAGTTTGTCATGACATTTAATACAAACAACAGCTGGAGGAACAACTACCAAAAGTTTACAGCAGATACACTTAGCTTTGGTAGTTCCAGCACCAGGCAGCGATTTTCCAGTAGTATCTTCTGACTCAGTTGCAACGTGGGACATCTTGCAATATGTAATAGAAAAAACAACATATAAAGCAAAATTGATCAAATTCCTTAAATGACAGTTTCAGGAATGGGAAAAAATGCCAGTGAACAAGCTTCTAGCAACCAGAAGCAACAAATAATGAGACTTAAATAAAGTGGAGACAAAATTGACGCCCACATTATTTGGCGCCTAAATGCTATTAGCGCCAAAAATGACGCCACATCTGGAACGCCGACATTTTTGGCGCGAAAAACGTCAAAAATGACGCAACTTCCGGCGACACGTATGACGCCGGAAATAGAAAAAAATTTTCGCGCCAAGAAAGTCTGCGCCAAGAATGACGCAATAAAATGAAGCATTTTCAGCCCCCGCAAGCCTAACAGCCCACAGGGAAAAAGTCAAATTTTAAGGTAAGATAAAAATGATATATTCAAATGCATTATCCCAAATATGAAACTGACTGTCTGAAATAAGGAAATGTTGAACATCCTGAGTCAAGGCAAATAAATGTTTAAATACATATATTTAGAACTTTATAAAAAAGTGCCCAACCATAGCTTTAGAGTGTCACAGAAAATAAGACTTACTTACCCCAGGACACTCATCTACATGTTGTAGAAAGCCAAACCAGTACTGAAACGAAAATCAGCAGAGGTAATGGTATAAATATAAGAGTATATCGTCGATCTGAAAAGGGAGGTAAGAGATGAATCTCTACGACCGATAACAGAGAACCCATGAAATAGACCCCGTAGAAGGAGATCATTGAATTCAAACAGGCAATACTCTCCTCACATCCCTCTGACATTCACTGCACGCTGAGAGGAAAACCGGGCTCCAACCTGCTGCGGAGCGCATATCAACGTAGAATCTAGCACAAACTTACTTCACCACCTCCATAGGAGGTAAAGTTTGTAAAACTGATTTGTGGGTGTGGTGAGGGGTGTATTTATAGGCATTTTGAGGTTTGGGAAACTTTGCCCCTCCTGGTAGGAATGTATATCCCATACGTCACTAGCTCATGGACTCTTGCTAATTACATGAAAGAAATTAGACTGTTTTGCCTTTGATTTGGCCCTGTCCTGAGGAAGGGTATGACCCTTACCTCCAGTAATGTCAGCAATAATTTCTTTCAAACCAGGCCCGAATAAGGTCTGCCCCTTGAAAGGAATGTTGAGTAATTTAGACTTTGAAGTCACATCAGCTGACCAGGATTTGAGCCATAGCGCCCTACGAGCCTGGATGGCGAATCCGGAATTCTTAGCCGTTAGTTTAGTCAAATGAACAATGGCATCAGAAACAAATGAGTTAGCTAGCTTAAGAGTTCTAAGCTTGTCAACAATTTCAGTCAATGGAGCTGTATGGATGGCCTCTTCCAGGGCCTCAAACCAGAATGCCGCCGCAGCAGTGACAGGCGCAATGCATGCAAGGTGCTGTAAAATAAAACCTTGTTGAATAAACATTTTCTTAAGGTAACCCTCCAATTTTTTATCCATTGGATCTGAAAAAGCACAACTGTCCTCAACCAGGATAGTGGTACGCTTTGTTAAAGTAGAAACTGCTCCCTCCACCTTAGGGACAGTCTGCCATAAGTCCTGTGTAGTGGCATCTATTGGAAACATTTTTCTAAATATAGGAGGTGGGGAAAAGGGCACACCGGGCCTATCCCACTCCTTACTAATAATTTCTGTAAGCCTTTTAGGTATTGGAAAAACATCAGTACTCACCGGCACTGCATAGTATTTATCCAGCCTACACAATTTCTCTGGCACTGCAATTGTGTCACAGTCATTCAGAGCAGCTAATACCTCCCCAAGCAATACACGGAGGTTCTCAAGCTTAAATTTAAAATTAGAAATCTCTGAATCAGGTCTCCCCGATTCAGAGACGTCACCCACAGACTGAAGCTCTCCGTCCTCAGGTTCTGCATATTGTGACGCAGTATCAGACATGGCTCTTACAGCATCTACGCGCTCTGTATCTCGTCTAACCCCAGAGCTATCGCGCTTGCCTCTCAATTCAGGCAATCTGGATAATACCTCTGACAGGGTATTATTCATGATTGCAGCCATGTCCTGCAAAGTAATCGCTATGGGCGTCCCTGATGTACTTGGAGCCATATTAGCGTGCGTCCCTTGAGCGGGAGGCGAAGGGTCCGACACGTGGGGAGAGTTAGTCGGCATAACTTCCCCCTCGACAGACCCCTCTGGTGACAATTCTTTTATAGATAAAGACTGATCTTTACTGTTTAAGGTGAAATCAATACATTTAGTACACATTCTCCTATGGGGCTCCACCATGGCTTTTAAACATAATGAACAAGTATCCTCTGTTTCAGACATGTTTGTACAGACTAGCAATGAGACTAGCAAGCTTGGAAAACACTTTAAAGCAAGTTAACAAGCAATATAAAAAACGTTACTGTGCCTTTAAGAGAAACAAATTTTGACAAAATTTGAAATAACAGTGAAAAAAAGGCAGTTACACTAACAAAATTTTTACAGTGTATGTAACATCAGCAGAGCATTGCACCCACTTGCAAATGGATGATTAACCCCTTAATAACAAAAACAGAATAATAAATGACAAAAACGTTTTTTAAACACAGTCACAACAACTGCCACAGTCTACTGTGATTGTTACCCTCCTCAAACACGACTTTGAAGCCTTTTGAGCCCTTCAGAGATGTCCTGTATCATGCAGAGGGAAGCTGAATGTCTCTGTCAGTATTTTTATCTGCACAGAAAAGCACTAAAATAGGCCCTTCCCACTCATATTGCAACAGTGGAAAGCTTCAGGAAACTGTCTCTAGGCAGAAATCAAACCAGCCATGTGGTAAAAAACTAGGCCCCAATAAGTTTTGTCACCAAACATATATAAAAACGATTAACATGCCAGCAAACGTTTTATATTACATTTTTATAAGAGTATGCATCTCTATTAATAAGCAAAACGAAATGGATGGCGCTGGTCTTGGTGTGTAGTTAATTTCTAATGATAGATAGAAATGGACTTGATGTGCAAGTTAAATCCGACAAAATAATGTGCAGTATACTCACTCCTTTAGTAATGTGAGTTCAGCTTCTAAGGTGTGTCTCTCTCCAAAAGATCAAAAGGTAATTCTCAAAGGTGTTATCAGCTGGGCTAAAAATGGATTAAAAAACCCCATCAGCAGTAAGGTAATAACTTTTGTTATAAATCATGTAGTAACTTACTTATCCAATATAGTAAGTCCGGCTCGTCACAGGAAAGAACGATTCCCAATATAAGAGATAAAAAATATTTATTTTAGCTCTACGCGTTTCAACGCTCAAGCGTCTTTTTCAAGAGCAGTAAAAACAAGTAAAAGGTTTGCATGATACTGTGACACATTGTAGCCGGATTTATATACAGTTGTATCGATGTTCCAATTTCCTGTGTATGACAGGAAATTGGACTCACATGAAAGATATACAAAGCAGTTTATATACAAAGCAGTTTATATAGATGTTTA
This sequence comes from Bombina bombina, assembly GCF_027579735.1. Lineage (NCBI taxonomy): Eukaryota > Metazoa > Chordata > Amphibia > Anura > Bombinatoridae > Bombina > Bombina bombina. Next base: position 345,227,652 of record NC_069506.1, read on the forward strand.
GGCCCAACCCTATTCTTAACATTGCTAAATCTTTTTTATGTCGCTATATCAAAGTTAAAAACAAATATTTTGTAATATGGTTCGGCATAAACATACAAACGATAAATGATAGCCAATGGCAACGTTCCTTCAAAACTGCTTTGTACCTCACTCCTCAGAATATGTGAGAACAGCCATGGATCTTAGTTACTTCTGCTAGGATCATAGAAAATGCAGGCATATTCTTCTTCTAAATACTGCCTGAGATAAACAACACACTCTGGTACCATTTAAAAATAACAAACTTTTGATTGAAGAAATAAACTAAGTATAAAACACCACACTCCTCTTACAACCTCCATCTTGGTTGAGGCTTGCAAGAGAATGACTGGATATGGCAGTTAGGGGAGGAGCTATATAGCAGTTCTGCTGTGGGTGATCCTCTTGCAACTTCCTGTTGGGAAGGAGAATATCCCATAAGTAATGGATGATCCGTGGACTGGATACACTTAACAAGAGAAATAAAAAGAGCACACAATTTTACAGAACAGTGGAAAATGCACCAATCCTTTTGAAATTTTCACAGTATGTACCTAAGGCTTTAATATGATTGCAAAACAACTTGCAGAACGATTAACCCCTTAATGCCCAAACCGGAGCAGCCTAAAGCCAACAACCGGTTAAATAACTACAGCACCTTGCCACAGCTCACTGCTGTGGCCCTACCTGTCCTTAGGGATCAGTTTTGGGGGAATAAAGCTTCTTTTAGGCCCTCAATCAGCAGCTGGACCCTCCATGTGAAGCAGCATGAACTGTCTTTCAATTCTAACTGCGCATCTGCGGCGCAAAATTAGGCCCCTCCCACTCCACTCCGGAGTCGTGAGGACTACAAAAATCACTTCTAAGTGACTAAATTTTTGCCATGTGGATAATAACCCCAGAAAAACACTCCAAAGTGCTTAAAAAAGTGTCTCCAATGAGTATTTTTTGAAACAAATAATCGATTGCCCTGCATTAGTGTCAACCAGCCTAATTAGCCCTGTTATGTAAGCATTCAATTCTTTACTAAGTCTCAGAACATAGCTTACCCTCCCCACATGGTGATCTTGTCAGCCTTCAAGCATTATCTCAGTCTTGTCTAGAAATAAATGACTGAACATACCTCATTGCAGTCAAGCCTGCAAACTGTTCCCCCCAAATGAAGTTTTCTGGTACTCCTCAGTCCTGTGTGGGAACAGCAGTGGATTTTAGTTACAACATGCTAAAATCATTTTCCTCTCAGCAGAAATCTTCATCACTTTTCTGCTAGAGAGTAAATAGTACAAACCGGTACCATTTAAAAATAACAAACTTTTGATTGAAGATATAAAACTACAACTCTAACACCACATTCACTTTACCCTCCCGTAGAGAGACCCTAGTGCTTAGAGCCGGCAAAGAGAATGACTGGGGGGTGGAGCTAGATGGGGAGCTATATGGACAGCTCTGCTGTGTGCTCTCTTTGCCACTTCCTGTAGGGAATGAGAATATCCCACAAGTAAAGGATGAACTTTGCAAGAGAAAGCTTGTTTTTTTTTATAGGACAGGTATTTTTAATATACAACTATAATTATCAAGAAATATGGTATCTTTCCCTAATGAGGTGGAACTGACCATGAAGCTGAAGAATCTCTTCCAAATTGGAGAAGACACTTCGGATTTCTGGTAAAGTAAGGATGGTCTCACGCATCAGCCGCTGGTGAAACACCTGGTCCAAAACATTGAGAGTGCGTACATGTGCCCGTTCTGTATAAAATAGCTCTGTGAGAAAACAAACAAGTGTAAGGCATGTGACCAACGACATCCTCAATACGAACATTTGCATGCTAATGCACTCTAGCAAATGGATATTAAAGGGACAGAAACCACTACATGATTCAGATAGAGCACACAACTATAAACAACTTTCCAGTTTACTTCCATTATCAAATTTTCTTGTTACCCTTTGTTGAAAAGCAAGGATATAAGCTCAGGAAATGTCTGCAGCACTACATGGCAGCAGTTTTATAAAAATGTTATACATTAGCAAGAGCAATAGATGGCAGCAGTTTTATAATAATGTTATACACTAGCAAGAGCACTAGATGGCAGCAGTTTTATAATAATGTTATACATTAGCAAGAGCACTAGATGGCAGCAGTTTTATAACAATGTTATACACTAGCAAGAGCACTAGATGGCAGCAGTTTTATAATAATGTTATACATTAGCAAGAGCACAAGAGGGCAGCCGTTTTATAATAATGTTATACATTATCAAGAGCACTAGAGGGCAGCAGTTTTATAATAATGTTATACATTAGCAAGAGCACTAGATGGCAGCAGTTTTATAATAATGTTATACATTAGCAAGAGCATTAGATGGCAGCAGTTTTATAATAATATTATACATTAGCAGGAGCACTAGAGGGCAGCAGTTTTATAACAATGATATACATTAGCAAGAGCACTAGATGGCAGCAGTTTTATAATAATGTTATACATTAGCAAGAGCTTTAGATGGCAGCAGTTGTATAATAATGTTATACATTAGCAAGAGCACTAGATGGCAGCAGTTTTATAATAATGTTATACATTAGCAAGAGCATAAGATGGCAGCAGATTTATAATAACGTAATACATTAGCAAGAGCACTAGATGGCAGCGGTTTTATAATAATGTTATACATTAGCAGGAGCACTAGATGGCGGCAGTTTTATAATAATGTTATACATTAGCAAGAGCACTAGAGGGCAGCAGTTTTATAATAATGTTAAGTGTAAGGCAGTCTCATGTGACCAACGACATCCTCAATACGAACATTTGCATGCTAATGCACTCTAGCAAATGGATATTAAAGGGACAGAAACCACTACATGATTCAGATAGAGCACACAACTATAAACAACTTTCCAGTTTACTTCCATTATCAAATTTTCGTGTTACCCTTTGTTTAAAAGCAAGGATATAAGCTCAGTAAATGTCTGCAGCACTACATGGCAGCAGTTTTATAAAAATGTTATACATTAGCAAGAGCAATAGATGGCAGCAGTTTTATAATAATGTTATACACTAGCAAGAGCACTAGATGGCAGCAGTTTTATAATAATGTTATACATTAGCAAGAGCACTAGATGGCAGCAGTTTTATAACAATGTTATACATTAGCAAGAGCACTAGAGGGCAGCAGTTTTATAATAATGTTATACATTAGCAAGAGCACTAGATGGCAGCAGTTTTATAATAATGTTATACATTAGCAAGAGCACTAGATGGCAGCAGTTTTATAATAATGTTATACATTAGCAAGAGCACTAGAGGGCAGCAGTTTTATAATAATGTTATACATTAGCAAGAGCACTAGATGGCAGTAGTTTTATAATAATGTTATACATTAGCAAGAGCACTAGATGGCAGCAGTTTTATAATAATGTTATACATTAGCAAGAGCATTAGATGGCAGCAGTTTTATAATAATGTTATACATTAGCAAGAGCACTAGAAGGCACCAGTTTTATAACAATTGTATACATTAGCAAGAGCACTAGATGGCAGAAGTTTTATAATAATGTTATACATTAGCAAGAGCACTATATGGCAGCAGTTTTATAATAATGTTATACATTAGCAAGAGCACTAGATGGCAGAAGTTTTATAATAATGTTATACATTAGCAAGAGCACTAGAGGGCGGCAGTTTTATAATAATGTTAAGTGTAAGGCAGTCTCATGTGACCAACGACATCCTCAATACGAACATTTGCATGCTAATGCACTCTAGCAAATGGATATTAAAGGGACAGAAACCACTACATGATTCAGATAGAGCATACAACTATAAACAACTTTCCAGTTTACTTCCATTATCAAATTTTCGTGTTACCCTTTGTTGAAAAGCAAGGATATAAGCTCAGTAAATGTCTGCAGCACTACATGGCAGCAGTTTTATAAAAATGTTATACATTAGCAAGAGCAATAGATGGCAGCAGTTTTATAATAATGTTATACACTAGCAAGAGCACTAGATGGCAGCAGTTTTATAATAATGTTATACATTAGCAAGAGCACTAGATTGCAGCAGTTTTATAACAATGTTATACATTAGCAAGAGCACTAGAGGGCAGCAGTTTTATAATAATGTTATAAATTAGCAAGAGCACTAGATGGCAGCAGTTTTATAGCAATGTTATAAATTAGCAAGAGCACTAGATGGCAGCAGTTTTATAATAATGTTATACATTAGCAAGAGAACTAGATGGCAGCAGTTGTATAACAATATTATACATTACCAAGAGCACTAGATGGTAGCAGTTTTATAATAATGTCATACATTAGCAAGAGCACTAGATGGCAGCAGTTTTATAACAATGCTATACATTAGCAAGAACACTAGAAGACAACAGTTTTATAATGTTATACATTAGCAAGAGCACTAGATGGCAGCAGCTTTATAATAATGTTATACATTAGCAAGAGCACTAGATGGCAGCAGTTTTATAACAATGTTATACATTAGCAAGAGCACTAGATGGCAGCAGTTTGAGAACAATGTTATACATTAGCAAGAGCACTAGATGGCAGCACTTTTATAAAAAATGTCATACATTAGCAAGAGAACTAGATGGCAGCAGTTTTATAACAATGTTATACATTAGCAAGAGCACTAGATGGCAGCAGTTTGAGAACAATGTTATACATTAGCAAGAGCACTAGATGGCAGCAGTTTTATAATAATGTTATACATTAGCAAGCGCATTAGACTGCAGCAGTTTTATAATAATGTTATACATTAGCAAGAGCATTAGATGGCAGTAGTTTTATAGTGTTATGCATTAGCAAGAGCACTAGATGGCAGCAGTTTTTATAATAATGTTATACATTAGCAAGAGCACTAGATGGCAGTTTTTATAATAATGTTATGCATTAGCAAGAGCACTAGATGGCAGCAGTTTTATAACAATATTATACATTAGCAAGAGCACTAGAGGGCAGCACTATTTTCTGTCATGTGATGCTTCAGACATGTGCATGCTACCTATCTAGATATCTCTTTAACAAAGAATAACATAAGAATGAAGCAAATTTGAAAATAGAAGTAAATTGGAAACATTTTTAAAATTGTATTCTCTATCTGAATCATGAAAGAAAAAAATTGTGTTTCACGTCCCTTTAAATAACCCACAAGAATAATATAGAACATATAAATAAACACCAAAATTAAAATATGCAGTCTAATGGAATTTAAAATGGCATTCATTGAACAGCAATATTCTATAATCTTGTAACATATTTTCTTCTCAATTCTTACAAGATATGTATTCTAAGTGGGTTTATTTTCCCATTTTGAACGTCTGTGTGGTGTGTAACAGGAGCTGTTCTATGCAATTACCGTGTATAACTTCCTGCTGCTTGATTTCATGTGGTTTAAGGTCCTTCAAGATTTCTCTGCTCACAAGTTCTTGCCAGTTGGGGGGATCCATTTCTAGGTCTGGATCATAGAGTTCGTCCTCGCTATGGGTGTCACCAAGAACTAAGCTGTCCAGTCTGCACCAAGTATAGTGAACAATGAATTATTCTCAACACTAGAAGCACAGGTAGGTTCAGAGTAAACCAGACAAATTAAATCAAATAAGACAAGGAAAGAGGAGACAAATACTTATGCACTGAATAATATTCTAACAAAGCTTTGTGCTGTTTGCATATGCCAGGTAATTGCCTATAAAAATATTTCTAAACATTTTGTTAGCTATATTTATAGAATATATTCAAATGAAAGCAACATACTTTCTGGAAGCTTTTGGAGTGTCCTGTTCATTAAACCTGGTGAAAGAAAGATGAATATGAATAAAAATAGCTCAGATGAAAAAGTTAAACATGTTTCTGAAGGAGCGAAAGTGCCAGATTTATTTTCACAACACAACAATATTTAAATTACCACCTGACATTAATACAAACTCCCTTACCTGTCTGTTTCTCCAACCTCCTCCTGCAGGAGATCCAGAGGCGGAGACGGGAAATCAAACACAGTACCAGGAGTACGGGGATTACCATCACACGATTCTACGGAGGACGAGCCCTCCCCGGCAAGCTTTACAGCTAGGGAGATAGTAGATTGACAGCAGATATATAAGGCACTATATGAAAATCTCATAAAAACAGTCATACTCAGTATCAATGCATGTACAGCAGCTTATGTATGGCCCGAACTGCAACCAAACGCACCTGGTTCTTGATCCTTGCCCCCATCTGGAGAGCTGAAGCCACCTACACACACAGGCGAGTGGATGGAATGTGAGGGGTCTGGTCCCTCCACTGAACCACCACTGGTGCGTAATCTACTGCCATCTGCTGGTTCTGGGCTACTGGACGAGGATGTGGATAAGTGCTTTGGATGCTTCTGCCTCTGTATTTCCATGGCCCTGCCAACTACACATAGAAAGCATGTTTGCCACGCAAAAAACTTACATGTTTACCATATTCCAACCTGCTGGAAATCCTTGGCCCATTTATTTTTTCATTTAACATTGCTTTATAATAGGGAACAAGAGTTTTTTTTTTTTTTTTTAAAACAAAGATTTTTATTTAGGTAATTGCTAACAAATTACATGTAGAATATAATCCTTCATGCCCAAAAGTACAAACTTTTTGACATTCATGAGTCATCTATAACCAAATTAAAGAATCAAGCACATATTTAGTACAGTCTCAAAAGTAAATATATCAATAGCCGTATCTACACAACCTAAAGTATATTATAATATCTCTTCAAAATTGTTTACTTTACTCATGTAGGTACTATAATTCGGGAGAAAGAACCTATGGAGACAATACCTCATTTTAAGTAGTAGGGGGAGGGGGTATATTGATAGCTTCCATGGATAATCACACTTAAACATAGTATGGGGAGGTAAATATGGGGTCTGTGCCCCTAAGCTTAACCAGTAAGCTATATAATGGGGGAAATGGAGCTTACCATAGTACAGAAGACTTATAACATATATACTCTACTAAGGTGGAGAATTTTAAAGCATATGTTACGGTATCAACAGGATACCAAGGGTTAATACCAGGTGAACGATGTCCTGAATATGGGATCAGCAACTCACAACCCAGCCAGTTCCCCCCTCAAACATGAGACCAGGCTCCACATTGAAGGTAAAAACAGAATGTACTTTATTGAGGGCTATATGCCCAGTATTTATGCAGGTCTGAGACCAGATGGGGGGGGGTTGAAAGAATATTGTACATTAGATAGAGGGAAAACGCCCTTTGACATGATACAATAGAATTACATTACTAAAGCAGATAAACAATGTAGTCCTTCTTATCACTTGGGCGTCTGCTCTCTGGATGTGATTAAACAAAGTGAATGTTTATCACTAAACTTAATTACAGTACACAATAGCTGAGGCTAGCAACCTTGTCTTTAGAAAATAGCTTCTTAAAGCTGAACAAAGTTAACTCTTTCAGTACTGACAGAAGGGTCTGTCACAGCATATATACTAACATAGCGTATACATTTCAGATGGCTACCAGCATATATCTAGTATCAGAAAAGTTAGGATAAACAGCTTAATCTAAGGTTCAGAACTATAAACATTTTTAGGACTTCTAAGAACTATTGAACATATTAAACATACCTATGACATATATAGTATATAAAGTATAAGTGAACAGTTAACCCCTATGTTCAATAAACATGTCATATGAGTACATATTCCCCATAGGGAAAACAATGGCCTCTCTTGGACCTAACCATTTAACTACTAGCAATAAGGGGACTGGATAGGGGACTTGCAGTAGGGATATAAGGGATAGGCTCACTCTTGGACCCTTAGGACTATAAATGGTAACAATAGCATCTGAAGAAAGTAAGGGGACTGAAAATGAAAATATAGTATAAAATGTCTATAATATTGGCTTAGGAGTAGGTTCATGGGGTATAATTCTCTTAGTTTACAAAGTAAACAGATTACGAGGGGGGGGGGAAAGAACTAATGAAGGCCACATTAAATATGACCAATATAATTAAAACCAAGTTAAGCTATGGCAAAATGATGCTTAAATATTGGTGCAATATAATGAAAAAGGGTAGTTTAGGGAAAGAGAATTCAAATTGCTCACTATCCATTCTCAAATCTTAATAAAGAAAGTTGCAAACCCACTAGATGATTTTAGCATGTAAGATATCAACTAGCCAGAAAAAACGTCATAAGCTAAATACATAAAAGCATATTGTTTGACTTCCGGTGGGTTGAGCTACAGTGTGGACGGGATAGCAACAGGCTCCGTGCTAATGTCCGCTTAAAACTAATTATTTGCACCCCATGCTGGCTCCCAAACTATTCCTTGGCTGTACTGAACTTGCAACTAGCCTGGAAGCATTGATTTTAATAGATGCTGCGGTTTGAGAGGAAAGACACCTTACACCCTCACCACTGGAAGTATAGCGAGCACCGGTCGCCATCTTGCGCTCCCACATGGAGCGTGCAACTTTTCTCCCTTTGCCTGAAGCAGGGTCATCCCCGCTCTTGTTGAACCACATACGCCTACCGATCGTGGTGGGGCACGCTGAAAACTGGGGCCGTTGTGTGCTTTGGAGGTCTGCCAGTCCTGAGAAACAAGCCGGACACTGCCGAAGTGCGGAAGACACCCTGGAGGGTCGGGGCTCCGCTCCGGAGTCGGCCTCTACAGATCTTTACAAAACACTGCAGAGACTGTCACCTGAGAGACCTTAGAAACTGGTGCACCGGAGATATAGATCTATTGGCACGCACGCAAGATAAAGGTAAAGGGGAGAAGACAAACAAAAAAAAAAAAGCAAAAGCAAAGTAAAAGCAAAATGGTAGTTTACAATCTGTGCATTACACTAACTTCCCAATTAAATTGTTCATAACTGCTCACAGACTTATGGGTGGATAAAACCGGGCACATAACCCTTAACTGCATTTGAGCTGGCCCTGAGTACCTAAGAACTTTCTGTTTAGCGGAGCAGGGGGAGCTGAACAGCTGTGTGAAGCTTTATTACAGGCCCTGAATGCTTTAACTTTCTTACTGTGGACTGCTTTTGATCCGGCTGCACTGATTACACTTAGAGAATAGCAGGAAAACTGAGCTGAAGTTGGTAAACACAAGAGACTGCTGTGCTCTGCTGCGCAATCCTAAACTGCAAGAACGTGTACCTCTCAAAATCACATCGCAGCACTGAGGAACATTCCACTCTGATAAACTGGTACTGGTGTGCAACTAGTGGGATCACATAGCCTCATTTAGACATTTGCCTACTGTGATTTTTCACCCTCTGAAGAAGCCCCATACAGTTATACCTCCTGCCAAGGTTTGCAAGCTATATCACTATTCATCAACCCGGGGGAGGCAGAGAGATACAGCTCTGGGTGACCTGCCTAGCTGCTATGGGATATTTGAAATATAGCCTGTAGACGCTGGACACCGGCTAGAAAGCTTAGAGTGTCTTGACACTGGCGACTCCGGACTAATATCACACAAGACACTTTTGCAGTAAAAGGACAGTATCCCTCCTCTTCCTTTCCCGCTCCGTGGCCTGGAGCGGGTCATAGCCTATCCCCAGATACCCAGCAACAGGTCTCTCCTACAAAGTCAGTTTCTACCCAAGAGGCAGAGGGCCCCAATACAGGGGAGCAGCATCTAAACTCCCTGCTGCTGTCCAAGCTGTACATCTTACAGAAGGGTATGGACAACCTGACATCTGAAGTCAAGCAATTCAACTCCAGATTGGCGGGAGCGGAGCAGAGAATCTCGGACCTAGAGGATGGCCATCACACTTCCTCCATCCAGGTCAAAGCATTGTTGCAACAAAATAAATATCTACACCAAAAGTTGGATGACCTGGAGAATCGCTCACGCAGGAACAATGTCCGTTTGGTGGGACTGCCAGAGTCTGTCCGGCCATCGGAGTTGCTGTATTTTGCTGCCGACTGCATACCAATGAAGGCAGAGAGAGCTCATCGCATTGGAAATGACAGACCATCCATAGAAGGGAAAAAATCGCCCCCTCGAGGAGTGATGATCAAATATCTCAATTTCCAGTCTAAAATTCAACTCCTTAAAGCATACAGGAAAATTGAAATGTTGTTATATGATGGAAAAAGAATCTACATCTTTCAAGACTACTCTTCAGAGGTTGCAAAGAAGAGAAAGGACTTTGCCCCGCTATGCAGCACACAACATAAAGAAAAGCGGCAAGCTATCCTTCTCTTTCCAGCACGCCTGAAACTTCGCACCCCACAAGGCTTCAAATTTTTTGATTCACCTAGTGAGGCTCAGGATTTGTTGGATCAGGAAAGGGACACTCCGGCTCGCCCTTCTCTGGGGCGGGGAGACTCTCCTGGATGACGCACAGGACTTAGCTAATAGCTCTGCAGCTTCTCTGCGGACTATATAGTTGAGATACTGCTCTCGTGTCTCAGACTTTCTTGGACTAACGCAAGAAGATACCGTGATGGATAGGTATCGTATGGTAATGTTCAGAAATGTTGTTGTTGCTTTATGTAAATATGTTAAGTTTTTATTTAGGTTATGTTTAATGCATATATTGATGCCATGTGTCCCATGTTTCCTACCGCAACGGGGTGCTTGGTTAGCTAGATATCACACCACTGTGTTTAGCGATGTGTCATGTATGCTGAATATACCAATGTCATGTGTCCCAAGATCCCTATCAAAAGGAAAACTATATTGACCCATCTTAAGAAGTCACAAGCTTATATCATGCTTCTGCAAGAAACCCACCTGACGGCGGTGGAACATGATAAACTTAAAGACAACTGGATTTCTGAGGTCCTTAGTGCCCCTTATAACAGTTCTAGTAGAGGAGTAGCCCTCCTGATACGAAAGGGCCTGGAATATGAGCTGGGAAGTGTGAAAATAGACCCGGAGGGTAGGTTTCTTATTGCTAGAATTCAATGGCAGGGAGACTGGTATACCCTATGTAATGTATACGGCCCTAACCACAGAGCACCCAAATTCTGGAGCTCCCTAACCTCTTTACTGGCCCAACATCTAGATACTAAACTCATCATAGCGGGCGACTTTAATCTTACTCCAAATTCGGTATTAGACAGATTCCGTGACCCGACTAGCCCCCGAAGTCCCCAGTCAAAGAGGGAAATGACGGCATACCCATGAGAATATTCCACACCTTACTTAACTCATTGGGGGTCCACGACATCTGGAGGAGACATAACCCTTCTGGCAGGGATTATACCTGTGCCTCTCGTGCACATAACTCCCTTTCCCGGATAGATCTTTTTCTCACGTCCACCTCATTAGAACTCTTGATCACAGAAACCAAGATTGCCAATATTACCATCTCGGACCATGCACCCATCTATATAACTTTTACACCAACCCCACACCCGACGAACAAGAGAATATTTAGATTCCCAACCCATCTCATAAAATCTCCAGACTTTATAATGTATTTAACGAGACAATGGGACGACCTGACTGCGATCTAACAATAGAGCGCACCTGTCAACCCCAGTTCTTTTCTGGGAGACGGCTAAAGCTGTTCTCAGAGGCGATACTATTGCCTACCTAACCAATCAGAAGAGACTTCAAACTAGTAGGGATGAGCACTACAATAACCAACTGACCAATGCATATACTAAATATTGCCAAGCCCCCACCACTCAGAATAGGTCTTCTTACTACTTCGCAGCAAAGAAGGAGAGGGATACCTTTTTATTGCAAAACTCCATACGCAGAGATCAAAGAAATCAAGTTTTTTTTTTAAGACATGGCAATAGATTGGGTAAATTTCTGGCCTCACTAGTCAAAATTAAGCAGGCAAATAGGGGGGGTACCGGTGATCGCAGCCCAGGGCCAGTTAACTAGGGATAAGACCTCTATAGTCTCAGAGTTCACGAGATATTACAGCAGTTTATACCAGTCACAGCCTCCTCAGATTGATGCACAACATAAATTTGTGTCCTGTCTTTGACTTGTCCTTCCCAGAATTACGGAGGAGCAACTGGAGACCCTAAATGCCCCGATCACTCCACACGAGGTGGCACATACCATTCAATCCCTTGTGCTTGGGAAAACACCCAACTATTTTACAGGCCAACATGCCCCATCGGCTAATTTCTCGGCAGCTAATATCACAGTGATACATAAGGAAGGTAGAGACCCTACTAACCCTGCGTCATATAGACCGATCTCCCTCCTGAATGTTGATTACAAATTACTAACTAAACTTCTGGCTAACCGTTTAAAGCATATCCTCCCTCATGTTCTACACCCGGACCAGACAGGCTTTACCCTGCGACATTCCTCGGTTGCGAACATTCGGAGGGTTCTTCATGCTGTGACACACCACTGGCTGGCCAAGCGAGAGGGGACCCTGGCGTCTCTCCCGGAGGCCTTCCTGCTATCCTTGGATGCAGAAAAGGAATTCGATAGGGTGGAGTGGACTCATCTTTTCCGTGCCATGGAAACCTTTGGCATCTCAGGCCGCTTCACAGCTTTCCTTAAGGACATTTACCCCAATCCTGTGGCATATCTTGTGATTAATGGTCTCTACTCCCCCTCGATCCCCCTGCACAGGGGAACCCGCCAGGGGTGCCCTCTGTCTCCCCTCCTTTTTAACTTAGCGCTGGAGCCGCTGGCAACCGGTATCAGAGATATCTTCCCGGGTATAAGCATTAACTCACATAAACTCCAAGTGTCCCTATATGCAGATGATATGCTACTGTTTGTTTCAAATCCCCAACTCCATATCCCATGCATCTTAGACATGATAGATCTCTTTGGAAAGTTCTCAGGATATAAAATCAATATCTCAAAGTCAGAAATTCTATGGTTACACTGCAAATCCAATCCCCACACAGACTTATACCCCTTTCGAGTGGTAGACTCATATTTAACATACCTAGGTATCCGTATCTCAGCAAACCCGCAGCAATAGGATTCTCACAATTTCTCTCCACTGATTAGGCAAATTAAGCAGGAACTTACCACTTGGCAGAACCTGCCACTTTCTTTAATGGGTAGGGTTCATGTCATTAAAATGATGATCCTCCCCAAGCTTTTGTATCCGTTGCAGATGCTCCCCTTGCTGCTCAGACGAAAAGACCTCGCCAACCTAAACGTTATAGTCCGAAACTTTCTTTGGAAGAATAGTAAACCGCGCATAGGAATACACAAATTGTATCTCCCTTACTCACGAGGAGGGTTAGGCTTACCAAACTTCTTATATTACAACTGGGCCTCCTTGGCAAAGCTGGCACTGGACTGGAAACTAAATACACAGCACTTTTCTAGTGCTCATTTAGAGCAAGCCTCACTGACTCAGATATCTCCTGCATTTCTCCCACATGCTGCCCTATCTGAACTACCAGTAAACATTCAGCATCATCCCATGTTCAGGGAGGTGCTCCTGGGCTGGAGAGCTATGGCTAAGGCACTGGCTTGGGACCCTGCCCACACGAAATATCTTCCCATTGTGGGAAACTTGAGATTCCAACCTGGCATGCTGTACCCTATATTCCGCAACTGGAGTGATCGGGGCATAGATAATGTTGATAAATTATTAGACTATGCTACTAAATCTGTTCTACCTTTTGATGTGATCTGCAGAAAGTTTCTTACTCCCTACACTCACAGATTTGCCTATTTTCAAGCACGACACTACATAAACCACATTTTACATAATTGCAAATCGTTCTGGGCGTCCTCGCCTCTAACCCGCACCATTGCACACTTTCAGGCGCATGACTTTGCAATCTCACCCATTTATCAAGAGCTACTTAATATTAAGGCTTTTCTAGCTTACCTTCAGAGAAAACGATACTTGACAGTCTTACCCTCACCTGGACAGCGACTTTGGCGGCTGACCTTAGAGAATCACAAATACGGGTCATATACCAAGACTACATTACACCTAGGCGACTGAGCAAATGGAGGACGCATTTCTCAAATGTGTGTGGCAAGTGCTCTTACCCAAACCCTGATTTTCTGCATTACATGTGGTATTGCCCCAAGGTTCGTAAATTTTGGAATCAAGTCTCATTTTGGCTTTCCAAGATTGTTAAAACTCCCGCTACACTCACACCCCTACAGGTACTGTTTCTATACCAGCTACTGGGCCCAAAGCGTGATAGGAAACTCCTTATAAACATCATACTGCTGGCAAGAAAATGTATTTTTTAAAAATGGCTTCATAAGGGAGCCCCGTCCGTTGTCCCTCTGAAACAGTTAATACTGAAAACTCTGCTGTTTGAACAGTATGACACCTTGTACTATGTGGGAGCGAGGATAGCTCGCTTTATTGCTAAATGGAGACCTTTCTTAGAATCCTTAGAGCCCCCGACCTTAAGACAAATTTTATACCCAAAAATACTATATATTTGCTTGAGGCGAACCTTAGGGGTGAGTGGAATGTCTGGTAGAGTGGATGCTGGGGGAGACGAGAGAGTTGCTTTGACCCCTTTTTCGGGTTCATTTACGATTCTCAAGGTTTGAATTGTTGTTTAATATAATACATGGCAAAGTTTGTTTTGTTTAGATGTTTGTTTAATTTTGTCATCTTGCAAATAACAAAAAGCATACTACCCTGGGATTCAGGTTAGACCCAGGGAGCTTTATATTTCGAAAGTTTTGTGTAATGCAATAAAAAAAATGCATCAGGTACTACTATAAACACCTGCCTCACAGGTGGGGAATGTCGTTTGGAACGCTTAACCGATTATGCCTGCTTTTCATGATGACGCAATTTTGTGACTGTTCCAATGTGACTCTGTACACTTGTTCTTTTACTCTGATGTACTTGATGCCAAATAAAATAAGTTTTTTAAAAAAAAGCATATTGTTTGCATCCGAACAAGGAGAAACTGTAGTCTAGAAAAACAAAAACAAAACCTAGCTAACAATTGGTACCGGAATACAATACCTATTTTATATTTCAGCCCCGTTTAACGCTTTAGGGAATCTATTATAGGGCTATCAGGCTGTAGTAAGGTTTTGTATTGTCTTAATAATTATATAGCAGACCCCACACAAATAGAAAAGAGAGGATTGATATATAGTTTAAAAATAGAAGACTATATGCAGCTACTGTAGATATTGTGAAAAATTCTAAGAATATGAGGTTGAAGCGTACAAGTAAACATGTGTAGGCCCTCCCGGCCGCAGACAGCCCACCCCCCTCTATGCAGGATAATAGTACAACCTATAAGTATAATGCGATGACATTGGGTAGTTTAGGTATATACAAGCTACATATCAATATAAACAACAACTCTCTAGTATCTAAAACATTGTATCCGCCATTCATTGCACACATTTAGCTAGGTACAATAATAAACAATAACTGGGTGAGGTATGGGCTATAAAGTCTGGTGCCAAACTGCCATATACTGAGTTGTATAGAAACTTTAGACCTACTAGGAAATAATTTGCAGCTAAAGCATAATCGAAGCATACTGAGAATATTTCTATTAATCTATCAGTTAAGGTGCCATTTTGCATAAATTCAGTTACTAACAATAACCACTCTAACGTACAAAATGTAAGGATGTGGGGTAAATAGCTATGGAAGAAGCAGAATTACGATTACTGTCAATAGAGATATGATGTTATGGGAATGTCTATCCAATCCCAGCCTTGTACTGATTCAAGCTAGACTTCAACTGTGTTATACTGTCCTGTCCCAAGTCCATAAAAATGGAGCCAGCAGGAGCCTTGGTAGGAAATGCCTCTTTCGCCGGGCTATAATGTGGCTCATCTAGTCGGCTGGTATGGCTGCAGTTCATTTTCCTAATGCGGGCATCAGTATTCAGTGACTGCAGGGAGTCGTCGGGTCCGCTGTCCACCCGCTCTGGAAACTCCATTAAGCTAGGAAGGTCTGCCAAAGCAGTAAGCCAGAGTCGGTCATCCCATCTACATATTGCCTTGATCTGCTTTTTAAGCGGGTGCACATCCCACTCACGAAAGTCATTTGCACCACCCGTAAAATGTGCCGCTAGAAATCCACAGAAAGAAGCCGGTTCCTTGTCTTGAGACGGATATGTCTCACTCTTCTGTGCAAAGATCCTCTCGGGGCCTGCAAAGACATGGCCCAGAGACTTTATCAGGTCACGTTGAAAGTCTAGTAAGATGGTGCGTATTCTTGTAGTGATATCTCCCATGATACCAACTGCTAATCAATTATAACAGCTCTTCCCAAAGTCTTGGTAAGAATGCAGATGTGGCAACCTATACTTCTGAAACTGCAAAAAGCGTCCACGTGGTCGGTCTATAGGACAAATATCAGGAGGTATTTACATCTCAGGCTCAGAAAAGACAGAATTTATGCTTACCTGATAAATTACTTTCTCTTGCGGTGTATCCAGTCCACAGATTCATCCTTTACTTGTGGGATACCAATACCAAAGCTTTAGGACACGGATGAAGGGAGGGAACAAGACAGGTACCTTAAACGGAAGGCACCACTGCTTGCAAAACCTTTCTCCCAAAAATAGCCTCCGAAGAAGCAAAAGTATCGAATTCGTAAAATTTGGCAAAAGTATGCAGTGAAGACCAAGTCGCTGCCTTACAAATCTGTTCAACAGAAGCCTCATTCTTGAAAGCCCATGTGGAAGCCACTGCTCTGGTAGAATGAGCAGTAATTCTTTCAGGAGGCTGCTGGCCAGTAGTCTCATAGGCCAAACGGATGATGCTTTTCAGCCAAAAGGAAAGAGAGGTAGCAGTCGCTTTCTGACCTCTCCTCTTACCAGAATAGATAACAAACAAGGAAGATGTTTGTCTGAAATCCTTAGTTGCTTGCAAATAGAACTTTAGAGCACGAACTACGTCAAGATTGTGCAACAGACGTTCCTTCTTCGAAGAAGGATTGGGACACAGAGAAGGAACAACAATTTCCTGGTTAATATTCTTGTTAGAAACCACTTTAGGAAGAAAACCAGGTTTAGTACACAAAACTACCTTATCTGCATGGAACACCAGATAAGGTGAATCACACTGTAAGGCAGATAATTCTGAGACTCTTCGAGCAGAAGAGATAGCTACCAAAAACAAAACTTTCCAAGATAACAACTTAATATCTATGGAATGTAAAGGTTCAAACGGAACCCCTTGAAGAACTGAAAGAACTAGATTTAGACTCCATGGCGGTGCCACAGGTTTATAGACAGGCTTAATTCTGACCAAAGCCTGAGCAAACGCTTGAACGTCTGGTACCTCTACCAGACGCTTGTGTAAAAGGATAGACAGAGCGGATATTTTTCCTTTTAAGGAACTAGCTGACAAACCTTTCTCCAATCCTTCTTGGAGAAAGGACAATATCCTGGGAATCCTAATCTTACTCCATGAGTAACCCTTGGATTCACACCAACAAAGATATTTCCGCCATATCTTATGGTAGATTTTCCTGGTGACAGGCTTTCTAGCCTGAATCAGAGTATCTATAACTGACTCAGAGAACCCACGCTTTGATAGAATTAAGCGTTCAATCTCCAAGCAATCAGACGTAGAGAAACTAGATTTGGATGCTTGAACGGACCCTGTATTAGAAGGTCCTGCCTCATTGGCAGTGTCCATGGTGGGACAGATGACATGTCCACTAGGTCTGCATACCAAGTCCTGCGTGGCCACGCAGGCGCTATCAGAATCACCGAAGCCTTCTCATACTTGATTCTGGCGACCAGACGCGGGAGGAGAGGAAACGGTGGAAAAACATAAGCCAGATTGAAGGACCAAGGCGCTGCTAGAGCATCTATAAATACCGCCTTGGGGTCCCGGGACCTGGACCCGTAGAGAGGAAGTTTGGCGTTCTGACGGGACGCCATCAGATCCAATTCTGGAGTGCCCCATAGCTGAGTCAGCTGGGCAAATACCTCCGGGTGGAGTTCCCACTCCCCCGGGTGAAAAGTCTGACGACTTAGAAAATCCGCCTCCCAGTTGTCTACTCCTGGGATGTGAATTGCTGAGAGATGGCAGGAGTGATCCTCCGCCCACGTGATTATTTTGGTTACTTCCGTCATCGCTAGGGAACTCTTTGTTCCCCCTGATGATTGACGTAAGCTACAGTCGTGATGTTGTCCGACTGAAATCTGATGAATTTGGCCGCAGCTAGTTGAGGCCATGCCTGAAGAGCGTTGAATATCGCCCTCAGTTCCAGAATGTTTATCGGGAGAAGCGTTTCTTCCCGAGACCATAAGCCCTGAGCTTTCAGGGAGTCCCAGACCGCACCCCAGCCTAACAGACTGGCGTCGGTCGTTACAATGACCCACTCTGGCCTGCAGAAACATATTCCATGAGACAGGTGGTCCTGAGACAACCACCAGAGAAGAGAATCTCTGGTCTCCTGGTCCAACTGAATTTGAGGAGACAAATCTGCATAATCCCCATTCCACTGTTTGAGCATGCATAGTTGCAGTGGTCTGAGGTGTATCCGAGCAAAAGGGACTATGTCAATTGCCGCTACCATTAATCCGATTACCTCCATGCACTGAGCTACAGATGGCCGAGGAATGGAATGAAGAACTCAGCAAGTAGTTAAAAGTTTCAACTTTCTGACCTCCGTCAGAAATATTTTCATTTCCACTGAATCTATTAGAGTTCCTAGGAAGGGAACCCTTGTGAGTGGGGACAGAGAACTATTTTTGACGTTCACCTTCCACCCGTGAGAACTCAGAAAGGCCAATACAATCTCCGTGTGAGCCTTGGCTCTGTGAAAGGACGGTGCCTGAATTAAGATGTCGTCCAAATAAGGCTAAACCGAATGGAAGAGCCACGAACTGGTAATGCTTGTCTAGGAAAGCGAACCTGAGGAACTGATGATGATCTTTGTGGATAGGGATATGCAGGTACGCATCCTTTAGATCCATGGTAGTCATATATTGACCTTCCTGGATCATAGGTAAGATTGTCCAAATGGTCTCCATCTTGAATGATGGAACTCTGAGGAATCTGTTTAGAATTTTTAGATTCAGGATTGGTCTAAAAGTTCCATCTTTTTTGGGAACCACAAACAGGTTTGAGTAAAAACCCAGACCTTGTTCTGCAATTGGAACTGGGTATATATAGAAACATAGAAACATAGATATTGACGGCAGATAAGAGCCATAGGCCCAGCAAGTCTGCCCCACCTTACCTAACAGTATAAACTTATCTAGTTCGTAGGATAGCCCTATGCTTGTCCCATGCATTTTTAAAGTCCCCCACAGTGTTTGTTGCTACTACCTCTTGAGGAAGTTTATTCCATAAATCAATCACTCTTTCTGTAAAGAAGTGCTTCCTCAAATTACTCCTGAATCTACTACCCTTTAGCTTGAGCTCATGACCCCTTGTTCTTGAATTTTCCATTTTATGTAAAATACCCACAGCCTCAGTTTTACTAAACCCTTTAATGTACTTGAAAGTTGCTATCATATCACCTCTTTCCCTTCTCTCCTCTAAGCTATACATATTTAGATCATTGAGCCTATCCTGGTAAGTTTTATTTTTTAGACCATGTACCATTTTGGTAGCCCTCCTTTGCACAGATTCAAGTTTGTTAATATCCTTCTGAAGATATGGCCTCCAGAACTGCACACAATACTCAAGATGAGGCCTAACTAATGATCTATAAAGTGGCATAAGAACCTTACTATTTCTGCTGCAAATACCTCTACCAATACATCCAAGCATTCTGCTAGCCTTACTCGCTGCCTTACTACATTGTTTACTAAGTTTTAAATCATCTGAAATAATAATTCCCAAGTCCTGTTCCTCGTCTGTAACAGTCAGTAAAGTGTCATTGAGTCTGTAATTAACATTTGGATTTTTCTTCCCTAAATGCATTATTTTACACTTTGCTGTGTTAAACTTTAGATCCCAGTCGTTTGTCCAATCCTCCAATTGTTGTATATCACTTCTCATTTTGTCTACCCCCCCTGGAACATCCACTCTGTTGCAAATTTTTGTATCATCTGCAAAGAGACATACTTTCCCCTGTAGCCCTTTGCTGATATCGCAGATAAATATGTTAAACAAAACAGGCCCCAGAACTGACCCCTGAGGAACACCACTAGTAACAGCCCCCTCTGCTGAATGAACTCCATTTACTAAGACACTTTGTTTTCTGTCCTTAAGCCAGCATTCCACCCAGTTCACAATTTTTGAATCTAGACCAAGGAGATATAGTTTGTGAATAAGTTTATTGTGTGGGACGGTGTCAAATGCTTTGCTGAAATCTAGATATCACTCCCATCGTATGTAGATCTTCTACACAGCGTAAGAACGCCTCTTTCTTTGTCTGGTCTGTAGACAGACGAGAAATGTGGAACCTTCCCCTTGAAGGGGAGTCCTTGAATTCTAGAAGATATCCCTGGGTAACAATCTCTAATGCCCAGGGATCGTGAACATCTCTTGCCCAGGCCTGAGCGAAGAGAGAGAGTCTGCCCCCTACTAGATCCGGTCCCGGATCGGGGGCTACCCCTTCATGCTGTCTTGGTAGCAGCTGCAGGCTTTTTGGCCTGTTTACCCTTGTTCCAGCCCTGGTAAGGCTTCCAGGTTGCCTTGGGCTGTGAAGCGTTACCCTCTTGCTTTGCAGCTGTAGAGGCTGAAGCCAGACCGCTCCTGAAGTTACGAAATGAACGAAAATTATCTTTGTTTCTAGCCTTAAAGGGCTTGTCCGGAGGGAGAGCATGGCCCTTTCCCCCGGTGATTTCTGAAATAATCTCTTTCAATTCTGGCTCGAAAAGGGTCTTTCCCTTGAAAGGGATATTTAATAATTTGGATTTTGACGACACATCGGCCGACCATGACTTGAGCCAAAGCGCTCTGCGCGCCATAATGGCGAAACCTGAATTTTTTGCCGCTAACTTAGCTAATTGCAAGGCAGCATCTGTGATAAAAGAATTAGCCAGCTTTAGAGCCTTAATTCTATCCATAATTTCGTCATATGAGGTCTCCGTCTGGAGCGACTTCTCCAGCGCCTCAAACCAGAAAGCCACTGCAGTAGTTACAGGAATAATGCAGGCAATAGGTTGGAGAAGGAAACCTTGTTGAACAAAAATTTTCTTAAGTAAACCTTCTAATTTTTTATCCATAAGATCTTTAAAAGCACAACTGTCTTCAATTGGTATGGTTGTGCGCTTAGCAAGTGAAGAAACAGCCCCCTCTACCTTAGGGACCGTCTGCCACGAGTCCCGCCTGGGGTCAGTTATGGGGAACATTTTCTTAAAAATAGGGGGGGGGGGAACAAAAGGGACACCTGGTCTATCCCACTCCCTAGTAACAATATCCGCAACCCTTTTAGGGATCGGAAACGCATCAGTGTATACAGGGACCTCTAGGTACTTGTCCATTTTACACAATTTCTCTGGGACCACCATAGGATCACAATCATCCAGAGTGGCTAATACCTCCCTGAGCAAAACGCGGAGGTGTTCCAGTTTAAATTTAAACGCTAATGAATCTGACTCTGCCTGATGAGAAACCTTTCCTGAGTCGGAAATTTCTCCCTCAGACATCAAATCCCTCACCCCCACTTCGGAGTGTTGTGAGGGTACATCAGATAAGGCTACCAAAGCTTCAGACTGCTCATAATCTGTTCTTAAAACAGAGCTATCGCGCTTTGCAGGAAAAACTGGCAGTTTGGATAGAAAGGCCGCAAGTAAATTATCCATGACTGTCGCTAGTTGTTGCAATGTAATAGGGGCAGACGCACTAGAGGTACTAGGCATCACTTGAGCGGGCGTAACTGGTTGTGACACATGGGGAGAGGTAGGCGGACTCATTACCTTCAGTCTGAGAATCATCTAGGGCCACACTTTTAAGTGCAACAATATGATCTTTAAAGTGTATAGACATATTAGTGCAATTGGGACACATTCTGAGAGGGGGTTCCACCATGGCTTCTAAACACATTGAACAAGGATTTTCGTTAGTGTGAGACATGTTTAACAGACTAGTAGCATACACAAGCAGGCTTGGAAAACACTTTAATCAAATAAAAAACACAATTTGAAAAAAACGTTACTGTGCCTTTAAGAAATAAAAAGAGCACACAATTTTACAAAACAGTGAAAAATGCATCAATCCTTTTGAAAATTTCACAGTATGTACCTAAGGCTTTAATATGATTGCACAGCAAGTTTCAGAATGATTAACCCCTTAATGCCCAAACGGGAGCAGCCTAAAGCCAACAACCGGTTAATTAACTACAGTACCTTGCCACAGCTTACTGCTGTGGCCCTACCTGCCCTTAGGGATCAGTTTTGGGGGAATAAAGCTTCTTCTAGGCCCTCAATCAGCAGCTGGACCCTCCATGTGAAGCAGCATGAAACAGTCTTTCAATTCTAACTGCGCATCTGAGGCCCAAAATTAGGCCCCTCCCACTCCACTCCGGAGTTGTGAGGCCTACAAAAATCACTTCTAAGTAACTAAATGTATGCCATGTGGAAAATAACCCCAGTAAAACACTCCAAAGTGCTTAAAAAGGTGTCTCCAACAAGTATTTCTTAAATAAATAATCGATTGCCCTGCATTAGTGTCAACCAGCCTATTTAGCCCTGTCATGTAAGCATTCAATTCTATACTAAGTCTCAGAACATAGCTTACCCTCCCCACATGGGGATCTTGTCAGTCTTCTAGCATTATCTCAGTCTTGTCTAGAAATAAATGACTGAACATACCTCATTGCGGTCAAGCCTGCAAACTGTTTCCCCCAACTTAAGTTTTCTGGTACTCCTCAGTCCTGTGTGGGAACAGCAGTGGATTTTAGTTACAACATGCTAAAATCATTTTCCTCTCAGCAGAACTCTTCATCACTTTTCTGCTAGAGAGTAAATAGTACAAACCGGTACCATTTAAAAATAACAAACTCTTGATTGAAGATATAAAACTACAAATCTAACACCACATTCACTTTACCCTCCCGTAGTGAGACCCTAGTGCTTAGAGCCGGCAAAGAGAATGACTGGGGGGTGGAGCTGGAGGGGGAGCTATATGGACAGCTCTGCTGTGTGCTCTCTTTGCCACTTCCTGTGGGGAATGAGAATATCCCACAAGTAAAGGATGAATCCGTGGACTGGATACACCTTGCAAGAGAAAACGTTTTAAAGTATTAATAAACACTATCTTATGAGAAGCATATAAGAAATCACAAATATTGCAAAATTCAATTTATAAGCCTTCAAAAAGATAAGTCTTAGTAGGAACTCCTGACATGCACGTCCTGTCGTGTCGGTAGTTGGCTCCGCCCCCTGGAACAAGTGTTTTATACCACACATAATAACAACAGCTACTAAGAAAAGGTATTACTACATTTGCAGAAACAATCCAAATAATGACCTTTAAAAATGAACTTATGTTTATGTTGCTAATATTCTATTACACTCATTATTTCAAGTCTTTAAATTGTTTATTTTCAGTAAAAGGGAAATAAAAATGACATGAGCCTATTAGTCAAATATGAAACCACTCTAGTAAAGCAGGCCATTTAAAAAAACACATAATTTATGTAAGAATTTACCTGATAAATTCATTTCTTTCATATTGGCAAGAGTCCATGAGCTAGTGACATATGGGATATACAATCCTACCAGGAGGGGCAAAGTTTCCCAAACCTCAAAATGCCTATAAATACACCCCTCACCACACCCACAATTCAGTTTAACGAATAGCCAAGCAGTGGGGTGATAAAGAAAGGAGTAGAAAGCATCAACAAAGGAAATTTGGAAATAATTGTGCTTTATACAAAAACACATAACCACCATAAAAAGGGTGGGCCTCATGGACTCTTGCCAATATGAAAGAAATGAATTTATCAGGTAAATTCTTACATAAATTATGTTTTCTTTCATGTAATTGGCAAGAGTCCATGAGCTAGTGACATATGGGATATCAATACCCAAGATGTGGAGTCTTCCACTCAAGAGTCACTAGAGAGGGAGGGAATAAAACAAAAACAGCCATATTCCGCTGAGAAAATAATCCACAACCCAAAAATAAGTTTATTTTCACTTTTGAAAGAAAAAAACTTAAATCAAAAAGCAGAAGAATCAAACTGAAACAGCTGCCTGAAGAACTTTTCTACCAAAAACTGCTTCCGAAGAAGCAAATACATCACAATGGTAGAATTTAGTAAATGTATGCAAAGAGGACCAAGTGGCTGCTTTGCAAATCTGATCAACTGAAGCTTCATTCTTAAAAGCCCAAGTGGAAACTGATCTAGTAGAATGAGCTGTAATTCTCTGAGGCGGGGTTTGACCCGACTCCAAATAAGCTTGATGAATCAAAAGTTTCAACCAAGAAGCCAAGGAAATAGCAGAAGCTTTCTGACCTTTCCTAGGACCAGAAAATAAAACAAAGACTAGAAGTCTTCCTGAAATGTTTAGTAGCTTCCACATAATATTTCAAAGCTCTTACCACATCCAAAGAATGTAAGGATCTCTCCAAAGAATTCTTAGGATTAGGACATAAAGAAAGGACAAAAATTTCTCTACTAATGTTGTTAGAATTCACAACCTTAGGTAAAAATTGAAAAGAAGTCCGCAAAACTGCCTTATCCTGATGAAAAATCAGAAAAGGAGACTCACAAGAAAGAGCAGATAGCTCAGAAACTCTTCTAGCAGAAGAGATAGCCAAAAGGAACAACACTTTCCAAGAAAGTAGTTTAATGTCCAAAGAATGCATAGGTTCAAATGGAGGAGCCTGTAAAGCCTTCAGAACCAAATTAAGACACCAAGGAGGAGAAATTGACTTAATGACAGGCTTAATACGAACTAAAGCCTGTACAAAACAGTGTATATCAGGAAGTATAGCAATCTTTCTGTGAAATAAAACAGAAAGAGCGGAGATTTGTCCTTTCAAGGAACTTGCAGACAAACCCTTATCTAAACCATCCTGAAGAAACTGCAAAATTCTAGGATTTCTAAAAGAATGCCAGGAGAATTTATGAGAAGAACACCATGAAATGTAGGTCTTCCAAACTCTATAATAAATCTTTCTAGAGACAGATTTACGAGCTTGTAACATAGTATTAATCACTGAATCAGAGAAACCTCTATGACTTAGAACTAAGCGTTCAATTTCCATACCTTCAAATTTAATGATTTGAGATCCTGATGGAAAAACGGACCTTGAGATAGTAGGTCCGGCCGTAACAGAAGTGGCCAAGGCGGGCAACTGGACATCCGAACCAGATCCGCATACCAAAACCTGTGTGGCCATGCTGGCGCCACCAGCAACACAAAAGACTGTTCCATGATGATTTTGGAAATCACTTCACTCTTGGAAGGAGAACTAGAGGCGGAAAGATGTAAGCAGGTCGATAACACCAAGGAAGTGTCAGCGCATCCACTGCTTCCGTCTGAACATCCCTGGACCTGGACAGGTATCTGGGAAGTTTCTTGTTTAGATGAGATGCCATGAGATCTATCTCTGGAAGCCCCCACATCTGAACAATCTGAGAAAACACATCTGGATGGAGAGACCACTCCCATGGATGTAAAGTCTGGCGGCTGAGATAATCCGCCTCCCAATTGTCTACACCTGGGATATGCACCACAGAGATTAGACAGGAGCTGGATTCCGCCCAAGCAAGTATCCGAGATACTTCTTTCATAGCTTGGGGACTGTGAGTCCCACCCTGATGATTGACATAAGTCACAGTTGTGATATTGTCTGTCTGAAAACAAATGAATGGTTCTCTCTTTGGTAGAGGCCAGAACTGAAGAGCCCTGAGAATTGCACGGAGTTCTAAAATATTTATTGGTAATCTCGCCTCTTGAGATTTCCAAACCCCTTGTGCTGTCAGAGACCCCCAAACAGCTCCCCAACCTGAAAGACTCGCATCTGTTGTAATCACAGTCCAGGTTGGGCGAACAAAAGAAGCCCCTTGAACCAAACGATGGTGATCTATCCACCATGTCAGGGTGTCGTACATTGGGATTCAAGGATATTAATTGTGATATCTTTGTATAATCCCTGCACCATTGATTCAGCATACAAAGCTGTAGAGGAAACTTTTTGGTAAATTGATCCTCTAACCATGTTTCCGAAGAAACAACACTAGTTGATTCGTGTGAGATTCTGCAGTATGTAAAGAATGAGCTAGTACCAAGATATCGTCCAAATAAGGAAACACCGCAATACCCTGTTCTCTTATTACAGATAGTAGGGCACCCAGAACCTTTGAAAAGATTCTTGGAGCTGTTGCTAGGCAAAATGGAAGAGCAACAAATTGGTAATGCTTGTCTAGAAAAGAGAATCTCAGAAACTGATAGTGTTCTGGATGAATCGGAATATGAAGGTATGCATCCTGCAAGTCTATTGTGGACATATAATGTCCTTGCTGAACAAAAGGCAGAATAGTCCTTATAGTCACCATCTTGAAAGTTGGTACTCTTACATAACGATTCAAAATTTTCAGATCCAGAACTGGTCTGAACAAATTTTCTTTCTTTGGTACAATGAATAGGTTTGAATAAAACCCCAAACCTTGTTCCTGAGGAGGAACTGGCATGATTACCCCTGAAGACTCCAGGTCTGAAACACACTTCAGAAAAGCCTGAGCTTTTACTGGATTTACAGGAATGTGTGAGAGAAAAAATCTTCTCACAGGAGGTCTTACTTTGAATCCTATTCGATACCCTTGAGAGACAATGCTCTGAATCCAATGATTTTGGACAGATTTTATCCAAAAATCCTTGAAAAACCTTAATCTGCCCCCTACCAGCTGAGCTGGAATGAGGGCCACACCTTCATGCGGACTTAGGGGCAGACTTTGGTTTCCTAAATAGCTTGGATTTATTCCAATTTGAGGAAGGCTTCCAACTGGAAGCAGATTCCTTGGGAGGAGGATTGAGTTTTTGTTCCTTATTCTGACGAAAGGAACAAAAACGGTTAGAAGCCTTAGATTTAACCTTAGGTTTTTTATCCTGAGGCAAAAAAACTCCTTTTCCTCCAGTGATGGTTGAAATAATAGAATCCAACTGAGAACCAAATAAATTATTACCTTGGAAAGAAAGAGATAGTAATATAGATTTAGATGTCATATCAGCATTCCAAGATTTAAGCCACAAAGCTCTTCTAGCTAAAACAGCTAAAGACATGGATATAACATCAATTTTGATAATATCAAAAATGGCATCACAAATAAAATGATTAGCATGTTGCAGTAAGCGAACAATGCTAGATATGTCAGAATCCAATTCATGTTGCACTAAATTTTCCAACCAAAAAGTTGATGCAGCCGCAACATCACCCAAAGAAATAGCAGGTCTGAGAAGATGACCTGAATATAAATAGGCCTTCCTTAGATAAGATTCAAGCTTCCTATCTAAAGGATCCTTAAAGGAAGTGCTATCTTCCATAGGAATAGTGGTACGTTTAGCAAGAGTAGAAATAGCCCCATCAACTTTGGGGATCTTTTCCCAAAACTCTATAGATTTTGCTGGTAAAGGATACAATCTCTTAAACCTTGAAGAAGGAATAAAGGAAGTACCTGGCTTATTCCATTCCCTAGAAATCATATCAGAAATAGCCTCAGGAATGGGAACGCATATACTCTATTTTAAATAAATAAGTAGATTTGTCAGTGTCAATATCTGAGGAAGGATCTTCTGTTTCAGATAGATCCTCATCAGAAGAGGATGAATTATTATGTTGTTGGTCATTTGAAATTTCATCAGCTAAATGAGAAGTTTTAAAAGACCTTTTACGTTTATTAGAAGGTGGAAATGTAGACAAAGCCTTCATAATAGATTCAGAAACAAATTCTTTAAAATTTACAGGTATATCATGCACATTAGAAGTTGAAGGAACTGCAACTGGCAATGTACTATTACTGATAGAAACACTATCTGCATGTAAAAGTTTATCATGACAACTATTACAAATGACATTCGGTGGAATAATTTCTACAATATTTACAACAAATGCACTTAGCTTTGGTAGAACCGATGTCAGGCAGCAATGTTCCAGCAGAAACTTCAGAGACAGGATCAGATTGGGACATCTTGCTCAATGTAAGAGAAAAAACAACATATAAAGCAAAATGATCTATTTCCTTAAATGACAGTTTCAGGAATGGGAAAAAATGCAAAAGCATTGGCCTCTTGATAAAAGTAAAAAAACAGGAGGCAAACATCAATGGAGTATTGAAATAATGAAAAAAATTTGGCGCCAAGGATGACGCACAACGTAACGTAAACTTTTTTGGCGCCAAAAAATGACCGGAAATTACACACTTTCGTCACTAATGACGCCGCGGTGTGAAAGGTCTCGGCATCACGTATGACGCCGGAAATGACGAAGTTGTGTCATAAACGTATTTTTTCGCGCCAAAAAAAGTTTGCGCCAAAAATGACGCAATAAAGTCTAGCATTTGACGCACCCACGGGCCTAACACCCGCAATTGCAAAAAGTAGTCAAATTGAAAAAAAGACTAAACCCCAGGTAAGAAATAAATTTCTTAAAGTGTTTACACCAATTTTACTTTGTATTCTTCTAGAAGGTTCATATGCTAATTTCTAAGCCCTTAAAGGCCGCCTCTTCTCTCAGGGCATTTTGACAGTTTTTCACCACTAGAGGGTGTTAGTTCATGTGTGTCATATAGATAACCATGTGCTCATGCACGTGGAGTTCAAGGGAGGCAGTTCTGATTGGCTAAAATGGATGTCTGTCAAAAGAACTGAAATAAGGCGGCAGTTTGCAGTTGCTTGGATACAAGGTAAACACAGAAGTAAAAAACAAAATTTATGCTTACCTGATAAATTTCTTTCTTTGCAGATATGGTGGGTCCACGGCTTGAGTAAATACTGTTGGGAATATCACTCCTGGCCAGCAGGAGGAGACAAAGAGCACCACAGTTAAACTGTTAAAGGGCCATAATACCCAAATGTTTAAACACTTGAAAGTGATGCAGCATAGCTGTAAAAAGCTGTTTAGAAAATATCACCTGAACATCTCTATGTAAAAAAGAAAGATATTTTACCTCAAAAGTTCCTCAGTAGCCACCTCCCATTGTAAAGGATTTCTAAGCAGCATTTTAGTGTGTTTGTCCTGGGACATCTGAAGGGACTAGCATCGTGCACTCTCATATTATTTCACCAATCAGGTAAAGGAAGCTTACTATGAAATCTCATGAGAGTTAAGTCAAATCTCATGAGATCACAGTAAGAGTTCATGACCTCAGCACTGCTGATGCTGATTGGCTGCTGTTCATTTCTTCATTTTTTTTAAATTTGTTTACCTGCAGCTGGAAGCAGCTGAGTATAACTTTTTACACAGAACTTACTCTGCTGAGCTGAGGAGATTGTGAGGTAAAATATCTTCCTTTTTTACATAGAGATGCTCAGGTGATATTTTCCTGTCAGCTTTTTACAGTTATACTGCATCAGTTTCAAGTGATTTAGCATATGAGTATTATGTCACTTTAAGTATCACTCCCTTACCCACAACCCCAAGTCATTCAACCGAAGGGAAATAAAGAAAAAGGAGTAACACAACGTGTAGAGGTGCTTGAGGTTATAGTCAAAAGAACAGCTGTCTTAAAATAAAGGGTGGGGCCGTGGACTCACCATATCCGGAAATATATAAATTTATCAGGTAAGCATAAATTTTGTTTTTCTTTCCTAAGATATGGTGAGTCCACGGCTTGAGTAATTACTGTTGGGAACCAATACCCAAGCTAGAGGACACGGATAAACTTTTAGACTTTATATCCACTGTATATATACACACACACATACTGTATATTATTTATTTATTACAATCTCAGAGTTCATTCCAGTAAACAGATCTTTAAAATAAAAAAATAAAAAAACACTGGAAGAACAAATAATATAATACACACTCTTTTTATACATGACAAAGGCTGAAGCTTTTCCCAAATTAATTAAAGGGATATTCACAGTATTCTGAAAAAGGCTTGGTAAGGGTCCACAACCACATTATTCCAATACTGTACATATCCAATTAACTTATTTGGTAAAGTTTCAGCTTCTGTGATCTCTACACACACATTATATACACACACACAGGCCACACTATATACACACACATGCCACATATACACACACACACACCATATACACACACACCACATATACACACACACCACATATACACACCCATACACCATATACACACACCATATACACACACCATATACACACACCATATACACCAGAAACCGCTTTCGTCTCCTGCAAGCAGAGGAAGTTGAATAGGCCACACCGGGTCACATGGAATGCCTCGAAAGACCGCCCCTGCACTAGGGAGAAAAACGCGCCAAATCGGCAGCTCAAGCAACTCCCGGAAAAGAACCTGTAAGTCCACCCATTGCCAGAGCCTCATCTCACACATATTGCAGAAATGACAAAATAAACATTTTGTACAAACCCCCCCGTTCAATAATCCCCATTCCAGGGATATTAACCCTTGATTCTATAAAGATAAAAGGCATCACACTGTGACCCTGTCTTCCTGTGTTATAATTATGTGTATAATAAATGAAACGATCTTACCAGAATCTATGCTGTGGAACAGGAACACGGCCTCTCAAGTGTGACAGTGTAGTAGCATTGCTCCTGACATGGACTTGAGTGTAGAAAGCAGACAGCGAAACTCATCAACGCTGATGGCTTATGGAGCTGTTAATATGAGTAGGGATGGTTTTGCAGAAAGACTCTCCCTGCATCTCCAGACTCTAACTTTCACCATATGCTCTCACTGAGAGACTGACAAGACTACTTAAAACTCCAGTCCCATTCCAAAGAGTACTACCCTCATAAGAGACTACTCCAAATCTTCCGACACTTCTCTTCCAACCTCCTGTGACGAAAGGCAAAGAATGACTGGGGAATGAGGGGAGGTATTTAAAGGGACAGTCTACACCAGAATTGTTATCGTTTAAAAAGATAGATAATTCCTTTATTACCCATTACCTAGTTTTGCATAAGCAACACAGTTATATAAATACACTTTTTACCTCTGTGATTACCTTGTATCTAAGCCTCTGCAAACTGCCCCCTTATTTCATTTCTTTTGACAGACATCCATTTTAGCCAATCAGAGCTGGCTCACTGAAACTCCACGTGCATGAGCACAGTGTTATCTTTATGACACACATGAACTAACACCCTCTAGTGGTGAAAAACTGTCGAGATGCCCTGAGAGAAGAGGCGGTTCAAGGGCTTAGAAATTAGAATATGAGCCTCCTAGGTTTAGCTTTCAACTAAGAATACCAAGAGTACAAAGCAAAATTGGTGATAGAAGTAAATTGGAAAATTGTTTACAATTACATTCTCTACCTGATTCATTAAATTTTATTTTGGACTAGACTGTCCCTTTAAGCCTTTGGCTGGGGTGTCTTTGCCTCCTCCTGGTGGCCAGGTTCTTAATTCCCACAAGTAATGAATGAAGCCATGGACTCTCCTCCCCTTTAAATGGAAATAGTTTTCTGGCAATAAACACCAGGTGGGTTTGGCGCACACAAAGAGGTAGCCATATAGAAAAGTATCTCATGGCCACGGTTAAATATGATGGTGGGTCTTTAATGTTTTGGGGCTGTTTTTCTGCCAGAGGACCTGGCCATGTTGTTAAAATACATGGCATCATAGACTCTATCAAATATCAACAGATATTAAATAAACACCTGACTGCCTCTGCCAGATATCTTAAAATGGGACGTGGTTGGATCTTCCAGCAGGACAATGATCCCAAACATACATGAAAAAAAACACAAAAATGGTTTACTGACCACAAAATAAAGGTCCTGCCATGGCCATCCCAGCCCCCTGCCTTGACCCCATAGAAAAAAACCTATGGGGTGAACTGAATAGGAGATTCCACCAGTGTCGACCTCGAAATTTGAAGAACCTGGAGAGATTCTGTATTGAGGAATGGTCTATGATCCCTTGCCTTGTATTCTCCAACCTCATCAGGCATTATAGGAGAAGACTCAGAGCTGTTATCTTGGCAAAGGAAGATAGCACAAAAAGACTAATAGGGTGCCAATGAATGTGCCACACATATTTAACAATTTTTTATTTTTGGAGAAATCTGCGTTGTGTTTGCAATTGTTTGATATCCAATTGAGCAGAGTATTTTTGTGTATTTTTTTAACAAAAGATCTAAATGTTAAACAATAAAGACATTTTTTTACAGCCTTCTTTGCTCATTTTTACCAAGGGTGACAATTTTAGTGGAGGGCACTGTACTTGATATGTTAAAGCAGGCACTATCTGAAGAAGGTTCTGAGGAACCAGATACATTTTGTTTTTCTTTTCAAAGGAGCAGAATATTTTCTTTGATTTTACCACAATGAAGCTTTGGGAAAATATGTCAGAACCAGGGAATAAATGGAAACTGCTTTATCAAGCAACAGCATTGAGAGATGTAAAAAATAAGCACTGAGCACACCCCAGTAAGGAGAGATCTGCCCTCTCACTTGCAGTCTGGAGACCAGAGAGAGGATTCCCTGAGACAATACAGACACAACGCATGGCTCCTTTTATGCATATGATTATATTTAACACCATGCAAGAATATGACAATCCGGTTCTTAAAAGTCTGAAATAAGAAAAAAGAATTCTATACATACTTGCATTACTGTCCTGACGGCTGGGTCTTCGCTGTGGCCCCAAGATGCTTGGAAAACCTCTACGTTTGCCTTTCTCCTCCCCCTCTTTTTCCTTCTTCATACTTTGCTAAGAAATAGATTGCACAATAAAATGCATGTGAAAGCCATACCAATGGTAATAGCATTAAATTGACATAACAATGTGCTTAAAGGGACATTATACACTCATTTTTTCTTTGCATAAATGTTTTGTAGACGATCTATTTATATAGCCCATAACGTTGTTGTTTTTAAAAAAAATTATAGTTTTGCTTATTTTTAAACAACATTACTCTGATTTTCAGACTCCTAAAAAAAACAGAATTTATGCTTACCTGATAAATTACTTTCTCTTACGGTGTATCCAGTCCACGGATTCATCCTTACTTGTGGGATATTCTCAATCCCTACAGGAAGTGGCAAAGAGAGCACACAGCAAAGCTGTCCATATAGTTCCCCTCAGGCTCCGCCCCCCAGACATTCGACCGACGGTTAGGAGAAAAAGGAGAAACTATAGGGTGCAGTGGTGACTGTAGTTTACTAAAATAAATTTGAACCTGACTTAATTGCCAGGGTGGGTCGTGGACTGGATACACCGTAAGAGAAAGTAATTTATCAGGTAAGCATAAATTCTGTTTTCTCTTACATGGTGTATCCAGTCCACGGATTCATCCTTACTTGTGGGATACCAATACCAAAGCTTTAGGACACGGATGAAGGGAGGGAACAAGTCAGGTAACCTAAACGGAAGGCACCACTGCTTGCAAAACCTTTCTCCCAAAAATAGCCTCCTTAGAAGCAAAAGTATCGAATTTGTAAAATTTGGCAAATGTATGCAGTGAAGACCAAGTCGCTGCCTTACAAATCTGTTCAACAGAAGCCTCATTCTTGAAAGCCCATGTGGAAGCCACAGCTCTGGTGGAATGAGCTGTAATTCGTTCAGGAGGCTGCTGTCCAGCAGTCTCATAAGCCAATCGGATGATGCTTTTCAGCCAGAAGGAAAGAGAGGTAGCAGTCGGTTTCTGACCTCTCCTCTTACCAGAATAGACAACAAACAAGGATGATGTGTGTCTGAAATCTTTAGTTGCTTTTAAATAGAATTTTAAAGCACGAACCACATCAAGATTGTGCAACAGTCGTTCCGTCTTAGAAACTGGATTAGGGCACAGAGAAGGAACAATGATTTCCTGGTTAATATTCTTATTAGAAACCACTTTTGGAAGGAAACCAGGTTTGGTACGCAAAACAACCTTATCTGCATGGAACACCAGATAGGATGAATCACACTGCAAAGCAGACAATTCAGAAACTCTTCGAGCAGAAGAAATAGCTACTAAAAACAAAACTTTCCAAGATAATAACTTAATATCTATGGAATGCAAAGGTTCAAACGGAACCCCTTGAAGAACTGAAAGAACTAAATTTAGACTCCATGGAGGAGCCACAGGTCTGTAGACAGGCTTGATTCTAACTAGGGCCTGTGCAAGCGCCTGAACGTCTGGTACAGCTGCCAGACGCTTGTGTAATAGGATAGACAGAGCAGATATCTGTCCCTTTAAGGAACTAGCTGACAGACCTTTCTCCAAACCTTCTTGGAGAAAAGACAATATCCTTGGAATCCTAACCTTACTCCACGAGTAACCCTTGGATTCGCACCAACAAAGATATTTCCGCCATATCTTATGGTAAATTTTCCTGGTGACAGTATTTCTGGACTGTATCAGAGTATCTATAACTGATTCAGAGAAACCACGCTTATCTAGAATTAAGCGTTCAATCTCCAAGCAGTCAGTTGCAGAGAAACTAGATTTGGATGCTTGAAAGGACCTTGAATTAGAAGATCCTGCCTCGATGGCAGTTTCCATGGTGGGACCAATGACATGTCCACTAGGTCTGCATACCAAGTCCTGCGTGGCCACGCAGGTGCTATCAGAATTACCGAAGCCTTCTCCTGTTTGATTCTGGCTACTAGCCGAGGGAGAAGAGGAAATGGTGGAAAGACATAAGCTAGACTGAATGACCAAGGCGCTATCAATGCATCTATCAACGCCGCCTTGGGATCCCTGGATCTGGATCCGTAAAGGGGAAGTTTGGCGTTCTGACGGGACGCCATCAAATCCAATTCTGGAGTGCCCCATAGCTGGGTCAGCTGAGCAAAAACCTCCGGGTGGAGTTCCCACTCCCCCGGATGGAAAGTCTGACGACTTAGAAAATCCGCCTCCCAGTTATCTACCCCTGGGATGTGAATTGCAGATAGATGGCAGGAGTGATCCTCTGCCCATTTGATGATCTTGGATACTTCCTTCATCGCTAGGGAACTCTTTGTTCCTCCCTGATGATTGATGTACGCTACAGTCGTGATGTTGTCCGACTGAAATCTGATGAATTTGGCCTCCGCTAGTTGCCTGGAGCGTATTGAATATCACTCTCAGCTCCAAAATGTTTATCGGGAGAAGAGATTCTTCCCGAGACCATAGACCCTGAGCTTTCAGGGAGTCCCAGACCGCACCCCAGCCTAACAGACTGGCATCGGTCGTGACAATGATCCACTCCGGTCTGCGGAAACTCATTCCCTGAGACAGGTGATCCTGAGACAACCACCAGAGAAGAGAGTCTCTGGTTTTCTGGTCCATTTGTATTTGAGGAGACAAATCTGCATAATCCCCATTCCACTGTTTGAGCATGCACAGTTGAAGTGGTCTGAGATGAATTCGGGCAAAAGGGACTACGTCCATTGCCGCAACCATTAAACCAATTACTTCCATGCACTGAGCCACGGAAGGCCGAGGAATGGAATGAAGAACTCGGCAAGTATTCAGCAGTTTTGACTTCCTGACCTCTGTCAGAAAGATTTTCATTTCTACCGAGTCTATTAGTGTTCCCAGGAAGGGAACC
This sequence comes from Bombina bombina, assembly GCF_027579735.1. Taxonomy (NCBI): domain Eukaryota; kingdom Metazoa; phylum Chordata; class Amphibia; order Anura; family Bombinatoridae; genus Bombina; species Bombina bombina. The sequence continues at coordinate 345,263,138 of NC_069506.1, forward strand.
CTTGTGAGCGGGGACAGAGAACTCTTTTCTACGTTCACCTTCCACCCGTGAGACCTTAGAAAGGCCAGAACAATGTCCGAATGAGCCTTGGCTCTGTGAAAAGACGACGCCTGTATTAAGATGTCGTCTAGGTAAGGTGCTACTGCAATGCCCCGCGGTCTTAGTACCGCTAGAAGGGACCCTAGCACCTTTGTGAAAATTCTGGGAGCGGTGGCCAACCCGAAAGGAAGGGCCATGAACTGGTAATGTTTGTCCAGAAAGGCGAACCTTAGAAACTGATGGCGATCTTTGTGGATAGGGATATGTAGGTACGCATCCTTTAGATCTACGGTAGTCATATATTGACCTTCCTGGATCATCGGCAAGATTTTTCCGAATGGTTTCCATCTTGAAAGACGGAACTCTGAGGAATTTGTTTAGAATTTTTAGATCCAGGATTGGCCTGAAAGTTCCTTCCTTTTTGGGAACTACGAACAGGTTTGAGTAAAAGCCCAGTCCTTGTTCTGCAATTGGAACTGGGTGTATCACTCCCATTTTTAGTAGATCTTCTACACAGCGTAAGAACGCCTGTTTCTTTGTTTGGTCTGAAGACAAACGAGAAATGTGGAACCTTCCCCTTGGGGGAGAATCCTTGAATTCCAGAAGGTACCCCTGAGCAACTATTTCTAATGCCCAGGGATCTGGAACATCTCTTGCCCAAGCCTGAGCAAAGAGAGAAAGTCTGCCCCCTACTAGATCCGGTCCCGGATCGGGGGCTACCCCTTCATGCTGTCTTGGTAGCAGGAGCAGGCTTCTTGGCCTGTTTACCCTTATTCCAGCCCTGCAAGGGTTTCCAGGTTGCTTTGGGCTGTGAAGCGTTATCTTGCTTTGCGGCAGCCGAGGTTGTAGCAGGTCCGCTCCTGAAGTTGCGAAAGGAGCGAAAATTAGCCTTGTTTTTGGCCTTAAAAGGCCTATCTTGTGGAAGGGCATGGCCCTTTCCCCCAGTGATATCTGAAATAATTTCTTTCAGCTCTGGTCCAAATAGGGTTTTCCCCTTGAAAGGAATATTTAACAGTTTCGATTTGGACGACACATCCGCCGACCACGATTTGAGCCAAAGCGTTCTTCGCGCCATGATGGCAAAACCTGAGTTTTTTGCGGCGAACTTAGCTAATTGTAAAGCGGCATCAGTGATAAAAGAATTAGCCAGCTTTAGAGCATGAATTCTATCCATGACCTCGTCGTATGAAGTCTCCCTCTGGAGCGACTCCTCCAGAGCCTCAAACCAAAATGCCGCTGCAGTAGTTACCGGAATAATGCAGGCAATTGGTTGAAGAAGAAAACCTTGCTGAACAAATATTTTCTTCAGCAATCCTTCCAATTTTTTATCCATAGGATCTTTAAAAGCACAACTGTCCTCTATTGGTATAGTTGTACGCTTAGCAAGTGTTGAAACAGCTCCCTCTACCTTAGGGACCGTCTGCCACGCGTCCCGCCTGGGGTCGTTTATGGGGAACATTTTCTTAAAGATAGGGGGGGGGGAACAAAGGGTACACCTGGTCTCTCCCACTCCCTAGTCACAATATCCGCCACCCTCTTTGGGATCGGAAATGCCTCAGTGTATACAGGGACCTCTAAAAACCTGTCCATTTTACACAGTTTTTCTGGGACCACCATGGGGTCACAATCATCCAGCGTAGCTAAAACCTCCTTAAGCAGGACGTGGAGGTGTTCCAGCTTAAATTTAAACGCTAAGGAATCTGACTCTGCCCGCTGAGAAACTTTTCCTGTGTCAGAAATTTCACCCTCAGACAGACCGTCCCTCACTGCTACTTCTGAGTGTTGTGAGGGTACTACAGATAAATCATCCAAAGCTTCTGATTGCTCATCCTCTGTATTTAAAACTGAGCTATCGCGCTTTTTTGTAAAAACTGGCAGTTTGGATAAAAATGCTGCAAGGGAATTATCCATTACTGCTGCTAATTGTTGTAATGTAATAGGGGCTAATGCGCTAGAGGTACTAGGCATCGCTTGCGCGGGCGTAACTGGTGTCGACACATGGGGAGAGGAAGAAGGACTATCCTCATTACCTTCCGTTAAAGAATCATCTTGGGCTACATTTTTAAGTGTCACTGCATGGTCTTTAAAATGCTTAGATGTTTTAGCACACTTTAAACACAAATGCAATGGAGGTACCGCCATGGCTTTTAAACATAAAGAACAAGGTCTATCTGAAGACTCAGACATGTTTGACAGACTAAGACAGCACTGCAATACAGTAAAAGTCACTTTTTGAAAAAACGTTACTGTGCCTTTAAATAATAAAAAGCACACACTTTTTTACCAAATCACCAAAAAACATCCGATCTTTATGAAATTCACCACATGATCCCAATGCTTTGAAATGATTGCACACAAATTTTCAAAACAATTAACCCCTTATTGCCCAAACCGGAGCAAATTTAAGTAAACTACCGGTTTAACACACTACAGCACGGTGCCACAGTCTTTGTTGTGGCCCTACCTTCCTTTTGGGTTATTTGTAGAAGAAAATAAGCCTCCCTGAAGTCCTCCTGTACTCTCAGGACTCTACACGTGAAGCTGCATGAAGCTGCCTTGCCAAACAACTGCGCAACTGAGGTGCGAAAATGAGGCCCCCTCCCTCTTCATTCCGGAGTTATGGGGCCTTCCTGAGTCAGATTAGGTGTCTTACAATATGCCAGGCGTAACAAAAAACCCAAAAGTGTTCCGAACGTCTAAAACACTTGAATAAATGTAAGATTACACTAATAAAGTAATCGATTTAGCCCATCACAGTGTCTACCAGTATTTAAGCCCTTCACAGAAGCCATCCTTCTATACTGCGTCTCAGAAAATTGCTTACCTTCCCACATGGGGATTTCTATCAGTCTTCTAGCATTACCAGGTCTTGTTAGAAAAAATGACTGAGCATACCTTAAGCAGTTAAGCCTGCAAACTGTTCCCCCCAACTGAAGTTCTCCGGTACTCAACAGTCCTGCGTGGGAACAGCAATGGATTTTAGTTACAACATGCTAAAATCTTTTTCCTCTCAGCAGAAATCTTCATCACTTTCTGCCTCAGAGTAAATAGTACAAACCGGCACTATTTTAAAATAACAAACTCTTGATTGAAGAAATAAAAAACTACAAATCTAACACCACATACTCTTTACCCTCCTGTGGAGATGCTACTTGTTAGAGCGGCAAAGAGAATGACTGGGGGGGGGCGGAGCCTGAGGGGAGCTATATGGACAGCTTTGCTGTGTGCTCTCTTTGCCACTTCCTGTAGGGATTGAGAATATCCCACAAGTAAGGATGAATCCGTGGACTGGATACACCATGTAAGAGAAAGCTCCAATGTTTTAGGAGAATACTGATGTATACCTACTCCAGCTTGCTGCTGTTTGTGTAAAGGGTCTTTTCATATGTAAAGGAAGGGGGAGGGGAGTGTCTTATTCCCCACTTACAGTGTGCTTTCAAGCTACCTTTTCAACAGAGATAAACTGAGGGCTTCTAAGTAAGTTTTTAAACAGTTTTATACTGGATCTGTGCATTGTATTCTTTTATAGTAGTGTCTAATGCATGCAGTTATATGAAAATTGGTGTATACTGAAGTGCATTTCACATTCAACACTGAAAGGTATTTTGGCAACATGCTTGGACTTGCAAACATGCTCCTGAGAATTTATCACTGGCTTTATAATAACTTTTCTTGTGCATGCAGGTCGCCAATTATACCCAGAAGCCACATTGCTTGTACTAGTGACTGATGCACTTACACAAGCCCCTGCACACCTGGCAGGATAATGGTTATCACAAAAACATAAAAGCATTAATGCAAATTATACCCAGAAGCCACATTGCTTGTACTAGTGACTAATGCACTTACACAAGCCCCTGCACACCTGGCAGGATAATGGTTATCACAAAAAACATAAAAGCATTAATGCCAATTATACCCAGAAGCCACATTGCTTGTACTAGTGACTGATGCACTTACACAAGCCCCTGCACACCTGGCAGGATAATGGATATCACAAAAACATAAAAGTATTAATGCCAATTAAAGTAAATTGTATAAATTATAGTTAGAAATACCCTATTAATATCTCTGCTTTAAAATACAATTTGATATTCTTTTAAAGCGACATTAAAGTGCCATTAAACTATTATTCATACAGTAACATATATATATTTTTTAAACTACAAAATGCATATAGAATATGGATAAACACATTTATTCTTACCTGATAAATTAATCTCTTTCTTGGTAGTGAGAGTCCACGATCCTTACTGTTGGGAATGACATCACATGGCCACCAGGAGGAGGCAAATACACCCTACACCAAGTATCCCTCATACTTCCCTCTCCCTCCCAGTATTGTATATAGCCGAGGATAAGAAGTAGTAAGAAGAAATATAGGGTAAAGAGATGCAAACAAGGACTGCCACCACGTAAATAGAAAATATGGGTGGCCTTGTGGAATCCCAATACCAAGAAAATGAATTTATCAGGTAAGAAAAAATGTTTTCGTTCTAATGGTAGTGAGAGTCCACGATCCTTACTTTTGGGAATCAATACCCAAGCTGCGGCAAAAAAAAAAAGGAAAAGAGGCAGGCCTTTAAATATACAAGACCACTGCCTGCAGAACCTTTCTGCCAAAAGCTGCCTCCGTTCGAGGCAAAAACGTCAAAATGATAGATTTTTGTAAAAGTATGCAAAGATGACCAAGTAGTCACCTTACATATTTGTTCTACAGAAGCCTTATTCATGAAGGCCCATGAAGATGAAACTGAACGAGTAGAGTGAGCAGTAATTGGGCTGGGCGGTTGCTGACCTACCTACAAGTAAGCAGCTGAAACCCCTCAACCAAAAGAATAAGGGAACTGGAGTAGCCTTCTGACCCAGTGTTCATTTTGACAGCAAATTTCGATTTAGTCTTAGTTTTAGTCTTTTGACTAAAATGTCATTTTAGTTTTAGTTGTATTTTAGTCATCTGAATTGTTTTAGTATTAGTCGACTGAATCCCCAGTAGATTTTAGTCGACTAAAATCTAAGGGGTTTAGTTAAAGTGTAATGCATTATTTAAGCATTTCTCTATCATTTGCAAACTGATTACATACTCCAGGAGTAAACATAACACCTGTTATTATTTATGGTATTAAGGTTTAAACATGCAATACAGACACAGATTTAGCCGTTGTGATATATAACTTCTTTATTAAACTTCAAATTAAATAAAACCAAGTTCCATAAAAAAACAGAAGTGCAACTTTAAAATATAAAAAAACAAAACTGTAAACTACGTTGGCTGCATCGCACATATTACCCAATATAAAAACATCAACAGTTCTCTGTTAATAATTAAAACAAGTATCAAGTAACTCAGCACAACCACAAGTTTCTGCAGCTAGCACAGGCACAGCATACCTTAAACCCATACTCGTGGTTTATGCTTATTTCTATAGGAAGAATCAATTGATTGTTCACAGATTCAAAAACATTTTGGCAACGATATTAGCACTGCTCTAGAACTTCCAAACTTCTTATATACTCCTGGAGTAAAGGTTGATTAACCTGTTTTTATTGATGGTATTAAGGTTTTATACTCATTTTAGTCTAGTTTTAGTCAACAAAATTTACACTGTTCTGACCTTTCCTTTTTCCGGAATACAGAACAAATAAGCTGGCAGATTGCCGAAATTATTTGGTTGCATGTAAATAAAATTTGAGAGCCCTCACAACATCCAAATTATGCAGAAGCCTCGCTTTAGAGATTCGTACAGAGAGAAGGAACAACAATTTCACTGTTAATATTTTCAACAGAAACAGCCATTGGCAAAAAAAACCATACAGTACGTAAAACCACCTTATCCTGGTGAAAAATCAATTAACGAGGGTCAGAAGAAAGCAAAGACAATACGAGCTTAAGAGATTGCCAAAAGAAATAAAACTTTCCAAGAAAATTTAATATTCAATGAATGCATCTGTTCAAACGGAGAAGACTGCAAAACTTTAAGAACCAAGTTGAGATTCTAAGGAGGGGAAACTGGCTTGAAAACCGGTTTAATTCTAATGAGAGCCTGAACAAAAGATTGAATATCATGAAAATGAGCTAACTTTCTATGAAACAGAACTGACAGGGCAGAAATCTGACCCTTAAGCAAACTGGCCGACAAACCCTTATCTAGAACCTGTTGAAAAAATTATTTAATCTGTGGAATTTTCAAGAATTCCCAAGAAAATCCATGTCTAGAACACCAAGAAAGTAGATAAACTTTCAAAACCTTGTAATAGATAGGTCTAGTAACAGGCTTACAAGCCTGAATTAAAGTATTGATGACAACCTCTCTAAGCCAAAATCAAGCGTTCAATTTCCATGCCGTCAAATTAAAGACTTAAGATTGTGATAAAAAAACAGACCCTGCACTAGCAGATCCTGACAAAGTGGAAAGCACCACAGAGGAGCACTGGACATGCTGATCATGTCTGCATACCAGGTCCGACGAGGCCATGCAGGAGCTACTAGAATTGTTGGAATGCCCTCCTGCTTGAGGCGAGCAACCACTCTGAACAGATGAACAATTGGGGGAAACAAGTAGACAAGATAATGTCATGGAGCTGTCAGCGCATCTTTCAACTGTGCCTGAGGATACCTCACTCTGAAACCATAACGAGGAAGCTTGTGATTTAACTGGGACAACATTAGATCTATCTCTTGACAACCCCAGCGAGCTATTAACTGATCAAATATGTCCTGATTGAGGGACCATTCCCCTGCGTGGAGAGACTGACAGCTCAGATAGTCCACCTCATCATTGTCCACTCCTGGAATGTGGACGGCTGAAAATGAACCCCCTGATGGTTTATATATGCCACAGTTGAGAAATTGTCTGACTAGAAGCAAATAAATTGGTAAGAATGAAAAGATGGCCATGCCTGTAGAGCATTGAAGATCGCTCTGAGCTCCAAAACATTGATGGGAATGAGCACTTCTTTCTCTTCTCAGGGAACCCCAAACTTCTCTCCAACCTGACAGACTGGCGTCCTAGTAATAATCTCGCAAGATGGGCGTTGAAACCCCATGCCATGTAAGCACTGGTTCTGGGGTGTCTACCAAAAGAGAAATTGTTTAGTGGTCTTGTCCCAATGAATTACCTGAGAAAGAGTGATCACTGTTCCATTGACTCAACATGCAAAGTAGTAAAGGTCATAAATGCAACCTTGCAAACTGCACTGCATCTGAAGACGCCACAATGAGACCCACAACTTCCATACACTGAGCTTCTGAAGAAAAAAGTATGTCCTGCAGCTGATGACAGGCCAACTGAAGCTTCAGTCTGCGGCGTTCCATTAGAAAAAAGCTTGATTTCTATGACCACTCCCAAAAAAAAATAATCACTCTTGTGCTTGTAGTAAGGGATCTTTTTCTAAAACAATAATTCCCGATTGCCCAAAAAATTGCTAAAATATAGATAACAAAGGGATCTATAGTTGATAAGTGAAAATATATGTTTTACTAATATAAAAAGCACAAGTTAAAAATAGTAGTAAAAGTGCAATCATACTTTTATACAAATCGATACAAGTTCATATATTATGCGCATCAAATAGTTACAAAGATACTGACAGTAATTAGAGTCCAGGTGTGGATCCGCAAATAACTTGATCAGTCCGAGGAATACAGGCCCAAATCAAGCCATCCAAATCGTAATGGAGGGAGAAGAAAATCTCCTTAGGCGGCATCACAACATACAAAATAATTCACTCTTTGTACTTAAATCTAAATGTAAGAAGTCCTGTGTTGATGCTGTCTAAGTGATTCAGTTCAACAGGTTAGCAGCCGTCCCTCAGTCAAATCAAGGAGCCAAATCTCATTCAGCATGGCAAGCGGCTTTTGCAAATCAAACTCTCCATTTAGTCTAACTTGCAAACGAACTCCAAGTCTAGAGCGGTCCACTGCTGCACGGTGAAGGGAGAAAGGAACTTTTTCCTACAGTTACCTTCCAGCCATAACTGCAGAGAAACCACAGCAGTTTTTCCGTATGAGCCACTGCTAAAGTAGGGAGCAACAGCTACCCCCTGAAAACAAATCACAGAAAAAACGAAATTTATGCTTACCTGATAAATTTATTTCTCTTGTGGTGTATCCAGTCCACGGATTCCTCCATTACTTGTGGGATATTCTCCTTCCCCACAGGAAGCTGCAACAGGATCACCCACAGCAGAGCTGTCTATATAGCTCCTCCCCTAACTGCCACCTCCCAGTCATTCGACCGAAGACAAGCAAGAGAAAGGAGAAACTATAGGGTGCAGTGGTGACTGTAGTTTAAAAATTTAAAAAACACCTGCCTTAAAAAGACAGGGCGGGACGTGGACTGGATACACCACAAGAGAAATAAATTTATCAGGTAAGCATAAATTTTGTTTTCTCTTGTAAAGTGTATCCAGTCCACGGATCATCCATTACTTGTGGGATACCAATACCAAAGCTTTAGGACACGGATGAAGGGAGGGACAAGGCAGGTGCTTAAACGGAAGGCACCACTGCCTGTAAGACCTTTCTCCCAAAAATAGCCTCCGAAGAAGCAAAAGTATCAAATTTGTAGAATTTAGAAAAAGTATGGAGCGAAGACCGAGTCGCCGCCTTGCAAATCTGTTCAACAGAAGCCTCATTTTTAAAAGCCCATGTGGAAGCCACTGCTCTAGTGGAATGAGCTGTAATTCTTACAGGGGGCTGCTGGCCAGCAGTCTCATAAAATAAGCAGATTATACTTCTTAACCAAAAGGAAAGAGAAGTTGCTGAAGCCTTTTGGCCTCTTCTCTGTCCAGAGTAAACAACAAACAATGCCGAAGTTTGACGAAAATCCTTAGTAGCTTGTAAATAAAACTTTAAAGCATGAACCACGTCAAGATTATGTAATAGACGTTCCTTCTTTGATGAAGGATTAGGACACAGTGATGGAATATTAGATACCACCTTAGGAAGAAACCCAGGTTTGGTACGCAAAACTACCTTATCTGCATGAAAGATCAGATAAGGGGAATCACACTGTAAGGCAGATAACTCTGAAACTCTTCGAGCCGAAGAAATAGCTACCAAAAACAGAACTTTCCAAGATAAAAGCTTGATATCTATGGAATGCAGAGGTTCAAACGGAACCCCTTGAAGAACCTTAAGAACTAAATTTAAACTCCATGGCGGAGCAACAGGTTTAAACACAGGCTTGATTCTAACTGAAGCCTGACAAAACGCCTGAACGCCTGGAACATCCGCCAGACGCTTGTGCAGAAGAATAGACAGAGCAGAAATCTGTCCCTTTAAGGAACTAGCTGACAATCCCTTCTCCAATCCCTCTTGGAGAAAAGATAATATCCTGGGAATCCTGACTTTACTCCATGAGTAACCCTTGGATTCACACCAATGAATATATTTACACCATATCTTATGATAGATTTTCCTGGTGACAGGCTTTCGAGCCTGAATTAAGGTATCAATGACCGACTCGGAGAAACCGCGTTTTGATAAAATCAAGCGTTCAATCTCCAAGCAGTCAGACGCAGAGAAATTAGATTTGGATGGTTGAAAGGACCCTGAAGTAGAAGGTCCTGTCTCAGCGGTAGAGTCCATGGTGGAAGGGATGACATGTCCACCAGATCTGCATACCAAGTCCTGCATGGCCACGCAGGTGCTATCAAAATCACTGAAGCTCTCTCCTGCTTGATCTTGGCAATCAGACGAGGGAGCAGAGGAAACGGTGGAAGCTTGGCGTTCTGACGAGACGCCATGAGATCCAATTCTGGTTTGCCCCAACGTTGAATCAACTATGCAAACACTTCCGGATGGAGTTCCCACTCCCCCGGATGAAAAGTCTGCCAACTTAGAAAATCCGCCTCCCAGTTCTCTACTCCTGGGATATGGATAGCTGATAGATGGCAAGAGTGAACCTCTGCCCATAGAATTATTTTTGAAACCTCCAACATTGCAAGGGAACTCCTTGTTCCCCCTTGATGGTTGATGTAGGCTACAGTCGTGATATTGTCCGACTGAAATCTGATGAACCTGACCACAGCAAGCTGAGGCCAAGCCTGAAGAGCATTATTAAATATCGCTCTTAGTTCCAGAATGTTTATCGGAAGGAGTGTCTCCTCCTGAGTCCACGAGCCCTGAGCCTTCAGGGAGTTCCAGAGTGCACCCCAGCCCAGAAGGCTGGCATCTGTCATTACTATAGTCCAGTCTGGCCTGCGGAAGCTCATCCCCTTGGACAGATGGACCTGAGATAGCAACCAGAGAAGAGAATCCCTGGTTTCTTGATCCAGATTTAGTAGAGGGGACAAATCTGTGTAATCCCCATTCCACTGACTGAGCATGCAAAGTTGCAGCGGTCTGAGATGTAGGCGGGCAAACGGTACTATGTCCATTGCGGCTACCATTAACCCGATTACTTCCATACACTGAGCCACTGAAGGATGAGAAGTGGAATAAAGAACACGGCAAGAGTCTAGAAGTTTTGACAATCTGGCCTTCGTTTGATAGATTCAGTAGAAATGAAGATTTACCTGAGTCCCTAGGAATGAAACTTTTGTTAGAGGTGATACAGAGCTCTTTTCTTCGTTCACCTTCCACCCATGGGACCTCAGAAATGCCAGAACAATGTCCGTGTGGGACCTGGCAACTTGAAAAGTCGACGCCTGTATCAGAATGTCGTCTAAGTAAGGGGCTACTGCTATACCCCACGGCCTTAGGACCGCTAGAAGGGACCCTAGAACCTTTGTAAAGATTCTTGGTGCCGTAGCCAACCCGAAGGGAAGAGCCACAAACTGGTAGTGCCTGTCTAGAAAGGCAAACCTGAGAAAACGATGATGATCTTACGAAATTTTTACAGTGTGTATAATAGGCTAAAAGAGCATTGCACCCACTTGCAAATGGAGGATTAACCCCTTAGTTTCAAAACCGGATCAAAAAAACGATATAAACGTTTTTAAACAGTCACACAAAACTGCCACAGCTCTACTGTGGCCCTACCTGCCCATACGACGACTTTGGAAGGCACAAAAACCCTTTAGAGAGGTCCTAAATGTTCAGGGGACTCCTTCAGGGAAGCTGGATGTCTCAAACTGCAAAAACTAATGCACAATTTAGGCCAAAAATAGGCCCCTCCCAGCCTGTACTCACAGTGAGAGGGCCTAAAAAAACATAATTTATGTAAGAACTTACCTGATAAATTCATTTCTTTCATATTAGCAAGAGTCCATGAGCTAGTGACGTATGGGATATACATTCCTACCAGGAGGGGCAAAGTTTCCCAAACCTCAAAATGCCTATAAATACACCCCTCACCACACCCACAATTCAGTTTAACGCATAGCCAAGAAGTGGGGTGATAAAAAAGTGCGAAAGCATATAAAATAAGGAATTGGAATAATTGTGCTTTATACAAAAAACATAACCACCCCAAAAAAAGGGCGGGCCTCATGGACTCTTGCTAATATGAAAGAAATGAATTTATCAGGTAAGTTCTTACATAAATTATGTTTTCTTTCATGTAATTGGCAAGAGTCCATGAGCTAGTGACGTATGGGATAATGATTACCCAAGATGTGGATCTTTCCACGCAAGAGTCACTAGAGAGGGAGGGATAAAATAAAGACAGCCAATTCCTGCTGAAAATAATCCACACCCAAAATAAAGTTTAATGAAAAACATAAGCAGAAGATTCAAACTGAAACCGCTGCCTGAAGTACTTTTCTACCAAAAACTGCTTCAGAAGAAGAAAATACATCAAAATGGTAGAATTTAGTAAAAGTATGCAAAGAGGACCAAGTTGCTGCTTTGCAAATCTGATCAATCGAAGCTTCATTCCTAAACGCCCAGGAAGTAGAAACTGACCTAGTAGAATGAGCTGTAATCCTTTGAGGCGGAGTTTTACCCGACTCAACATAGGCAAGATGAATTAAAGATTTCAACCAAGATGCCAAAGAAATGTCAGAAGCTTTCTGGCCTTTTCTAGAACCAGAAAAGATAACAAATAAACTAGAAGTCTTTCGGAAAGACTTAGTAGCTTCAACATAATATTTCAAAGCTCTAACAACATCCAAAGAATGCAATGATTTCTCCGTAGAATTCTTAGGATTAGGACATAATGAAGGAACCACAATTTCTCTACTAATGTTGTTAGAATTCACAACTTTAGGTAAAAATTCAAAAGAAGTTCGCAACACTGCCTTATCCTGATGAAAAATCAGAAAAGGAGACTCACAAGAAAGAGCAGATAATTCAGAAACTCTTCTGGCAGAAGAGATTGCCAAAAGGAACAAAACTTTCCAAGAAAGTAATTTAATGTCCAATGAATGCATAGGTTCAAACGGAGGAGCTTGAAGAGCCCCCAGAACCAAATTCAAACTCCAAGGAGGAGAAATTGACTTAATGACAGGTTTTATACGAACCAAAGCTTGTACAAAACAATGAATATCAGGAAGATTAGCAATCTTTCTGTGAAAAAGAACAGAAAGAGCAGAGATTTGTCCTTTCAAAGAACTTGCGGATAAACCTTTATCTAAACCATCCTGAAGAAACTGTAAAATTCTCGGAATTCTAAAAGAATGCCTAGAAAAATGATGAGAAAGACACCAAGAAATATAAGTCTTCCAGACTCTATAATATATCTCTCTGGATACAGATTTACGAGCCTGTAACATAGTATTAATCACAGAGTCAGAGAAACCTCTTTGACCAAGAATCAAGCGTTCAATCTCCATACCTTTAAATTTAAGGATTTGAGATCCTGATGGAAAAAAGGACCTTGCGACAGAAGGTCTGGTCGTAGCGGAAGAGTCCACGGATGGCAAGAGGCCATCCGGACAAGATCCGCATACCAAAACCTGTGAGGCCATGCCGGAGCTACCAGCAGAACAAACGAGCATTCCTTCAGAATCTTGGAGATTACTCTTGGAAGAAGAACTAGAGGCGGAAAGATATAAGCAGGATGATACTTCCAAGGAAGTGATAATGCATCCACTGCTTCCGCCTGAGGATCCCGGGATCTGGACAGATACCTGGGAAGTTTCTTGTTTAGATGAGACGCCATCAGATCTATTTCTGGAAGCTCCCACATTTGAACAATCTGAAGAAATACCTCTGGCTGAAGAGACCATTCGCCCGGATGCAAAGTTTGGCGACTGAGATAATCCGCTTCCCAATTGTCTATACCTGGGATATGAACCGCAGATATTAGACAGGAGCTGGATTCCGCCCAAACCAGAATTCGAGATACTTCTTTCATAGCCAGAGGACTGTGAGTCCCTCCTTGATGATTGATGTATGCCACAGTAGTGACATTGTCTGTCTGAAAACAAATGAACGATTCTCTCTTCAGAAGAGGCCAAGACTGAAGAGCTCTGAAAATTGCACGGAGATCCAAAATATTGATCGGTAATCTCACCTCCTGAGATTCCCAAACTCCTTGTGCCGTCAGAGATCCCCACACAGCTCCCCAACCTGTGAGACTTGCATCTGTTGAAATTACAGTCCAGGTCGGAAGCACAAAAGAAGCCCCCTGAATTAAACGATGGTGATCTGTCCACCACGTTAGAGAGTGTCGTACAATCGGTTTTAAAGATATTAATTGAGATATCTTTGTGTAATCCTTGCACCATTGATTCAGCATACAGAGCTGAAGAGGTCGCATGTGAAAACGAGCAAAGGGGATCGCGTCCGATGCAGCAGTCATAAGACCTAGAATTTCCATGCATAAGGCTACCGAAGGGAATAATTGTGACTGAAGGTTTCGACAAGCTGAAATCAATTTTAGACGTCTCTTGTCTGTTAAAGACAGAGTCATGGACACTGAATCTATCTGGAAACCCAGAAAGGTTACCCTTGTCTGAGGAATCAATGAACTTTTTGGTGAATTGATACTCCAACCATGATCTTGAAGAATCTCATTCGTATGAGATTCTGCTAAATGAAAAGACTGAGCAAGTACCAAGATATCGTCCAAATAAGGAAATACCACAATACCCTGTTCTCTGATTACAGACAGAAGGGCACCGAGAACCTTTGTAAAAATTCTTGGAGCTGTAGCTAGGCCAAACGGCAGAGCCACAAACTGGTAATGCTTGTCCAGAAAAGAGAATCTCAGGAACTGATAATGATCTGGATGAATCGGAATATGCAGATATGCATCCTGTAAATCTATTGTGGACATATAATGCCCTTGCTGAACAAAAGGCAAGATAGTCCTTACAGTTACCATTTTGAACGTTGGTATCCTTACATAACGATTCAATATTTTTAGATCCAGAACTGGTCTGAAGGAATTCTCCTTCTTTGGTACAATGAAGAGATTTGAATAAAACCCCATCCCCTGTTCCAGAACTGGAACTGGCATAATTACTCCAGCCAACTCTAGATCTGAAACACAATTCAGAAATGCTTGAGCTTTCACTGGATTTACTGGGACACGGGAAAGAAAAAATCTCTTTGCAGGAGGTCTCATCTTGAAACCAATTCTGTACCCTTCTGAAACAATGTTCTGAATCCAAAGATTGTGAACAGAATTGATCCAAATTTCTTTGAAAAAACGTAACCTGCCCCCTACCAGCTGAGCTGGAATGAGGGCCGCACCTTCATGTGGACTTAGAAGCAGGCTTTGCCTTTCTAGAAGGCTTGGATTTATTCCAGACTGGAGATGGTGTCCAAACTGAAACTGCTCCTGAGGATGAAGGATCAGGCTTTTGTTCTTTGTTGAAACGAAAGGAACGAAAACGATTATTAGCCCTGTTTTTACCCTTAGATTTTTTATCCTGTGGTAAAAAAGTTCCTTTCCCACCAGTAACAGTTGAGATAATAGAATCCAACTGAGAACCACATAATTTGTTACCCTGGAAAGAAATGGAAAGTAGAGTTGATTTAGAAGCCATATCAGCATTCCAAGTCTTAAGCCATAAAGCTCTTCTAGCTAAAATAGCTAGAGACATAAACCTGACATCAACTCTGATAATATCAAAAATGGCATCACAGATAAAATTATTAGCATGCTGAAGAAGAATAATAATATTATGAGAATCATGATCTGTTACTTGTTGCGCTAAAGTCTCCAACCAAAAAGTTGAAGCTGCAGCAACATCAGCCAATGATATAGCAGGTCTAAGAAGATTACCTGAACACAGATAAGCTTTTCTTAGAAAGGATTCAATTTTCCTATCTAAAGGATCTTTAAACGAAGTACCATCTGACGTAGGAATAGTAGTACGTTTAGCAAGGGTAGAAATAGCCCCATCGACTTTAGGGATTTTGTCCCAAAATTCTAATCTGTCAGACGGCACAGGATATAATTGCTTAAAACGTTTAGAAGGAGTAAATGAATTACCCAATTTATCCCATTCTCTGGAAATTACTTCAGAAATAGCATTAGGAACAGGAAAAGCTTCTGGAATAACCACAGGAGATTTAAATACCTTATCTAAACGTTTAGAATTAGTATCAAGAGGACCAGAATCCTCTATTTCTAAAGCAATTAGTACTTCTTTAAGTAAAGAACGAATAAATTCCATTTTAAATAAATATGAAGATTTATCAGCATCAATCTCTGAGACAGAATCCTCTGAACCAGAAGAGTCATCAGAATCAGAATGATGATGTTCATTTAAAAATTCATCTGTAGAGAGAGAAGTTTTAAAAGATTTTTTATGTTTACTAGAAGGAGAAATAACAGACATAGCCTTCTTGATGGATTCAGAAACAAAATCTCTAATGTTATCAGGAACATTCTGCACCTTAGATGTTGAAGGAACTGCAACAGGCAAAGGTACATTACTAAAGGAAATATTATCTGCTTTAACAAGTTTGTCATGACAATTAATACAAACAACAGCCGGAGGAATAGCTACCAAACGTTTACAGCAGATACACTTAGCTTTGGTAGTTCCAGCACTAGACAGCGATATTCCTGTAGTATCTTCTGACTCAGATGCAACGTGAGACATCTTGCAATATGTAAGAGAAAAAACAACATATAAAGCAAAATTGATCAAATTCCTTAAATGACAGTTTCAGGAATGGGAAAAAATGCCAATAAACAAGCTTCTAGTAACCAGAAGCAAAGAAAAAATGAGACTGAAATAATGTGGAGACAAAAGCGACGCCCATATTTTTTGGCGCCAAATAAGACGCCCACATTATTTGGCGCCTAAATGCTTTTTGGCGCCAAAAATGACGCCACATTCGGAACGCCGACATTTTTGGCGCAAAAGGACGTCAACTTCCGGCGACACGTATGACGCCGGAAACAGAAAAGATTTTTTGCGCCAAAAAAGTCCGCGCCAAGAATGACGCAATAAAATGAAGCATTTTCAGCCCCCGCGAGCCTAACAGCCCACAGGGAAAAAAAGAGTCAAATTTTAAGGTAAGAAAAAAATTGATTCAAATGCATTATCCCAAATATGAAACTGACTGTCTGAAAATAAGGAATGTTGAACATCCTGAGTCAAGGCAAATAAATGTTTGAATACATATATTTAGAACTTTATAAATAAAGTGCCCAACCATAGCTTAGAGTGTCACAGAAAATAAGATTTACTTACCCCAGGACACTCATCTACATGTTTGTAGAAAGGCAAACCAGTACTGAAACGAAAATCAGCAGAGGTAATGGTATATAAATAAGAGTTTATCGTCGATCTGAAAAGGGAGGTAAGAGATGAATCTCTACGACCGATAACAGAGAACCTATTAAATAGACCCCGTAGAAGGAGATCACTGCATTCAAATAGGCAATACTCTCCTCACATCCCTCTGACATTCACTGCACGCTGAGAGGAAAACCGGGCTCCAACTTGCTGCGGAGCGCATATCAACGTAGAATCTAGCACAAACTTACTTCACCACCTCCATAGGAGGCAAAGTTTGTAAAACTGAATTGTGGGTGTGGTGAGGGGTGTATTTATAGGCATTTTGAGGTTTGGGAAACTTTGCCCCTCCTGGTAGGAATGTATATCCCATACGTCACTAGCTCATGGACTCTTGCTAATTACATGAAAGAAAAACTATCCCTAGGCAAAATCTAGTCAGCCATGTGGAAAAAACTGGGCCCCAGAATAAAGTTTTATCACCAATATGTAATAAACGTTCATACACCTTCAGCAAACGTTATATCTATTCAGTAATGTGAGTAAATAAAAAAAAATATTACCCTTTACAGCAAGCATGATACCAGTCGTTATTAAATCACTGTAATCAGGATTACCTTAAATAAATCCGGTATTGTCAGCATTTTCTAGAATATCATTTCTCTAGAAAAATTTAAAACTGCACATACCTCATAGCAGGAGACCCTGCACACTATTCCCCCAGCTGAAGTTACCTCATCTCTTCAGTTATGTGTGAGAACAGCAATGGATCTTAGTTACAACCTGCTAAGATCATCAAAGACCACAGGCAGACTCTTCTTCAACTTTCTGCCTGAGGCTAAAATAGTACAACACCGGTACCATTTGAAAATAACAAACTTTTGATTGAAGATAAACTACATTAATGCACCACATCTCTCTAGCTACTTCCTATCTTGTTGAGAGCTGCAAGAGAATGACTGGGAGGTGGCAGTTAGGGGAGGAGCTATATAGACAGCTCTGCTGTGGGTGATCCTCTTGCAGCTTCCTGTTGGGAAGGAGAATATCCCACAAGTAATGGATGATCCGTGGACTGGATACACCTTACAAGAGAAAAAGAGCTCCCAAGACCTGTATGAATATTATTGGAGCAGTAGCCAGACCAAACAGAAGAGCTGTAAACTGATAATGCTTGTTCAAAAAGCAAACCAAAGAACCCGATGATGATCTCGATGAATCAGAATGTGAAGGTATGCATCCTTCAGATCTATTGTAGACAGAACTAAAGGGAGCATTAATATGATAATCTCCATCATGAATGAAGGAACCCTTACAAATTTGTATAGAATTCTCAGATCTAAAATGGGGCAAAACGTTTTTCTTTTGAACAACGAACAGATTTGTGTAGAACGCTGATCCCTGTTACAACCAAGGTACTGGGACTATAACGCCGATATCCTCTAAGTCCTTCATGCAGGCAAGTTTCTATTCTGATCTCTTGAAATTGTGAGACCTGAAACTTATTCTGTAACTCTGGAATAGATTGAGCCCATGCCTCCTGATAAAAGGCTTAACCTGCTCCTTACCGGAGCAAACTTCGGATCAGGGGCCGTACCTTCATGCAGACTTGGTCTCTGAAGGCTTCCTGGACTGATTTTGAAAAAAAAAAAAAAAAGGCTTTTTATACTGATGCAAAAAAAGACCCTTTCCCACCTGTTACCGTGGAAATAAGAGTCTAAACTGGGTCCAAAGAGAGTTTTACCTTTAAAAGCTAAAGATAATAGTCTAGATTTAGATATCATGTCTGCTGACCAAGATTTAACCACTTAACGACCAAGGACATGCCAGGCACGTCCTACAAAAACCGGTTGTTAATAATCAAGGATGTCCCTGGCAGCCACTTTCAAGGTATTGCAGTGATTGGGGCATCACTGCAATACCCATTTTTACTCACTGATGCAGAGAGAGCCACTCTGTGGCCCTTTCTGCATTGGCCAGCGATGGTGCCGATCGTTGCTGGGTGGGAGCCATAGCAGGGAGTTGGGTGGGTGGCCCATCGCTGGTCGGTTCTGGATCCTGTGTCCCTGAAGTGTGTGCAATTGTGCTGGAATAAGCAAGGGGGCGGAGCGGTGAGCGTGTGTGCATGCGTGTGCACTACATTTAAATTAAATAACATTTATGGGAAGGAGGGAGAGGAAAGGGGGAATAAATGTTGAAAGGGAAAGGAATCTGGGAGGGGGAGAGGAGTTGGGAATTCGGGGGGGAGGCTACACTACAGGAAAAAAAAAAAAAAATCTCATCAAACTGGATACTGGCAGACGGCTGCTAGTACCCAAGATGGCGGCATATAGATAGAGGGGGGGGGTTAGAGAGCTGTTTGGGGGGTCAGGGACTAAGGGGAATCCAACACTGCAGAGTAAATATAAAAAAAATGCCTTTTATTTTAGTACTGGCAGACTGTCTGCCAGTACTTAAGATGGTGGTGACAATTGTGTGGTGGGGGAGGGAACAGAGGACAGACAGACTGCTGCATTGGGATTCAGTCTATATAAAGCAATCTGGGCCTAATTTTTAACCATCTTGCAAAAATGACCTCTTAATTTATGAGGTGAAACTGGATTTATCGGAGAAAATTGAAACATTAATTTGGTTATTTTTGGTGAAGTATACGCAATTGATAAATATATGTATAATATTTAAATCAAAAGGTATTTGGTAACTATAACTAATTGCAGTTAGTAGATTTAAAAGGGCACTTTGTATTTTAAATTGCATTCATAATCCTGTGTAGTTTAAAACTAATCATCAATGCTAAGTAATTTATCTTTGCAAATATATAAATATATTTTAGAATGTGTCTTAATTGTAGATAATTAAGAATTGATTTCAGCCCAGATAAATTGGCATAGGAGTTGTTTGTTTGCACAAATAATATATACAATGTCTGATGTTTTAAATTGGAGTTATATAGGATCAATTGTGGCTAAGTAGCTTAATTGTACTGGTCTGAATGTTAGTGGCTCATATATTGGTATCTCATTGTGGTATTTTAATGCAATTCAATTGTGAATAATGTTAATTCTAAAGGTATATTTGGTTTGCTTTGTAAAGAATATTGTAACAGTTTATGCTTGTATTCATAATCTGGTTCCTATAAATATAATTCAATGTGTTTATAAATTGAACTAATATAAAGAATTTAGGAATTTACATTACATTTTAATTGTTTTGTATATATGCATTTTTTTTGGGGGGGTTTGTTTTAAAGAATAATTATTAAATATATTGTATTATAACCCGGCCATATACTGACAAAATAAAAATTGCAAGAGAACAAAGAAGTTGATAATCAGAGTAAATTAGAAAGTTGCTTAAAATATCATGCTCTATTTGAATCACAAAAGAAAAAAAATTGGGTTCACTGTCCCATTAAGGAATGGGCATTTTAGACTAAAACTTCCCCAAAAGACCAGAGCATTTTTAGCATTTTGCCATCACTCCATTTAAACAAAAATAATTTTTTTTTTTTTTACCTATAAAAACTATATATTTATTTTAGTAGACAACCCAAAGTATTGATCTAGGCCCATTTTGGTATATTTCATGCCACCATTTCATTGCTAAATGCGATCAAATAAAAAAAATAGTTAAAAAACTAGTGCCTAGATTCAGAGTTCTGCGTTAGCCGTCAAAACCAGCGTTAGGGGGTCCTAACGCTGGTTTTTACCGCCCGCTGGTATTTAGAGTTAGTCAGGAAAGGGTCTAACGCTCACTTTCCAGCCGCGACTTTTCCATACCGCAAATCCCCCTACGCCAATTGCGTATCCTATCTTTTCAATGGGATCTTTCTAACGCCGGTATTTAGAGTCTTGGCTGAAGTGAGCGTTGGAACTCTAATGACAAGACTCCAGCCGCAGAGAAAAGCCAGGAGTTAAGAGCTTTCTGGGCTAACGCCGGTTCATAAAGCTCTTAAATACTGTGTTCTAAAGTACACTAACACCCATAAACTACCTATGTACCCCTAAACCGAGGCCCCCCCACATCGCCGCCACGCTATTAAATTTTTTTAACCCCTAATCTGCCGACCGCACACCACCGCCGCCACCTACATTATCCCTATGTACCCCTAATCTGCTGCCCCTAACACCGCCGACACCTACATAATATTTATTAACCCCTAATCTGCCCCCCCAACGTCGCCGCTACCTACCTACAATTATTAACCCCTAATCTGCCGACCGGACCTCACCGCTACTATAATAAATGTATTAACCCCTAAAGCTAAGTCTAACCCTAACCCTAACACCCCCCTAAATTAAATATAATTTTTATCTAACGAAATAAAATAAATCTTATTAAATAAATTAATCCTATTTAAAGCTAAATACTTATCTGTAAAATAAACCCTAATATAGCTACAATATAAATAATAATTATATTGTAGCTATTTTAGGATTAATATTTATTTTACAGGCAACTTTGTATTTATTTTAACTAGGTACAATAGCTATTAAATAGTTATTAACTATTTAATAACTACCTAGCTAAAAGAAATACAAAATTACCAGTAAAATAAATCCTAACCTAAGTTACAATTAAACCTAACACTACACTATCATTAAATAAATTAAATACAAATACCTACAACTAAATACAAATAAATACACTAACTAAAGTACAAAAAATAAAAAAAGAACTAAGTTACAAAAAATAAAAAAATTATTTACAAACATAAAAATATTACAACAATTTTAAGCTAATTACACCTACTCTAAGCCCCCTAATAAAATAAAGCCCCCCAAAATAAAAAAAATCCCTATCCTATTCTAAAATAAAAATTGTAAAGCTCTTTTACCTTACCAGCCCTTAAAAGGGCCTTTTGCGGGGCATGCCCCAAAGAATTCTGCTCTTTTGCCTGTGAAAAAAAACATACAATACCCCCCCAACATTACAACCCACCACCCACATACCCCTACTCTAACCCAAACCCCCCTTAAATAAACCTAACACTACCCCCATGAAGATCTTCCTAAATTGAGTCGTCTTCACTCAGCTAAGCCGAATTCTTCATCCAATCCGATCCAATCCAAGCGGGGGCTGAAGAGGTCCATCATCCGGCTGAAGTCTTCATCATCCGGCTGAAGTCTTCATCCAAGCGGGGGCTGAAGAGGTCCATCATCCGGCTGAAGTCTTCATCCAAGCGGGGGCTGAAGAGGTCCATCATCCGGCTGAAGTCTTCTATCAAGCGGCATCTTCAATCTTCTTTCTTCCGGCTCCATCTTCACCCCGCCGACGCGGAACATCCTTCCTCCACGACGAACTCCCAACGAATGAAGGTTCCTTTAAGGGACGTCATACAAGATGGCGTCCCTCGAATTCCGATTGGCTGATAGGATTCTATCAGCCAATCGGAATTAAGGTAGGAATAATCTGATTTGCTGATGGAATCAGCCAATCAGATTCAAGTTCAATCTGATTGGCTGATCCAATCAGCCAATCAGATTGAGCTCGCATTCTATTGGCTGTTCCGATCAGCCAATAAAATGCGAGCTAAATCTGATTGGCTGATTGGATCAGCCAATCGGATTGAACTTGAATCTGATTGGCTGATTCAATCAGCCAATCAGAATTTTCCTACCTTAATTCCGATTGGCTGATAGAATCCTATCAGCCAATCGGCATTCGAGGGACGCCATCTTGGATGACGTCCCTTAAAGGAACCTTCATTCGTTGGGAGTTCGTCGTGGAGGAAGGATGTTCCGCGTCGGCGGGATGAAGATGGAGCCGGAAGAAAGAAGATTGAAGATGCCGCTTGATAGAAGACTTCAGCCGGATGATGGACCTCTTCAGCCCCCGCTTGGATGAAGACTTCAGCCGGATGATGGACCTCTTCAGCCCCCGTTTGGATGAAGACATCGCCCGGATTGGATGAAGAATTCGGCTCGGCTGAGTGAAGATGACTCAAGGTAGGAAGATCTTCAGGGGGGTAGTGTTAGGTTTATTTAAGGGGGGTTTGGATTAGATTAGGGGTATGTGGGTGGTGGGTTGTAATGTTCGCGGGGGGTATTGTATGTTTTTTTTACAGGCAAAAGAGCAGAATTCTTTGGGGCATGCCCCGCAAAAGGCCCTTTTAAGGGCTGGTAAGGTAAAAGAGCTTTACAATTTTTATTTTAGAATAGGGTAGGGCATTTTTTTTATTTTGGGGGCTTTGTTATTTTATTAGGGGGCTTAGAGTAGGTGTAATTAGCTTAAAATTGTTGTAATATTTTTATAATGTTTGTAAATTATTTTTTTATTTTTTGTAACTTAGTTCTTTTTCTCCAACATAGGTGTGTCCGGTCCACGGCGTCATCCTTACTTGTGGGATATTCTCTTCCCCAACAGGAAATGGCAAAGAGCCCAGCAAAGCTGGTCACATGATCCCTCCTAGGCTCCGCCTACCCCAGTCATTCTCTTTGCCGTTGTACAGGCAACATCTCCACGGAGATGGCTTAGAGTTTTTTAGTGTTTAACTGTAGTTTTTATTATTCAATCAAGAGTTTGTTATTTTAAAATAGTGCTGGTATGTACTATTTACTCAGAAACAGAAAAGAGATGAAGATTTCTGTTTGTATGAGGAAAATGATTTTAGCAACCGTCACTAAAATCCATGGCTGTTCCACACAGGACTGTTGAGAGCAATTAACTTCAGTTGGGGGAACAGTGAGCAGTCTCTTGCTGCTTGAGGTATGACACATTCTAACAAGACGATGTAATGCTGGAAGCTGTCATTTTCCCTATGGGATCCGGTAAGCCATGTTTATTACGATCGTAAATAAGGGCTTCAAAAAGGGCTTATTAAGACTGTAGACTCTTTCTGGGCTAAATCGATTCATTATTAACACATATTTAGCCTTGAGGAATCATTTTATCTGGGTATTTTGATATATAATATCGGCAGGCACTGTTTTAGACACCTTATTCTTTAGGGGCTTTCCCAAAGCATAGGCAGAGCCTCATTTTCGCGCCGGTGTTGCGCACTTGTTTTTGAGAGGCATGGCATGCAGTCGCATGTGAGAGGAGCTCTGATACTTAGAAAAGACTTTCTGAAGGCGTCATTTGGTATCGTATTCCCCTTGGGGCTTGGTTGGGTCTCAGCAAAGCAGATACCAGGGACTGTAAAGGGGTTAAAGTTAAAAACGGCTCCGGTTCCGTTATTTTAAGAGTTAAAGCTTCCAAATTTGGTGTGCAATACTTTTAAGGCTTTAAGACACTGTGGTGAAAATTTGGTGAATTTTGAACAATTCCTTCATGTTTTTTCGCAATTGCAGTAATAAAGTGTGTTCAGTTTAAAATTTAAAGTGACAGTAACGGTTTTATTTTAAAACGTTTTTTGTACTTTTTTATCAAGTTTATGCCTGTTTAACATGTCTGAACTACCAGATAGACTGTGTTCTGAATGTGGGGAAGCCAGAATTCCTATTCATTTAAATAAATGTGATTTATGTGACAATGACAATGATGCCCAAGATGATTCCTCAAGTGAGGGGAGTAAGCATGGTACTGCATCATTCCCTCCTTCGTCTACACGAGTCTTGCCCACTCAGGAGGCCCCTAGTACATCTAGCGCGCCAATACTCCTTACTATGCAACAATTAACGGCTGTAATGGATAATTCTGTCAAAAACATTTTAGCCAAAATGAACCCTTATCAGCGTAAGCGCGACTGCTCTGTTTTAGATACTGAAGAGCATGACGACGCTGATAATAATATTTCTGAAGGGCCCCTAACCCAGTCCGATGGGGCCAGGGAGGTTTTGTCTGAGGGAGAAATTACTGATTCAGGGAACATTTCTCAACAAGCTGAACCTGATGTGATTGCATTTAAATTTAAGTTGGAACATCTCCGCATTCTGCTTAAGGAGGTATTATCCACTCTGGATGATTGTGACAAGTTGGTCATCCCAGAGAAACTATGTAAAATGGACAAGTTCCTAGAGGTGCCGGGGCTCCCAGAAGCTTTTCCTATACCCAAGCGGGTGGCGGACATTGTTAATAAAGAATGGGAAAGGCCCGGTATTCCTTTCGTCCCTCCCCCCATATTTAAAAAATTGTTTCCTATGGTCGACCCCAGAAAGGACTTATGGCAGACAGTCCCCAAGGTCGAGGGAGCGGTTTCCACTTTAAACAAACGCACCACTATACCCATAGAGGATAGTTGTGCTTTCAAAGATCCTATGGATAAAAAATTAGAAGGTTTGCTTAAAAAGATGTTTGTTCAGCAGGGTTACCTTCTACAACCAATTTCATGCATTGTCCCTGTCGCTACAGCCGCATGTTTCTGGTTCGATGAGCTGATAAAGGCGGTCGATAGGGATTCTTCTCCTTATGAGGAGATTATGGACAGAATCAATGCTCTTAAATTGGCTAATTCTTTCACCCTAGACGCCACTTTGCAATTGGCTAGGTTAGCGGCTAAGAATTCTGGGTTTGCTATTGTGGCGCGCAGAGCGCTTTGGTTGAAATCTTGGTCGGCTGATGCGTCTTCCAAGAACAAACTACTTAACATTCCTTTCAAGGGGAAAACGCTGTTTGGCCCTGACTTGAAAGAGATTATCTCTGATATCACTGGGGGTAAGGGCCACGCCCTTCCTCAGGATCGGCCTTTCAAGGCAAAAAATAAACCTAATTTTCGTCCTTTTCGTAGAAACGGACCAGCCCAAAGTGCTACGTCCTCTAAGCAAGAGGGTAATACTTCTCAAGCCAAGCCAGCTTGGAGACCAATGCAAGGCTGGAACAAGGGTAAGCAGGCCAAGAAACCTGCCACTGCTACCAAGACAGCATGAACTGTTGGCCCCCGATCCGGGACCGGATCTGGTGGGGGGCAGACTCTCTCTCTTCGCTCAGGCTTGGGCAAGAGATGTTCTGGATCCTTGGGTGCTAGAAATAGTCTCCCAAGGTTATCTTCTGGAATTCAAGGGACTTCCCCCAAGGGGGAGGTTCCACAGGTCTCAGTTGTCTTCAGACCACATAAAAAGACAGGCATTCTTACATTGTGTAGAAGACCTGTTAAAAATGGGAGTGATTCATCCTGTTCCATTAAGAGAACAAGGGATGGGATTCTACTCCAATCTGTTCATAGTTCCCAAAAAAGAGGGAACGTTCAGACCAATCTTAGATCTCAAGATCTTAAACAAGTTTCTCAAGGTTCCATCGTTCAAGATGGAAACCATTCGAACTATTCTTCCTTCCATCCAGGAAGGTCAATTCATGACCACGGTGGATTTAAAGGATGCGTATCTACATATTCCTATCCACAAGGAACATCATCGGTTCCTGAGGTTCGCATTCCTGGACAAACATTACCAGTTCGTGGCGCTTCCTTTCGGATTAGCCACTGCTCCAAGGATTTTCACAAAGGTACTAGGGTCCCTTCTAGCTGTGCTAAGACCAAGGGGCATTGCTGTAGTACCTTACTTGGACGACATTCTAATTCAAGCGTCGTCCCTTCCTCAAGCAAAGGCTCACACGGACATTGTCCTGGCCTTTCTCAGATCTCACGGATGGAAAGTGAACGTGGAAAAGAGTTCTCTATCTCCGTCAACAAGGGTTCCCTTCTTGGGAACAATAATAGACTCCTTAGAAATGAGGATTTTTCTGACAGAGGCCAGAAAAACAAAACTTCTAGACTCTTGTCGGATACTTCATTCCGTTCCTCTTCCTTCCATAGCTCAGTGCATGGAAGTGATCGGGTTGATGGTAGCGGCAATGGACATAGTTCCTTTTGCGCGCATTCATCTAAGACCATTACAACTGTGCATGCTCAGTCAGTGGAATGGGGACTATACAGACTTGTCTCCGAAGATACAAGTAAATCAGAGAACCAGAGACTCACTCCGTTGGTGGCTGTCCCTGGACAACCTGTCACGAGGGATGACATTCCGCAGACCAGAGTGGGTCATTGTCACGACCGACGCCAGTCTGATGGGCTGGGGCGCGGTCTGGGGATCCCTGAAGGCTCAGGGTCTTTGGTCTCGGGAAGAATCTCTGTTACCGATAAATATTCTGGAACTGAGAGCGATATTCAATGCTCTCAAGGCTTGGCCTCAGCTAGCGAGGGCCAAGTTCATACGGTTTCAATCAGACAACATGACAACTGTTGCGTACATCAACCATCAGGGGGGAACAAGGAGTTCCCTGGCGATGGAAGAAGTGACCAAAATCATTCTATGGGCGGAGTCTCACTCCTGCCACCTGTCTGCTATCCACATCCCAGGAGTGGAAAATTGGGAAGCGGATTTTCTGAGTCGTCAGACATTGCATCCGGGGGAGTGGGAACTCCATCCGGAAATCTTTGCCCAAGTCACTCAGCTGTGGGGCATTCCAGACATGGATCTGATGGCCTCTCGTCAGAACTGCAAAGTTCCTTGCTACGGGTCCAGATCCAGGGATCCCAAGGCGGCTCTAGTGGATGCACTAGTAGCACCTTGGACCTTCAAACTAGCTTATGTGTTCCCGCCGTTTCCTCTCATCCCCAGGCTGGTAGCCAGGATCAATCAGGAGAGGGCGTCGGTGATCTTGATAGCTCCTGCGTGGCCACGCAGGACTTGGTATGCAGATCTGGTGAATATGTCATCGGCTCCACCTTGGAAGCTACCTTTGAGACGAGACCTTCTTGTTCAGGGTCCGTTCGAACATCCGAATCTGGTTTCACTCCAGCTGACTGCTTGGAGATTGAACGCTTGATCTTATCGAAGCGAGGGTTCTCAGATTCTGTTATCGATACTCTTGTTCAGGCCAGAAAGCCTGTAACTAGAAAGATTTACCACAAAATTTGGAAAAAATATATCTGTTGGTGTGAATCTAAAGGATTCCCTTGGGACAAGGTTAAGATTCCTAGGATTCTATCCTTCCTTCAAGAAGGATTGGAAAAAGGATTATCTGCAAGTTCCCTGAAGGCACAGATTTCTGCCTTGTCTGTGTTACTTCACAAAAAGCTGGCCGCTGTGCCAGATGTTCAAGCCTTTGTTCAGGCTCTGGTTAGAATTAAGCCTGTTCACAAACCTTTGACTCCTCCTTGGAGTCTCAATTTAGTTCTTTCAGTTCTTCAGGGGGTTCCGTTTGAACCCTTACATTCCATTGATATTAAGTTATTATCTTGGAAAGTTTTGTTTTTAGTTGCAATTTCTTCTGCTAGAAGAGTTTCAGAATTATCTGCTCTGCAGTGTTCTCCTCCTTATCTGGTGTTCCATGCAGATAAGGTGGTTTTACGTACTAAACCTGGTTTTCTTCCAAAAGTTGTTTCTAACAAAAACATTAACCAGGAGATTATCGTACCTTCTCTGTGTCCGAAACCAGTTTCAAAGAAGGAACGTTTGTTGCACAATTTGGATGTTGTTCGCGCTCTAAAATTCTATTTAGATGCTACAAAGGATTTTAGACAAACATCTTCCTTGTTTGTTGTTTATTCCGGTAAAAGGAGAGGTCAAAAAGCAACTTCTACCTTTCTCTCTTTTTGGATTAAAAGCATCATCAGATTGGCTTACGAGACTGCCGGGCGGCAGCCTCCCGAAAGAATCACAGCTCATTCCACTAGGGCTGTGGCTTCCACATGGGCCTTCAAGTAAGAGGCTTCTGTTGATCAGATATGTAGGGCAGCGACTTGGTCTTCACTGCACACTTTTACCAAATTTTACAAGTTTGATACTTTTGCTTCTTCTGAGGCTATATTTGGGAGAAAGGTTTTGCAAGCCGTGGTGCCTTCCATTTAGGTGACCTGATTTGCTCCCTCCCTTCATCCGTGTCCTAAAGCTTTGGTATTGGTTCCCACAAGTAAGGATGACGCCGTGGACCGGACACACCTATGTTGGAGAAAACAGAATTTATGTTTACCTGATAAATTACTTTCTCCAACGGTGTGTCCGGTCCACGGCCCGCCCTGGTTTTTTTTAATCAGGTCTGATAATTTATTTTCTTTAACTACAGTCACCACGGTACCATATGGTTTCTCCTATGCAAATATTCCTCCTTAACGTCGGTCGAATGACTGGGGTAGGCGGAGCCTAGGAGGGATCATGTGACCAGCTTTGCTGGGCTCTTTGCCATTTCCTGTTGGGGAAGAGAATATCCCACAAGTAAGGATGACGCCGTGGACCGGACACACCGTTGGAGAAAGTAATTTATCAGGTAAACATAAATTCTGTTTTTTATTTTTTGTACTTTAGTTAGTGTATTTATTTGTATTTATTTGTAGGCATTTGTATTTAATGATAGTGTAGTGTTAGGTTTAATTGTAACTTAGGTTAGGATTTATTTTACTGGTAATTTTGTAATTATTTTAACTAGGTAGCTATTAAATAGTTAACTATTTAATAGCTATTGTACCTGGTTAAAATAAATACAAAGTTGCCTGTAAAAAAAATATTAATCCTAAAATAGCTACAAAATAATTATTATTTATATTGTAGCTATATTAGGGTTTATTTTACAGGTAAGTATTTAGCTTTAAATAGGATTAATTTATTTAATAAGATTTATTTTATTTCGTTAGATAAAAAACATAATTTATGTAAGAACTTACCTGATAAATTCATTTCTTTCATATTAACAAGAGTCCATGAGCTAGTGACGTATGGGATATACATTCCTACCAGGAGGGGCAAAGTTTCCCAAACCTTTAAATGCCTATAAATACACCCCTCACCACACCCACAAATCAGTTTAACGAATAGCCAAGAAGTGGGGTGATAAGAAAAAAGTGCGAAGCATATAAAATAAGGAATTGGAATAATTGTGCTTTATACAAAAAAATCATAACCACCACAAAAAAGGGTGGGCCTCATGGACTCTTGTTAATATGAAAGAAATGAATTTATCAGGTAAGTTCTTACATAAATTATGTTTTCTTTCATGTAATTAACAAGAGTCCATGAGCTAGTGACGTATGGGATAATGAATACCCAAGATGTGGATCTTTCCACACAAGAGTCACTAGAGAGGGAGGGATAAAATAAAGACAGCCAATTCCTGCTGAAAATAATCCACACCCAAAATAAAGTTTAATGAAAAACATAAGCAGAAGATTCAAACCGAAACCACTGCCTGAAGTACCTTTCTACCAAAAACTGCTTCAGAAGAAGAGAATACATCAAAATGGTAGAATTTAGTAAAAGTATGCAAAGAGGACCAAGTCGCTGCTTTGCAAATCTGATCAACTGAAGCTTCATTCCTAAACGCCCAGGAAGTAGAAACTGACCTAGTAGAATGAGCTGTAATCCTCTGAGGCGGAGTCTTACCCGATTTAACATAGGCAAGATGAATTAAAGATTTCAACCAGGATGCCAAAGAAATGGCAGAAGCTTTCTGGCCTTTTCTAGAACCAGAAAAGATGACAAATAGACTAGAAGTCTTTCGGAAAGATTTAGTAGCTTCAACATAATATTTCAAAGCTCTAACAACATCCAAAGAATGTAACGATTTCTCCTTAGAATTCTTAGGATTAGGACATAATGAAGGAAACACGATTTCTCTACTAATGTTGTTGGAATTCACAACCTTAGGTAAAAATTCAAAAGAAGTTCGCAACACCGCCTTATCCTGATGAAAAATCAGAAAAGGAGACTCACAAGAAAGAGCAGATAATTCAGAAACTCTTCTGGCAGAAGAGATGGCCAAAAGGAACAAAACTTTCCAAGAAAGCAATTTAATGTCCAATGAATGCATAGGTTCAAACGGAGGAGCTTGAAGAGCTCCCAGAACCAAATTCAAACTCCATGGAGGAGAAATTGACTTAATGACAGGTTTTATACGAACCAAAGCTTGTACAAAACAATGAATATCAGGAAGAATATCAATCTTTCTGTGAAAAAGAACAGAAAGAGCAGAGATTTGTCCTTTCAAGGAACTTGCGGACAAACCCTTATCTAAACCATCCTGAAGAAATTGTAATATTCTCGGAATTCTAAAAGAATACCAAGAAAAATGATGAGTAAGACACCAAGAAATATAAGTCTTCCAGACTCTATAATATATCTCTCTAGATACAGATTTACGAGCCTGTAACATAGTATCAATCACAGAGTCAGAGAAACCTCTTTGACTAAGAATCAAGCGTTCAATCTCCATACCTTTAAATTTAAGGATTTCAGATCCGGATGGAAAAAAGGACCTTGCGACAGAAGGTCTGGTCTTAACGGAAGAGTCCATGGTTGGCAAGATGCCATCCGGACAAGATCCGCATACCAAAACCTGTGAGGCCATGCCGGAGCTATTAGCAGAACAAACGAGCATTCCCTCAGAATCTTGGAGATTACTCTTGGAAGAAGAACTAGAGGCGGAAAGATATAGGCAGGATGATACTTCCAAGGAAGTGATAATGCATCCACTGCCTCCGCCTGAGGATCCCGGGATCTGGACAGATACCTGGGAAGTTTCTTGTTTAGATGAGAGGCCATCAGATCTATCTCTGGAAGCCCCCACATTTGAACAATCTGAAGAAATACCTCTGGGTGAAGAGACCATTCGCCCGGATGCAACGTTTGGCGACTGAGATAATCCGCTTCCCAATTGTCTACACCTGGGATATGAACCGCAGAGATTAGACAGGAGCTGGATTCCGCCCAAACCAAAATTCGAGATACTTCTTTCATAGCCAGAGGACTGTGAGTCCCTCCTTGATGATTGATGTATGCCACAGTTGTGACATTGTCTGTCTGAAAACAAATGAACGATTCTCTCTTCAGAAGAGGCCAAAACTGAAGAGCTCTGAAAATTGCACGGAGTTCCAAAATATTGATCGGTAATCTCACCTCCTGAGATTCCCAAACTCCCTGTGCCGTCAGAGATCCCCACACAGCTCCCCAACCTGTGAGACTTGCATCTGTTGAAATTACAGTCCAGGTCGGAAGAACAAAAGAAGCCCCCTGAATTAAACGATGGTGATCTGTCCACCACGTTAGAGAGTGTCGAACAATCGGTTTTAAAGATATTAATTGATATATCTTCGTGTAATCCCTGCACCATTGGTTCAGCATACAGAGCTGAAGAGGTCGCATGTGAAAACGAGCAAAGGGGATCGCGTCCGATGCAGCAGTCATAAGACCTAGAATTTCCATGCATAAGGCTACCGAAGGGAATGATTGAGACTGAAGGTTTCGACAAGCTGTAATCAATTTTAGACGTCTCTTGTCTGTTAAAGACAGAGTCATGGACACTGAATCTATCTGGAAACCCAGAAAGGTTACCCTTGTTTGAGGAATCAAAGAACTTTTTGGTAAATTGATCCTCCAACCATGATCTTGAAGAAACAACACAAGTCGATTCGTATGAGACTCTGCTAAATGTAAAGACTGAGCAAGTACCAAGATATCGTCCAAATAAGGAAATACCACAATACCCTGTTCTCTGATTACAGACAGAAGGGCACCGAGAATCTTTGTGAAAATTCTTGGAGCTGTAGCAAGGCCAAACGGTAGAGCCACAAATTGGTAATGCTTGTCTAGAAAAGAGAATCTCAGGAACTGAAAATGATCTGGATGAATCGGAATATGCAGATATGCATCCTGTAAATCTATTGTGGACATATAATTCCCTTGCTGAACAAAAGGCAATATAGTCCTTACAGTTACCATCTTGAACGTTGGTATCCTTACATAACGATTCAATAATTTTAGATCCAGAACTGGTCTGAAGGAATTCTCCTTCTTTGGTACAATGAAGAGATTTGAATAAAACCCCATCCCCTGTTCCGGAACTGGAACTGGCATAATTACTCCAGCCAACTCTAGATCTGAAACACAATTCAGAAATGCTTGAGCTTTCACTGGATTTACTGGGACACGGGAAAGAAAAAATCTCTTTGCAGGAGGTCTCATCTTGAAACCAATTCTGTACCCTTCTGAAATAATGCTCTGAATCCAAAGATTGTGAACAGAATTGATCCAAATTTCTTTGAAAAAACGTAACCTGCCCCCTACCAGCTGAACTGGAATGAGGGCCGTACCTTCATGTGAACTTAGAAGCAGGCTTTGCCTTTCTAGCAGGCTTGGATTTATTCCAGACTGGAGATGGTTTCCAAACTGAAACTGCTCCTGAGGACGAAGGATCAGGCTTTTGTTCTTTGTTGAAACGAAAAGAACGAAAACGATTGTTAGCCCTGTTTTTACCTTTAGATTTTTTATCCTGTGGTAAAAAAGTTCCTTTCCCACCAGTAACAGTTGAAATAATAGAATCCAACTGAGAACCAAATAATTTGTTTCCCTGGAAAGAAAACAGAATTTATGTTTACCTGATAAATTACTTTCTCCAACGGTGTGTCCGGTCCACGGCGTCATCCTTACTTGTGGGATATTCTCTTCCCCAACAGGAAATGGCAAAGAGCCCAGCAAAGCTGGTCACATGATCCCTCCTAGGCTCCGCCTACCCCAGTCATTCGACCGACGTTAAGGAGGAATATTTGCATAGGAGAAACCATATGGTACCGTGGTGACTGTAGTTAAAGAAAATAAATCATCAGACCTGATTAAAAAAACCAGGGCGGGCCGTGGACCGGACACACCGTTGGAGAAAGTAATTTATCAGGTAAACATAAATTCTGTTTTCTCCAACATAGGTGTGTCCGGTCCACGGCGTCATCCTTACTTGTGGGAACCAATACCAAAGCTTTAGGACACGGATGAAGGGAGGGAGCAAATCAGGTCACCTAAATGGAAGGCACCACGGCTTGCAAAACCTTTCTCCCAAAAATAGCCTCAGAAGAAGCAAAAGTATCAAACTTGTAAAATTTGGTAAAAGTGTGCAGTGAAGACCAAGTCGCTGCCCTACATATCTGATCAACAGAAGCCTCGTTCTTGAAGGCCCATGTGGAAGCCACAGCCCTAGTGGAATGAGCTGTGATTCTTTCGGGAGGCTGCCGTCCGGCAGTCTCGTAAGCCAATCTGATGATGCTTTTAATCCAAAAAGAGAGAGAGGTAGAAGTTGCTTTTTGACCTCTCCTTTTACCGGAATAAACAACAAACAAGGAAGATGTTTGTCTAAAATCCTTTGTAGCATCTAAATAGAATTTTAGAGCGCGAACAACATCCAAATTGTGCAACAAACGTTCCTTCTTTGAAACTGGTTTCGGACACAGAGAAGGTACGATAATCTCCTGGTTAATGTTTTTGTTAGAAACAACTTTTGGAAGAAAACCAGGTTTAGTACGTAAAACCACCTTATCTGCATGGAACACCAGATAAGGAGGAGAACACTGCAGAGCAGATAATTCTGAAACTCTTCTAGCAGAAGAAATTGCAACTAAAAACAAAACTTTCCAAGATAACAACTTAATATCAACGGAATGTAAGGGTTCAAACGGAACCCCCTGAAGAACTGAAAGAACTAAATTGAGACTCCAAGGAGGAGTCAAAGGTTTGTAAACAGGCTTAATTCTAACCAGAGCCTGAACAAAGGCTTGAACATCTGGCACAGCTGCCAGCTTTTTGTGAAGTAACACAGACAAGGCAGAAATCTGTCCCTTCAGGGAACTTGCAGATAATCCTTTTTCCAATCCTTCTTGAAGGAAGGATAGAATCTTAGGAATCTTAACCTTGTCCCAAGGGAATCCTTTAGATTCACACCAACAGATATATTTTTTCCAAATTTTGTGGTAAATCTTTCTAGTTACAGGCTTTCTGGCCTGAACAAGAGTATCGATAACAGAATCTGAGAACCCTCGCTTCGATAAGATCAAGCGTTCAATCTCCTCAGAATGTCGTCCAAGTAAGGTACTACAGCAATGCCCCTTGGTCTTAGCACAGCTAGAAGGGACCCTAGTACCTTCGTGAAAATCCTTGGAGCAGTGGCTAATCCGAAAGGAAGCGCCACGAACTGGTAATGCTTGTCCAGGAATGCGAACCTTAGGAACCGATGATGTTCCTTGTGGATAGGAATATGTAGATACGCATCCTTTAAATCCACCGTGGTCATGAATTGACCTTCCTGGATGGAAGGAAGAATAGTTTGAATGGTTTCCATCTTGAACGATGGAACCTTGAGAAACTTGTTTAAGATCTTGAGATCTAAGATTGGTCTGAACGTTCCCTCTTTTTTGGGAACTATGAACAGATTGGAGTAGAACCCCATCCCTTGTTCTCTTAATGGAACAGGATGAATCACTCCCATTTTTAACAGGTCTTCTACACAATGTAAGAATGCCTGTCTTTTTATGTGGTCTGAAGACAACTGAGACCTGTGGAACCTCCCCCTTGGGGGAAGCCCCTTGAATTCCAGAAGATAACCTTGGGAGACTATTTCTAGCGCCCAAGGATCCAGAACATCTCTTGCCCAAGCCTGAGCGAAGAGAGAGAGTCTGCCCCCCACCAGATCCGGTCCCGGATCGGGGGCCAACATTTCATGCTGTCTTGGTAGCAGTGGCAGGTTTCTTGGCCTGCTTTCCCTTGTTCCAGCCTTGCATTGGTCTCCAAGCTGGCTTGGCTTGAGAAGTATTACCCTCTTGCTTAGAGGACGTAGCACTTTGGGCTGGTCCGTTTCTACGAAAGGGACGAAAATTAGGTTTATTTTTTGCCTTGAAAGGCCGATCCTGAGGAAGGGCGTGGCCCTTACCCCCAGTGATATCAGAGATAATCTCTTTCAAGTCAGGGCCAAACAGCGTTTTCCCCTTGAAAGGAATGTTAAGTAGCTTGTTCTTGGAAGACGCATCAGCTGACCAAGATTTCAACCAAAGCGCTCTGCGCGCCACAATAGCAAACCCAGAATTCTTAGCCGCTAACCTAGCCAATTGCAAAGTGGCGTCTAGGGTGAACGAATTAGCCAATTTGAGAGCATTGATTCTGTCCATAATCTCCTCATAAGGAGGAGAATCACTATCGACCGCCTTTATCAGCTCATCGAACCAGAAACATGCGGCTGTAGCGACAGGGACAATGCATGAAATTGGTTGTAGAAGGTAACCCTGCTGAACAAACATCTTTTTAAGTAAACCTTCTAATTTTTTATCCATAGGATCTTTGAAAGCACAACTATCCTCTATGGGTATAGTGGTGCGTTTGTTTAAAGTGGAAACCGCTCCCTCGACCTTGGGGACTGTCTGCCATAAGTCCTTTCTGGGGTCGACCATAGGAAACAATTTTTTAAATATGGGGGGAGGGACGAAAGGAATACCGGGCCTTTCCCATTCTTTATTAACAATGTCCGCCACCCGCTTGGGTATAGGAAAAGCTTCTGGGAGCCCCGGGACCTCTAGGAACTTGTCCATTTTACATAGTTTCTCTGGGATGACCAACTTGTCACAATCATCCAGAGTGGATAATACCTCCTTAAGCAGAATGCGGAGATGTTCCAACTTAAATTTAAACGTAATCACATCAGGTTCAGCTTGTTGAGAAATGTTCCCTGAATCAGTAATTTCTCCCTCAGACAAAACCTCCCTAGCCCCATCAGACTGGGTTAGGGGCCCTTCAGAACCATTATTTTCAGCGTCGTCATGCTCTTCAGTATCTAAAACAGAGCAGTCGCGCTTACGCTGATAAGTGTTCATTTTGGCTAAAATGTTTTTGACAGAATTATCCATTACAGCCGTTAATTGTTGCATAGTAAGGAGTATTGGCGCGCTAGATGTACTAGGGGCCTCCTGAGTGGGCAAGACTCGTGTAGACGAAGGAGGGAATGATGCAGTACCATGCTTACTCCCCTCACTTGAGGAATCATCTTGGGCATCATTGTCATTGTCACATAAATCACATTTATTTAAATGAATAGGAATTCTGGCTTCCCCACATTCAGAACACAGTCTATCTGGTAGTTCAGACATGTTAAACAGGCATAAACTTGATAACAAAGTACAAAAAACGTTTTAAAATAAAACCGTTACTGTCACTTTAAATTTTAAACTGAACACACTTTATTACTGCAATTGCGAAAAAACATGAAGGAATTGTTCAAAATTCACCAAATTTTCACCACAGTGTCTTAAAGGCTTAAAAGTATTGCACACCAAATTTGGAAGCTTTAACCCTTAAAATAACGGAACCGGAGCCGTTTTTAACTTTAACCCCTATACAGTCCCTGGTATCTGCTTTGCTGAGACCCAACCAAGCCCAAAGGGGAATACGATACCAAATGACGCCTTCAGAAAGTCTTTTCTAAGTATCAGAGCTCCGCTCACATGCGACTGCATGTCATGCCTCTCAAAAACAAGTGCGCAACACCGGCGCGAAAATGAGGCTCTGCCTATGATTTGGGAAAGCCCCTAAAGAATAAGGTGTCTAAAACAGTGCCTGCCGATATTATTATATCAAAATACCCAGATTAAATGATTCCTCAAGGCTAAATATGTGTTAAAAATGAATCGATTTAGCCCAGATAAAGTCTACAGTCTTAATAAGCCCTTGTGAAGCCCTTATTTACGATCTTAATAAACATGGCTTACCGGATCCCATAGGGAAAATGACAGCTTCCAGCATTACATCGTCTTGTTAGAATGTGTCATACCTCAAGCAGCAAGAGACTGCTCACTGTTCCCCCAACTGAAGTTAATTGCTCTCAACAGTCCTGTGTGGAACAGCCATGGATTTTAGTGACGGTGCTAAAATCATTTTCCTCATACAAACAGAAATCTTCATCTCTTTTCTGTTTCTGAGTAAATAGTACATACCAGCACTATTTCAAAATAACAAACTCTTGATTGAATAATAAAAACTACAGTTAAACACTAAAAAACTCTAAGCCATCTCCGTGGAGATGTTGCCTGTACAACGGCAAAGAGAATGACTGGGGTAGGCGGAGCCTAGGAGGGATCATGTGACCAGCTTTGCTGGGCTCTTTGCCATTTCCTGTTGGGGAAGAGAATATCCCACAAGTAAGGATGACGCCGTGGACCGGACACACCTATGTTGGAGAAATGGAAAGTAGAGTTGATTTAGAAGCCATATCAGCATTCCAAGTCTTAAGCCATAAAGCTCTTCTGGCTAAGATAGCTAGAGACATAAACCTAACATGAACTCTAATAATATCAAAAATGGCATCACAGATAAAATTATTAGCATGCTGAAGAAGAATAATAATATCATGAGAATCACGATTTGCTACTTGTTGCGCTAGGGTTTCCAACCAAAAAGTTGAAGCTGCAGCAACATCAGCCAATGATATAGCAGGTCTAAGAAGATTACCTGAACACAGATAAGCTTTTCTTAGAAAGGATTCAATTTTTCTATCTAAAG
This sequence comes from Bombina bombina, assembly GCF_027579735.1. Lineage (NCBI taxonomy): Eukaryota > Metazoa > Chordata > Amphibia > Anura > Bombinatoridae > Bombina > Bombina bombina. The sequence continues at coordinate 345,300,940 of NC_069506.1, forward strand.
GATCCTTAAACGAGGTACCATCTGACGTAGGAATGGTAGTACGTTTAGCAAGGGTAGAAATAGCCCCATCAACTTTAGGGATTTTGTCCCAAAATTCTAACCTGTCAGGCGGAACAGGATAAAATTGCTTAAAACGTTTAGAAGGAGTAAATGAATTACCCAATTTATCCCATTCTTTGGAAATCACTGCAGAAATAGCATTAGGAACAGGAAAAACTTCTGGAATAACCGCAGGAGCTTTAAAAACCTTATCCAAACGTATAGAATTAGTATCAAGAGGACTAGAATCCTCTATTTCTAAAGCAATTAGTACTTCTTTAAGTAAAGAGCGAATAAATTCCATCTTAAATAAATATGAAGATTTATCAGCATCAATCTCTGAGATAGAATCCTCTGAACCAGAAGAGTCCAAAGAATCAGAATGATGGTGTTCATTTAAAAATTCATCTGTAGAGAGAGAAGATTTAAAAGACTTTTTACGTTTACTAGAAGGAGAAATAACAGACAAAGCCTTCTTTATGGATTCAGAAACAAAATCTCTTATGTTATCAGGAACATTCTGCACCTTAGATGTTGAGGGAACTGCAACAGGCAATGGTACATTACTAAAGGAAATATTATCTGCTTTAACAAGTTTGTCATGACAATTATTACAAACAACAGCTGGAGGAATAGCTACCAAAAATTTACAGCAGATACACTTAGCTTTGGTAGATCCAGCAGGCAGTGATTTTCCTGTAGTATCTTCTGGCTCAGATGCAACGTGAGACATCTTGCAATATGTAAGAGAAAAAACAACATATAAAGCAAAATAGATCAAATTCCTTATAAGACAGTTTCAGGAATGGGAAAGAATGCCAAATATCAAGCTTCTAGCAACCAGAAGCAAATGAAAAATGAGACTGAAATAATGTGGAGACAAAAGCGACGCCCATATTTTTTAGCGCCAAATAAGACGCCCACATTATTTGGCGCCTAAATGCTTTTGGCGCCAAAAATGACGCCACATCCGGAACGCCGACATTTTTGGCGCAAAATAACGTCAAAAAATGACGTAACTTCCGGCGACACGTATGACGCCGGAAACGGAAAAGAATTTTTGCGCCAAAAAAGTCCGCGCCAAGAATGACGCAATAAAATGAAGCATTTTCAGCCCCCGCGAGCCTAACAGCCCACAGGGAAAAAAGTCAAATTTTTGAGGTAAGAAAAATATGATAATTCAATGCATAATCCCAAATATGAAACTGACTGTCTGAAAATAAGGAAAGTTGAACATTCTGAGTCAAGGCAAATAAATGTTTGAATACATATATTTAGAACTTTATAAATAAAGTGCCCAACCATAGCTTAGAGTGTCACAGAAAAACAGAATTTATGTTTACCTGATAAATTACTTTCTCCAACGGTGTGTCCGGTCCACGGCGTCATCCTTACTTGTGGGATATTCTCTTCCCCAACAGGAAATGGCAAAGAGCCCAGCAAAGCTGGTCACATGATCCCTCCTAGGCTCCGCCTACCCCAGTCATTCGACCGACGTTAAGGAGGAATATTTGCATAGGAGAAACCATATGGTACCGTGGTGACTGTAGTTAAAGAAAATAAATTATCAGACCTGATTAAAAAAACCAGGGCGGGCCGTGGACCGGACACACCGTTGGAGAAAGTAATTTATCAGGTAAACATAAATTCTGTTTTCTCCAACATAGGTGTGTCCGGTCCACGGCGTCATCCTTACTTGTGGGAACCAATACCAAAGCTTTAGGACACGGATGAAGGGAGGGAGCAAATCAGGTCACCTAAATGGAAGGCACCACGGCTTGCAAAACCTTTCTCCCAAAAATAGCCTCAGAAGAAGCAAAAGTATCAAACTTGTTAAATTTGGTAAAAGTGTGCAGTGAAGAGTCGCTGCCCTACATATCTGATCAACAGAAGCCTCGTTCTTGAAGGCCCATGTGGAAGCCACAGCCCTAGTGGAGTGAGCTGTGATTCTTTCGGGAGGCTGCCGTCCGGCAGTCTCGTAAGCCAATCTGATGATGCTTTTAATCCAAAAAGAGAGAGAGGTAGAAGTTGCTTTTTGACCTCTCCTTTTACCGGAATAAACAACAAACAAGGAAGATGTTTGTCTAAAATCCTTTGTAGCATCTAAATAGAATTTTAGAGCGCGAACAACATCCAAATTGTGCAACAAACGTTCCTTCTTTGAAACTGGTTTCGGACACAGAGAAGGTACGATAATCTCCTGGTTAATGTTTTTGTTAGAAACAACTTTTGGAAGAAAACCAGTTTTAGTACGTAAAACCACCTTATCTGCGTGGAACACCAGATAAGGAGGAGAACACTGCAGAGCAGATAATTCTGAAACTCTTCTAGCAGAAGAAATTGCAACCAAAAACAAAACTTTCCAAGATAATAACTTAATATCAACGGAATGTAAGGGTTCAAACGGAACCCCCTGAAGAACTGAAAGAACTAAATTGAGACTCCAAGGAGGAGTCAAAGGTTTGTAAACAGGCTTAATTCTAACCAGAGCCTGAACAAAGGCTTGAACATCTGGCACAGCAGCCAGCTTTTTGTGAAGTAACACCGACAAGGCAGAAATCTGTCCCTTCAGGGAACTTGCAGATAATCCGTTTTCCAATCCTTCTTGAAGGAAGGATAGAATCCTAGGAATCTTAACCTTGTCCCAAGGGAATCCTTTAGATTCACACCAACAGATATATTTTTTCCAAATTTTGTGGTAAATCTTTCTAGTTACAGGCTTTCTGGCCTGAACAAGAGTATCGATAACAGAATCTGAGAACCCTCGCTTCGATAAGATCAAGCGTTCAATCTCCAAGCAGTCAGCTGGAGTGAAACCAGATTCGGATGTTCGAACGGACCCTGAACAAGAAGGTCTCGTCTCAAAGGTAGCTTCCAAGGTGGAGCCGATGACATATTCACCAGATCCGCATACCAAGTCCTGCGTGGCCACGCAGGAGCTATCAAGATCACCGACGCCCTCTCCTGATTGATCCTGGCTACCAGCCTGGGGATGAGAGGAAACGGCGGGAACACATAAGCTAGTTTGAAGGTCCAAGGTGCTACTAGTGCATCCACTAGAGCCGCCTTGGGATCCCTGGATCTGGACCCGTAGCAAGGAACTTTGAAGTTCTGACGAGAGGCCATCAGATCCATGTCTGGAATGCCCCACAGCTGAGTGACTTGGGCAAAGATTTCCGGATGGAGTTCCCACTCCCCCGGATGCAATGTCTGACGACTCAGAAAATCCGCTTCCCAATTTTCCACTCCTGGGATGTGGATAGCAGACAGGTGGCAGGAGTGAGACTCCGCCCATAGAATGATTTTGGTCACTTCCTCCATCGCTAGGGAACTCCTTGTTCCCCCCTGATGGTTGACGTACGCAACAGTTGTCATGTTGTCTGATTGAAACCGTATGAACTTGGCCCTCGCTAGCTGAGGCCAAGCCTTGAGAGCATTGAATATCGCTCTCAGTTCCAGAATATTTATCGGTAGAAGAGATTCTTCCCGAGACCAAAGACCCTGAGCTTTCAGGGATCCCCAGACCGCGCCCCAGCCCATCAGACTGGCGTCGGTCGTGACAATGACCCACTCTGGTCTGCGGAATGTCATCCCTTGTGACAGGTTGTCCAGGGACAGCCACCAACGGAGTGAGTCTCTGGTCCTCTGATTTACTTGTATCTTCGGAGATAAGTCTGTATAGTCCCCATTCCACTGACTGAGCATGCACAGTTGTAATGGTCTTAGATGAATGCGCGCAAAAGGAACTATGTCCATTGCCGCTACCATCAACCCGATCACTTCCATGCACTGAGCTATGGAAGGAAGAGGAACGGAATGAAGTATCCGACAAGCGTCTAGAAGTTTTGTTTTTCTGGCCTCTGTCAGAAAAATCCTCATTTCTAAGGAGTCTATTATTGTTCCCAAGAAGGGAACCCTTGTTGACGGAGATAGAGAACTCTTTTCCACGTTCACTTTCCATCCGTGAGATCTGAGAAAGGCCAGGACAATGTCCGTGTGAGCCTTTGCTTGAGGAAGAGACGACGCTTGAATCAGAATGTCGTCCAAGTAAGGTACTACAGCAATGCCCCTTGGTCTTAGCACAGCTAGAAGGGACCCTAGTACCTTTGTGAAAATCCTTGGAGCAGTGGCTAATCCGAAAGGAAGCGCCACGAACTGGTAATGTTTGTCCAGGAATGCGAACCTTAGGAACCGATGATGTTCCTTGTGGATAGGAATATGTAGATACGCATCCTTTAAATCCACCGTGGTCATGAATTGACCTTCCTGGATGGAAGGAAGAATAGTTCGAATGGTTTCCATCTTGAACGATGGAACCTTGAGAAACTTGTTTAAGATCTTGAGATCTAAGATTGGTCTGAACGTTCCCTCTTTTTTGGGAACTATGAACAGATTGGAGTAGAACCCCATCCCTTGTTCTCTTAATGGAACAGGATGAATCACTCCCATTTTTAACAGGTCTTCTACACAATGTAAGAATGCCTGTCTTTTTATGTGGTCTGAAGACAACTGAGACCTGTGGAACCTCCCCCTTGGGGGAAGTCCTTTGAATTCCAGAAGATAACCGTGGGAGACTATTTCTAGCGCCCAAGGATCCAGAACATCTCTTGCCCAAGCCTGAGCGAAGAGAGAGAGTCTGCCCCCCACCAGATCCGGTCCCGGATCGGGGGCCAACATTTCATGCTGTCTTGGTAGCAGTGGCAGGTTTCTTGGCCTGCTTTCCCTTGTTCCAGCCTTGCATTGGTCTCCAAGCTGGCTTGGCTTGAGAAGTATTACTCTCTTGCTTAGAGGACGTAGCACCTTGGGCTGGTCCGTTTCTACGAAAGGGACGAAAATTAGGTTTATTTTTTGCCTTGAAAGGCCGATCCTGAGGAAGGGCGTGGCCCTTACCCCCAGTGATATCAGAGATAATCTCTTTCAAGTCAGGGCCAAACAGCGTTTTCCCCTTGAAAGGAATGTTAAGTAACTTGTTCTTGGAAGACGCATCAGCCGACCAAGATTTCAACCAAAGCGCTCTGCGCGCCACAATAGCAAACCCAGAATTCTTAGCCGCTAACCTAGCCAATTGCAAAGTGGCGTCTAGGGTAAAAGAATTAGCCAATTTGAGAGCATTGATTCTGTCCATAATCTCCTCAAAAGGAGGAGAATCACTATCGACCGCCTTTATCAGCTCATCGAACCAGAAACATGCGGCTGTAGCGACAGGGACAATGCATGAAATTGGTTGTAGAAGGTAACCCTGCTGAACAAACATCTTTTTAAGCAAACCTTCTAATTTTTTATCCATAGGATCTTTGAAAGCACAACTATCCTCTATGGGTATAGTGGTGCGTTTGTTTAAAGTGGAAACCGCTCCCTCGACCTTGGGGACTGTCTGCCATAAGTCCTTTCTGGGGTCGACCATAGGAAACAATTTTTTAAATATGGGGGGAGGGACGAAAGGAATACCGGGCCTTTCCCATTCTTTATTAACAATGTCCGCCACCCGCTTGGGTATAGGAAAAGCTTCTGGGAGCCCCGGCACCTCTAGGAACTTGTCCATTTTACATAGTTTCTCTGGGATGACCAACTTGTCACAATCATCCAGAGTGGATAATACCTCCTTAAGCAGAATGCGGAGATGTTCCAACTTAAATTTAAATGCAATCACATCAGGTTCAGCTTGTTGAGAAATGTTCCCTGAATCAGTAATTTCTCCCTCAGACAAAACCTCCCTGGCCCCATCAGACTGGGTTAGGGGCCCTTCAGAAATATTATTATCAGCGTCGTCATGCTCTTCAGTATCTAAAACAGAGCAGTCGCGCTTACGCTGATAAGTGTTCATTTTGGCTAAAATGTTTTTGACAGAATTATCCATTACAGCCGTTAATTGTTGCATAGTAAGGAGTATTGGCGCGCTAGATGTACTAGGGGCCTCCTGAGTGGGCAAGACTCGTGTAGACGAAGGAGGGAATGATGCAGTACCATGCTTACTCCCCTCACTTGAGGAATCATCTTGGGCATCATTATCATTGTCACATAAATCACATTTATTTAAATGAATAGGAATTCTGGCTTCCCCACATTCAGAACACAGTCTATCTGGTAGTTCAGACATGTTAAACAGGCATAAACTTGATAACAAAGTACAAAAAACGTTTTAAAATAAAACCGTTACTGTCACTTTAAATTTTAAACTGAACACACTTTATTACTGCAATTGCGAAAAAACATGAAGGAATTGTTCAAAATTCACCAATTTTTCACCACAGTGTCTTAAAGCCTTAAAAGTATTGCACACCAAATTTGGAAGCTTTAACCCTTAAAATAACGGAACCGGAGCCGTTTTGAACTTTAACCCCTTTACAGTCCCTGGTATCTGCTTTGCTGAGACCCAACCAAGCCCAAAGGGGAATACGATACCAAATGACGCCTTCAGAAAGTCTTTTCTAAGTATCAGAGCTCCTCTCACATGCGACTGCATGCCATGCCTCTCAAAAACAAGTGCGCAACACCGGCGCGAAAATGAGGCTCTGCTTATGCTTTGGGAAAGCCCCTAAAGAATAAGGTGTCTAAAACAGTGCCTGCCGATATTATTATATCAAAATACCCAGATAAAATGATTCCTCAAGGCTAAATATGTGTTAATAATGAATCGATTTAGCCCAGAAAAAGTCTACAGTCTTAATAAGCCCTTGTGAAGCCCTTATTTACGATCGTAATAAACATGGCTTACCGGATCCCATAGGGAAAATGACAGCTTCCAGCATTACATCGTCTTGTTAGAATGTGTCATACCTCAAGCAGCAAGAGACTGCTCACTGTTCCCCCAACTGAAGTTAATGCTCTCAACAGTCCTGTGTGGAACAGCCATGGATTTTAGTGACGGTTGCTAAAATCATTTTCCTCATACAAACAGAAATCTTCATCTCTTTTCTGTTTCTGAGTAAATAGTACATACCAGCACTATTTCAAAATAACAAACTCTTGATTGAATAATAAAAACTACAGTTAAACACTAAAAAACTCTAAGCCATCTCCGTGGAGATGTTGCCTGTACAACGGCAAAGAGAATGACTGGGGTAGGCGGAGCCTAGGAGGGATCATGTGACCAGCTTTGCTGGGCTCTTTGCCATTTCCTGTTGGGGAAGAGAATATCCCACAAGTAAGGATGACGCCGTGGACCGGACACACCTATGTTGGAGAAATAAGACTTACTTACCCCAGGACACTCATCTACATGTTTGTAGAAAGCCAAACCAGTACTGAAACGAGAATCAGTAGAGGTAATGGTAAATATAAGAGTATATCGTCGATCTGAAAAGGGAGGTAAGAGATGAATCTCTACGACCGATAACAGAGAACCTTATGAAATAGACCCCGTAGAAGGAGATCACTGCATTCAATAGGCAATACTCTCTTCACATCCCTCTGACATTCACTGCACGCTGAGAGGAAAACCGGGCTCCAACTTGCTGCGGAGCGCATATCAACGTAGAATCTAGCACAAACTTACTTCACCACCTCCCTTGGAGGCAAAGTTTGTAAAACTGATTTGTGGGTGTGGTGAGGGGTGTATTTATAGGCATTTAAAGGTTTGGGAAACTTTGCCCCTCCTGGTAGGAATGTATATCCCATACGTCACTAGCTCATGGACTCTTGTTAATTACATGAAAGAAATTATATTTAACTTAGGGGGGGTGTTAGGGTTAGACTTAGCTTTAGGGGTTAATACATTTATTATAGTAGCGGTGAGGTCCGGTCGGCAGATTAGGGGTTAATAATTGTAGGTAGTGGCGACGTTGGGGGGGGGCAGATTAGGGGGTAATAAATATAATATAGGGGTCGGCGGGGGTTAGGGGCAGCAGATTAGGGGTTCATAGGGATAACGCAGGTTGCGGTGGTGTACGGAGCGGCAGATTAGGGGTTAAAAATAATATGCAGGGGTCAGCGATAGCGGGGTCGGCAGAGTAGGGTTTAATAAGTGTAAGGTTAGGGGTGTTTAGACTCAGGGTACATGTTAGGGTGTTAGGTGCAGACTTAGGAAGTGTTTCCCCATAGGAAACAATGGGGCTGCGTTAGGAGCTGAACGCTGCTTTTTTGCAGGTGTTAGGTTTTTTTTTCCAGCTCAAACGGCCCCATTGTTTCCTTTGGGGGAATCGTGCACGAGCACGTTTTTGAAGCTGGCCGCGTCCGTAAGCACCGCTGGTATTGAGAGTTGCAGTGGCGGTAAATTATGCTCTACGCTCCCTTTTTGGAGCCTAACGCAGCCCTTCTGTGAACTCTAAATACCAGCGGTATTTAAAAGGTGCGGGGGAAAAAATACACGCGTAGCTAACGCACCCCTTTGGCCGCAGAACTCTAAATCTAGCTGTAGGTTTCTCACTAAAATTATGTGCAATCATGGCACGAATGGTTGTAAAAGCTTCTCTGGGATCCCCATTGTTCATAAATAGCAGACATATATGGTTTTGCACTTGCTTTTTGGTAATTAGAAGGCCGCTAATTGCAGCTGCGCACCACACGTGTATTATACCCAGCAGTGATGGGGTTAATTAGGTAGCTTGTAAGGTTAATTTTAGCTTTAGTGTAGAGGTCAGCCTCCCACTTGACACTTCCCACCCCCTGATCCCTCTCTAATCCCTCTCAAATAGTTCTCTTCCCTCCCCCACCGCCCAATGGTCACCCCCAATCTTAAGTGCTGGCAGACAGTATGCCAGTATGCAGTTTTACACCTTAATGTCCTTAGTGTAGGATTACACTGTTACCCTTCCCACCTCCTTGATCCCTCCTAAAAAGCTCTCTAGCCCTCCCCCTCTGCCAGTATCCAGTTTTCCAAAATGTGTTAATTTTATTTATTAAAAATTACCCCCTCCCAGATCGCTTTCCCACCCTCTAAACCAATAGGGGGGCAATTATCGGCCCTTCAGATGTTATGGACTACATCTCCCATAATGCTCTTTCAGCCATGATGCTGGCAAAGCATCATGGGCGATGTAGTCCATAATATCTGGAAGGCCAATAGTTGCCCATCCCTACTCTAAACCCACCTGCACTGTATGATCCCCCTCTCCCCCCTTCCCCCTTCCTGCTGCTCTCTGCATCGGTAACTCTGCAACTCTATTTCTGCACTGCCACACTCGCGGGGCATGCAGAAATAGCGCAATCCCTCTACTTTTAGCGAGATTGTGGCAGAGAGAGGCCCAGGACAGCAGCGTCGTACAGGGTACGATGCTGGTCCTTAAGGGGCAAAAGCATGTTCCACACACCAAGAAATAAAGGCCTTTCAAACCTTATGATAAATCTTCCTTGTCACAAGTTTACGAGCCTGAATCACAAAGTCTCAAGGACAGAATCAGAAAAATCTCTCTGTCTTAAACAAAAAATTCGACCTCCGAGCCATCAAATTTAGAGATTTGACGTGCTAATGAAAAAACGGACCTTGAGACAGAAGAGGCAATGGAGGACAATTGGACATCTGTAGCATATCTTGAAATCAAACTATGTGAAGCCAAGCCGGGCAATCAGAATTACTGGTGATACCTCCTGCTTGATGCTGGCTATCACTATTGGTAACAGAACAAGAGAAGAAAAAAATGTAAGCCAGACGAAACATACAAGGAGCTAATAGAGCATCCAAAACTCCACCTGAGGATTCCTGGACCTCCCAAAGTATCTGCAGAGATTGTTGTTCAACCGAGAAGCCAGCAGATCTATTTCTGGAAGACCCCACAGATTCACAATCTGACTGAAAACTTCCAGATGAAGAAACCACCTACCTGGAAGAAGAATTTGGCAACTGACAAAGTCTGCTTCCGGATTGCTTACTATTGGAATATGTACTGCAGAAATTGTACAAAAATTGTTCTATGCCCAAGACCGAACTCGGGACATGAGTATGTGCGCACAAACTAGCCTGACGCACGCTAAAAGGGCGAAGAACGAAACAAGCCGGCACAAAAACTCCAAACACAGAGTGTTACATAAAATAGTAAATAAGCTAACAAGCGCAAAAATATACTTAACCAACTTACAAAAAGCCAACATGCTAATTTAGTTTTTCAGTGAAATATAGTTCCCAGGAGTAATGGATCATGGACTCTCACCAGCTGTATGAAAAAAACCCATAAATTATGCTTACCCACTGCCCTCATCCCCCAGTCATTCTATCAAAGGGAACAAGCAACAGTAATAGAAATATTAGGGTATAATTGTGCCAGAAGAACAAAACCAAATTTAAGTCCGCCCAACTGAGAATTCGGGCGGGCTGTGAGCTCTCCTCATACAGAAGGAAAGGAAATTATCTGGTAAGCAGAATTTATGTTTTCCTTCTTAATATGAGGAGAGTCCACATCTTCATTCCTTGTGAGAAACATATACCCAAGCTCTAGAGGACACTGAATGAAAACAGGAGGGTAAAAAGAGAGGTGGACCCTGTTCTGAGGGGACCACAGCCTGCAAAACTCTTTCTTCCAAAAGCTGCCTCTGCCGAAGCAAAAACGACAAATATCAAAAAATATGTAAGGAAGACCAGATAGCCCTAAAAAAATGATCCCTAAAGGCCTCATTCTAAAAATCCAAAAGGGAGCCACAGCTCCAGTTGAATGAGCCTAATCCTCTGAGGAGGCTTGTGTCCCGCTAACTCTATAAGCTAAGTGAACATGCTCCTCAACCAGAAAAACAAGGAAGTGGACGCGGCTTTCTGTTCCTTACCCTTCCCAGAACAGACACAAACAAGGAAGAAGTCTGACAAAACTCCTTTGTAGCCTGAAGATAGCACTTCAAGGACCGAACCATATCCAAGTTATAAAATAACCACTCCTTCAAGGGAAGAAGGATTAGGAAACAAGAAGGAACCACAATCTCCTTATTGATGTTACAATCTGAAAGAATCATAGGAAGAAAACCAAACCCAGAGAGAACAGCCTTAGCCGCATGAAAAACTAGGTAAGGGACCTCACATTGCAAGGCAGCCATCCCAGACACACTGAAGCAATAGCCAGTAGAAAAGAAAAAAATCTTAATGTCAACTCCATGCATAAGCCCAAATCGAGCCTTCTGCAAAATTTAGAACAAGACGTAAACTCCAAGGAGGAGCACCTGATCTAAACACAGGCCTGATGTAGACAAAGCCTGAACAAGACTGGACATCTGGAAGCTCTGTGAGCCTCTCGAGCAGTAAAACAAAACAGAATTTATGTTTACCTGATAAATTACTTTCTCCAACGGTGTGTCCGGTCCACGGCGTCATCCTTACTTGTGGGATATTCTCTTCCCCAACAGGAAATGGCAAAGAGCCCAGCAAAGCTGGTCACATGATCCCTCCTAGGCTCCGCCTACCCCAGTCATTCGACCGACGTTAAGGAGGAATATTTGCATAGGAGAAACCATATGGTACCGTGGTGACTGTAGTTAAAGAAAATAAATTATCAGACCTGATTAAAAAAACCAGGGCGGGCCGTGGACCGGACACACCGTTGGAGAAAGTAATTTATCAGGTAAACATAAATTCTGTTTTCTCCAACATAGGTGTGTCCGGTCCACGGCGTCATCCTTACTTGTGGGAACCAATACCAAAGCTTTAGGACACGGATGAAGGGAGGGAGCAAATCAGGTCACCTAAATGGAAGGCACCACGGCTTGCAAAACCTTTCTCCCAAAAATAGCCTCAGAAGAAGCAAAAGTATCAAACTTGTAAAATTTGGTAAAAGTGTGCAGTGAAGACCAAGTCGCTGCCCTACATATCTGATCAACAGAAGCCTCGTTCTTGAAGGCCCATGTGGAAGCCACAGCCCTAGTGGAATGAGCTGTGATTCTTTCGGGAGGCTGCCGCCCGGCAGTCTCGTAAGCCAATCTGATGATGCTTTTAATCCAAAAAGAGAGAGAGGTAGAAGTTGCTTTTTGACCTCTCCTTTTACCGGAATAAACAACAAACAAGGAAGATGTTTGTCTAAAATCCTTTGTAGCATCTAAATAGAATTTTAGAGCGCGAACAACATCCAAATTGTGCAACAAACGTTCCTTCTTTGAAACTGGTTTCGGACACAGAGAAGGTACGATAATCTCCTGGTTAATGTTTTTGTTAGAAACAACTTTTGGAAGAAAACCAGGTTTAGTACGTAAAACCACCTTATCTGCATGGAACACCAGATAAGGAGGAGAACACTGCAGAGCAGATAATTCTGAAACTCTTCTAGCAGAAGAAATTGCAACTAAAAACAAAACTTTCCAAGATAATAACTTAATATCAACGGAATGTAAGGGTTCAAACGGAACCCCCTGAAGAACTGAAAGAACTAAATTGAGACTCCAAGGAGGAGTCAAAGGTTTGTAAACAGGCTTAATTCTAACCAGAGCCTGAACAAAGGCTTGAACATCTGGCACAGCGGCCAGCTTTTTGTGAAGTAACACAGACAAGGCAGAAATCTGTCCCTTCAGGGAACTTGCAGATAATCCGTTTTCCAATCCTTCTTGAAGGAAGGATAGAATCCTAGGAATCTTAACCTTGTCCCAAGGGAATCCTTTAGATTTACACCAACAGATATATTTTTTCCAAATTTTGTGGTAAATCTTTCTAGTTACAGGCTTTCTGGCCTGAACAAGAGTATCGATAACAGAATCTGAGAACCCTCGCTTCGATAAGATCAAGCGTTCAATCTCCAAGCAGTCAGCTGGAGTGAAACCAGATTCGGATGTTCGAACGGACCCTGAACAAGAAGGTCTCGTCTCAAAGGTAGCTTCCAAGGTGGAGCCGATGACATATTCACCAGATCTGCATACCAAGTCCTGCGTGGCCACGCAGGAGCTATCAAGATCACCGACGCCCTCTCCTGATTGATCCTGGCTACCAGCCTGGGGATGAGAGGAAACGGCGGGAACACATAAGCTAGTTTGAAGGTCCAAGGTGCTACTAGTGCATCCACTAGAGCCGCCTTGGGATCCCTGGATCTGGACCCGTAGCAAGGAACTTTGCAGTTCTGACGAGAGGCCATCAGATCCATGTCTGGAATGCCCCACAGCTGAGTGACTTGGGCAAAGATTTCCGGATGGAGTTCCCACTCCCCCGGATGCAATGTCTGACGACTCAGAAAATCCGCTTCCCAATTTTCCACTCCTGGGATGTGGATAGCAGACAGGTGGCAGGAGTGAGACTCCGCCCATAGAATGATTTTGGTCACTTCTTCCATCGCTAGGGAACTCCTTGTTCCCCCCTGATGGTTGATGTACGCAACAGTTGTCATGTTGTCTGATTGAAACCGTATGAACTTGGCCCTCGCTAGCTGAGGCCAAGCCTTGAGAGCATTGAATATCGCTCTCAGTTCCAGAATATTTATCGGTAACAGAGATTCTTCCCGAGACCAAAGACCCTGAGCTTTCAGGGATCCCCAGACCGCGCCCCAGCCCATCAGACTGGCGTCGGTCGTGACAATGACCCACTCTGGTCTGCGGAATGTCATCCCTCGTGACAGGTTGTCCAGGGACAGCCACCAACGGAGTGAGTCTCTGGTCCTCTGATTTACTTGTATCTTCGGAGACAAGTCTGTATAGTCCCCATTCCACTGACTGAGCATGCACAGTTGTAATGGTCTTAGATGAATGCGCGCAAAAGGAACTATGTCCATTGCCGCTACCATCAACCCGATCACTTCCATGCACTGAGCTATGGAAGGAAGAGGAACGGAATGAAGTATCCGACAAGAGTCTAGAAGTTTTGTTTTTCTGGCCTCTGTCAGAAAAATCCTCATTTCTAAGGAGTCTATTATTGTTCCCAAGAAGGGAACCCTTGTTGACGGAGATAGAGAACTCTTTTCCACGTTCACTTTCCATCCGTGAGATCTGAGAAAGGCCAGGACAATGTCCGTGTGAGCCTTTGCTTGAGGAAGGGACGACGCTTGAATTAGAATGTCGTCCAAGTAAGGTACTACAGCAATGCCCCTTGGTCTTAGCACAGCTAGAAGGGACCCTAGTACCTTTGTGAAAATCCTTGGAGCAGTGGCTAATCCGAAAGGAAGCGCCACGAACTGGTAATGTTTGTCCAGGAATGCGAACCTCAGGAACCGATGATGTTCCTTGTGGATAGGAATATGTAGATACGCATCCTTTAAATCCACCGTGGTCATGAATTGACCTTCCTGGATGGAAGGAAGAATAGTTCGAATGGTTTCCATCTTGAACGATGGAACCTTGAGAAACTTGTTTAAGATCTTGAGATCTAAGATTGGTCTGAACGTTCCCTCTTTTTTGGGAACTATGAACAGATTGGAGTAGAATCCCATCCCTTGTTCTCTTAATGGAACAGGATGAATCACTCCCATTTTTAACAGGTCTTCTACACAAGGTAAGAATGCCTGTCTTTTTATGTGGTCTGAAGACAACTGAGACCTGTGGAACCTCCCCCTTGGGGGAAGTCCCTTGAATTCCAGAAGATAACCTTGGGAGACTATTTCTAGCGCCCAAGGATCCAGAACATCTCTTGCCCAAGCCTGAGCGAAGAGAGAGAGTCTGCCCCCCACCAGATCCGGTCCCGGATCGGGGGCCAACATTTCATGCTGTCTTGGTAGCAGTGGCAGGTTTCTTGGCCTGCTTACCCTTGTTCCAGCCTTGCATTGGTCTCCAAGCTGGCTTGGCTTGAGAAGTATTACCCTCTTGCTTAGAGGACGTAGCACTTTGGGCTGGTCCGTTTCTACGAAAGGGACGAAAATTAGGTTTATTTTTTGCCTTGAAAGGCCGATCCTGAGGAAGGGCGTGGCCCTTACCCCCAGTGATATCAGAGATAATCTCTTTCAAGTCAGGGCCAAACAGCGTTTTCCCCTTGAAAGGAATGTTAAGTAGCTTGTTCTTGGAAGACGCATCAGCCGACCAAGATTTCAACCAAAGCGCTCTGCGCGCCACAATAGCAAACCCAGAATTCTTAGCCGCTAACCTAGCCAATTGCAAAGTGGCGTCTAGGGTGAAAGAATTAGCCAATTTAAGAGCATTGATTCTGTCCATAATCTCCTCATAAGGAGAAGAATCCCTATCGACCGCCTTTATCAGCTCATCGAACCAGAAACATGCGGCTGTAGCGACAGGGACAATGCATGAAATTGGTTGTAGAAGGTAACCCTGCTGAACAAACATCTTTTTAAGCAAACCTTCTAATTTTTTATCCATAGGATCTTTGAAAGCACAACTATCCTCTATGGGTATAGTGGTGCGTTTGTTTAAAGTGGAAACCGCTCCCTCGACCTTGGGGACTGTCTGCCATAAGTCCTTTCTGGGGTCGACCATAGGAAACAATTTTTTAAATATGGGGGGAGGGACGAAAGGAATACCGGGCCTTTCCCATTCTTTATTAACAATGTCCGCCACCCGCTTGGGTATAGGAAAAGCTTCTGGGGGCCCCGGCACCTCTAGGAACTTGTCCATTTTACATAGTTTCTCTGGGATGACCAACTTGTCACAATCATCCAGAGTGGATAATACCTCCTTAAGCAGAATGCGGAGATGTTCCAACTTAAATTTAAATGCAATCACATCAGGTTCAGCTTGTTGAGAAATGTTCCCTGAATCAGTAATTTCTCCCTCAGACAAAACCTCCCTGGCCCCATCAGACTGGGTTAGGGGCCCTTCAGAAATATTATTATCAGCGTCGTCATGCTCTTCAGTATCTAAAACAGAGCAGTCGCGCTTACGCTGATAAGGGTTCATTTTGGCTAAAATGTTTTTGACAGAATTATCCATTACAGCCGTTAATTGTTGCATAGTAAGGAGTATTGGCGCGCTAGATGTACTAGGGGCCTCCTGAGTGGGCAAGACTCGTGTAGACGAAGGAGGGAATGATGCAGTACCATGCTTACTCCCCTCACTTGAGGAATCATCTTGGGCATCATTGTCATTGTCACATAAATCACATTTATTTAAATGAATAGGAATTCTGGCTTCCCCACATTCAGAACACAGTCTATCTGGTAGTTCAGACATGTTAAACAGGCATAAACTTGATAACAAAGTACAAAAAACGTTTTAAAATAAAACCGTTACTGTCACTTTAAATTTTAAACTGAACACACTTTATTACTGCAATTGCGAAAAAACATGAAGGAATTGTTCAAAATTCACCAAATTTTCACCACAGTGTCTTAAAGCCTTAAAAGTATTGCACACCAAATTTGGAAGCTTTAACTCTTAAAATAACGGAACCGGAGCCGTTTTTAACTTTAACCCCTTTACAGTCCCTGGTATCTGCTTTGCTGAGACCCAACCAAGCCCCAAGGGGAATACGATACCAAATGACGCCTTCAGAAAGTCTTTTCTAAGTATCAGAGCTCCTCTCACATGCGACTGCATGCCATGCCTCTCAAAAACAAGTGCGCAACACCGGCGCGAAAATGAGGCTCTGCCTATGCTTTGGGAAAGCCCCTAAAGAATAAGGTGTCTAAAACAGTGCCTGCCGATATTATATATCAAAAAACCCAGATAAAATGATTCCTCAAGGCTAAATATGTGTTAATAATGAATCGATTTAGCCCAGAAAGAGTCTACAGTCTTAATAAGCCCTTTTTGAAGCCCTTATTTACGATCGTAATAAACATGGCTTACCGGATCCCATAGGGAAAATGACAGCTTCCAGCATTACATCGTCTTGTTAGAATGTGTCATACCTCAAGCAGCAAGAGACTGCTCACTGTTCCCCCAACTGAAGTTAATTGCTCTCAACAGTCCTGTGTGGAACAGCCATGGATTTTAGTGACGGTTGCTAAAATCATTTTCCTCATACAAACAGAAATCTTCATCTCTTTTCTGTTTCTGAGTAAATAGTACATACCAGCACTATTTTAAAATAACAAACTCTTGATTGAATAATAAAAACTACAGTTAAACACTAAAAAACTCTAAGCCATCTCCGTGGAGATGTTGCCTGTACAACGGCAAAGAGAATGACTGGGGTAGGCGGAGCCTAGGAGGGATCATGTGACCAGCTTTGCTGGGCTCTTTGCCATTTCCTGTTGGGGAAGAGAATATCCCACAAGTAAGGATGACGCCGTGGACCGGACACACCTATGTTGGAGAAATAGGGCTGAAATCTGTCCCCTAAGGGAGCTAACATAAGGCCCTTCCCCAGAGCATCCTGGAAAAAGGAAAGGTTCCTGGAAAACTTGGCTTTATGCCAGG
This sequence comes from Bombina bombina, assembly GCF_027579735.1. NCBI lineage: Eukaryota > Metazoa > Chordata > Amphibia > Anura > Bombinatoridae > Bombina > Bombina bombina. The sequence continues at coordinate 345,318,112 of NC_069506.1, forward strand.
AGAATCCCCGCTCTACATACCAGAAGAAGTAGTCCTGCACCCCTTATGATAGATGCGACTATACACCGGCATATTAGCTAGAACGAGAGTAACAACATTCTTTCAGAAAAAAACTCTCTTGGCTAAGACTAAGCGTTCAATTCCACGCAGTCAGCCTCAGAGAGTCCAGGTAGTGATGAACACAAGGACCCTGCTCTAGCAGATCCCTGTAACAAGGTCCATGGAGGAGAAACCCCTAAACTGCGACACAACTCTAGATATAAACATAGCAAACCATCTCACTGACATCATTCCATACTTGTGGGAAACATATACCCAAGCTCTAGAGGACACTGAAAGGACTAGGATCGACCCTCCACAACAAAGAGCAAGAAGGTTAAAAGAAACCTCTAATGAATGCGAGATGTCTAGCATATTCAGGATCAAAAGGCTGGAGCCCCACCTGGGTTCAAACCCACATTCTGCTATATAACCAGTGGAGCTAAAAAACTGACGCCTTGAAAGCCTGATCGGCTTCCCCATCCGATACAAACATTTGAGCAGGGAATGATTGTAGGGGACATCCAAACCTGAAGAGTACGCTCATAGAGAGGGTCGCTGGCAATGAGCCGACCTGGGCTTCCACCCACCACCAAACACAAGACCCCCCCCCCCCCCCCCCCCCGTTTAGCAGGTGAAACTGTCCTTCTTCAAAAGAAGGTTTCCCAACTGGTACAAACCCAGAAGACCAAATCCGTCAAGCAGAATGCTCGCTGAGGAACCAAAGCAATAATCAGAAGGAAACTCCCAACCCACGGACCTCCTAGGACACTCTCTCCCCATGGACAAGGAAGCGACAAGGTCAAAACCGCCCCCGGAAGAACTATTTCTGAGAACAGGGAGATCTGAACGGAACACTGAGAATTGATTTCCCCCACTCGTATTCCATGTAAGTCTGTTAAGACAGAATCACCAGCACCATGCCAAAGTCACAGCCTCAGTTGTGTCTATCACTCTCCACCCCTGTGTCAACAAAGACCAGAAGGGGGCTGGAGGGGATAACCTGATGGTAAATTTGCAAGATCTCAGGATTAAAAGAAAGCTGCCACAGCAGGATTCAACGCTAATATGTAGAGAGGGAGAAAGAAAGTGGACATACTGGGGAGCATTCAAAGAGAAAAAAACTCTTATTAATATGAATGAGAGCAGGAAGAGGGAGACCCTAACAGGAAAATAAATAAAACATAACTTTTAATAATTTAGTTAAATATAAAGGTTCCTATTTATCAAAGGTCTTGCGGACCTGATCCGACAGTGCGGATCAGGTCCGCAAGACCTCACCAAATGCGGAGAGCAATACGCTCTCCACATTTAACATTGCACCAGCAGCTCACAGGAGCTGCTGGTGCAACGCCGCCCCCTGCAGACTTGGGCCAATGGGCCGCCAGCAGGGGGTGTCAATCAACCCGATCGTACTCGATCGGGTTGAATTGTTGCGAATCTTTGCGACCACTGCTTCATAACTGCTGTTTCTGGCGAGCCTGCATCAAGCTCCATTCGGAGCTTGATAGATAGGCCCCAAAGTATGAATGAGGTGCATAAATGCGATTAAAATCTGAGTGGATATGAGTTAGCAACCACATAGTAAATAAATTAAATGTAACTGGTATAATAATAAATAAGGTAGTATGAAAAACTATATACAAACTATAGCCTGCCACCTAAGAACCAAACACCGGAATAATAGATCAAAGGTAGAGGCATGATCTCACAACAATACATTACTAAATAAAGGTGTAGGTTCAAAAGTAGCGAGTGCAAAGAACAAAAGGCTGCAGAGTATGGAACCCACTGGGAACTAAGCACCAAAGAAAATATATACAAACTAAAAAAGAGGTATAACCTCGTAATGTATACTATTAAAGGTGCAGGCTCTGAGGGGTAATGGATCTGTACCAATACGGATTGTAAATAAGGAATCAAATTCGGACCATACAGTGAACCATAAATTAGAACTATATTTAAAACGAACACTTAACATGTTGCCAACTCAGGAATAATGCCTGATGCACATTTTGCCGCTAAACAGCTTTGTCAAAGGCTAACCTGAGTTGGGTATGCCATCCTCCTTAAATGTAACTTCAGCTCCAATCAGGGGAAAGTGTTAGTACACACCCCTGTCTCAGCCTATCAGAAAAATTGGCTAAGTGATTGGATGAGACTGTTGTCAGTTAGATGTGCATTCACTACATATCCAATCAGTAGAATGTTAGTGTTGATATGTAGTATCTCATTGCAAAAATGTGTAATATAAATAGGAAATATCATTAAAAAGCATATCCGTAAGAAAGTCTGTATTTCAATAAGGATCACACTCAGCATGCGATCATGACAAAATGCCATATCTTACATATGTTTCTACATGGAGTAAAATACAATCTAGAAGCAAGATTAGCACTTTATACTTGTAAACTAGTCTGCCAATGTCAAACAGTATAGTATAATGTATAGATCGTAATGAATGTAAGTTATTTGCACATTTCATTCCAATGTAGCCAGTAAATAAATAAATCATTCATAAATTAATTTTGTATGGAAATTCTGAGAGAGAGGAGACAGATAAATATTTATTGATCCGCAAATATACATTATAAAGAGCAACTTTATCATGCGAAGAGAATTACTATGTATATATGAGCACATTGGTCCCTCTAGGAGTGAAATCTAGTAAATGTCCACAAAATAAAATATCATAACTCCTGGAATTGAAATGTGGAAATAGTATAGCATGCACATGTTGGCAAGTGTTCATTATTGCCCATATAGAGAATAAGTTAAAATATAAAATTAAATTTTAGTAAAAACACCCCTGAATAACGTAATTTATGTAAGAACTTACCTGATAAATTCATTTCTTTCATATTGGCAAGAGTCCATGAGCTAGTGACATATGGGATATACAATCCTACCAGGAGGGGCAAAGTTTCCCAAACCTCAAAATGCCTATAAATACACCCCTCACCACACCCACAATTCAGTTTAAAGAATAGCCAAGCAGTGGGGTGATAAAGAAAGGAGTAGAAAGCATCAACAAAGGAAATTTGGAAATAATTGTGCTTTATACAAAAAATCATAACCACCATAAAAAGGGTGGGCCTCGTGGACTCTTGCCAATATGAAAGAAATGAATTTATCAGGTAAGTTCTTACATAAATTATGTTTTCTTTCATGTAATTGGCAAGAGTCCATGAGCTAGTGACATATGGGATATCAATACCCAAGATGTGGAGACTTCCACTCAAGAGTCACTAGAGAGGAAGGGAATAAAAATAAAAACAGCCATATTTCACTGAAAAAATGAATCCACAACCCAAAAAAAAAAGTTTATTTTAATTTTTGAAAGAAAAAAACTTAAATCAAAAAGCAGAAGAATCAAACTGAAACAGCTGCCTGAAGAACTTTTCTACCAAGAACTGCTTCAGAAGAAGCAAATACATCAAAACGGTAGAATTTAGTAAATGTATGCAAAGAGGACCAAGTAGCCGCTTTGCAAATCTGATCAACTGAAGCTTCATTCTTAAAAGCCCACGAAGTGGAGACTGATCTAGTAGAATGAGCTGAAATTATCTGAGGCGGGGCCTGACCCGACTCAAAATAAGCTTGATGAATCAAAAGTTTCAACCAAGAAGCCAAGGAAATAGCAGAAGCCTTCTGACCTTTCCTACGACCAGAAAATAAAACAAATAGACTGGAAGTCTTCCTGAAATCTTTAGTAGCTTCCACATAATATTTCAAAGCTCTTACCACATCCAAAGAACGTAAGGATCTCTTCAAAGAATTCTTAGGATTAGGACACAAGGAAGAGACAAAAATTTCTCTACTAATGTTGTTAGAATTCACAACCTTAGGTAAAATTTGAAAATTAGTCTGCCAAACTGCCTTATCCTGATGAAAAATCAGAAAAGGAGACTCACAAGAAAGAGCAGATAGCTCAGAAACTCTTCTAGCAGAAGAGATAGCCAAAAGGAACAACACTTTCCAGGAAAGTAGTTTAATGTCCAAAGAAAGCATAGGCTCAAATGGAGGAGCCTGTAAAGCCTTCAGAACCAAATTAAGACTCCAAGGAGGAGAAATTGATTTAATGACAGGCTTAATACGATCTAAAGCCTGTACAAAACAGTGAATATCAGGAAGTATAGCAATCTTTCTGTGAAATAAAACAGAAAGAGCGGAGATTTGTCCTTTCAAGGAACTTGCAGACAAACCCTTATCCAAACCATCCTGAAGGAACTGTAAAATTCTAGGAATTCTAAAAGAATTTATGAGACGAACACCATGAAATGTAAGTCTTCCAAACTCTATAATAAATCTTTCTAGAGACAGATTTACGAGCTTGTAACATAGTATTAATCACTGAGTCAGAGAAACCTCTATGACTTAGAACTAAGCGTTCAATTTCCATACCTTCAAATTTAATGATTTGAGATCCTGATGGAAAAACAGACCTTGAGATAGTAGGTCCGGCCGTAACAGAAGTGGCCAAGGCGGGCAACTGAACATCCGAACCAGATCTGCATACCAAAACCTGTGTGGCCATGCTGGAGCCACCAGCAACACAAAAGACTGTTCCATGATGATTTTGGAGATCACTCTTGGAAGGAGAACTAGAGGCGGGAAGATGTAAGCAGGTTGATAACACCAAGGAAGTGTCAGCGCATACACTGCTTCCGCCTGAACATCCCTGGACCTGGACAAGTATCTGGGAAGTTTCTTGTTTAGATGAGAGGCCATGAGATCTATCTCTGGAAGCCCCCACATCTGAACAATCTGAGAAAACACATCTGGATGGAGAGACCACTCCCCTGGATGTAAAGTCTGGCGGCTGAGATAATCCGCCTCCCAATTGTCTACGCCTGGGATATGCACCGCAGAGATTAGACAGGAGCTGGATTCCGCCCAGGCAAGTATCCGATATACTTCTTTCATAGCTTGGGGACTGTGAGTCCCACCATGATGATTGACATAAGCCACAGTTGTGATATTGTCTGTCTGAAAACAAATGAACGGTTCTCTCTTTATCAGATGCAAGAACTGAAGAGCCCTAAGAATTGCACGGAGTTCTAAAATATTTATTGGTAATCTCGCCTTTTGAGATTTCCAAACCCCTTGTACTGTCAGAGATCCCCAATAGCTCCCCAACCTGAAAGACTCACATCTGTTGTGATCACAGTCCAGGTTGGGCGAACAAAAGAAGCCCCTTGAACCAAACGATGGTGATCTATCCACCATGTCAGAGAGTGTCGTACATTGGGATTCAAGGATATTAATTGTGATATCTTTGTATAATCCCTGCACCATTGATTCAGCATACAAAGCTGTAGAGGTCTCATGTGAAAACGAGCAAAGGGGATCGCGTCCGATGCTGCAGTCATGAGACCTAAAACTTCCATGCACATAGCCACTGAAGGGAATGACTGAGACTGAAGGAGCCGGCATGCTGCAACCAATTTTAAACGTCTCTTGTCTGTTAGAGACAGCGTCATGGACACTGAATCTATCTGGAAGCCTAAAAAGGTGACCCTTGTCTGAGGAATCAAGAAACTTTTTTGTAAATTGATCCTCAACCATGTTTCCGAAGAAACAGCACTAGTTGATTTGTGTGAGATTCTGCAGTATGTAAAGACTGAGCTAGTACCAAGCTATCGTCCAAATAAGGAAACACTGCAATGCCCTGTTCTCGGATTACAGATAGTAGGGCACCCAGAACCTTTGAAAAGATTCTTGGAGCTGTTGCTAGGCCAAATGGAAGAGCAACAAATTGGTAATGCTTGTCTAGAAAAGAGAATCTCAGAAACTGAAAGTGTTCTGGATGAATCAGAATATGAAGGTATGCATCCTGCAAGTCTATTGTGGTCATATAATGTCCTCGCTGAACAAAAGGCAGAATAGTCCTTATAGTCACCGTCTTGAAAGTTGGTACTCTTACATAACGATTCAAAATTTTTAGATCCAGAACTGGTCTGAATACATTTTCTTTCTTCGGTACAATGAATAGGTTTGAATAAAACCCCAAACCTTGTTCCTGAGGAGGAACTGGCATGATTACCCCTGAAGACTCCAGATCTGAAACACACTTCAGAAAAGCCTAAGCTTTTACTGGAATTACAGGGATGCGTGAGAGAAAAAATCTTCTCACAGGAGGTCTTACTTTGAATCCTATTCGATACCCTTGAGAGGCAATGCTCTGAATCCAATGATTTTGGACAGATTTTATCAAAAAATCATTGAAAAACCTTAATCTGCCCCCTACCAGCTGAGCTGGCATGAGGGCCGCACCTTCATGCGGATTTAGGGGCTGACTTTGGTTTCCTAAATGGCTTGGATTTATTCCAATTTGAGGAAGGCTTCCAATTGGAAGCAGATTCCTTGGGGGAATGATTGAATTTTTGTTCTTTATTCTAAAGAAAGGTACGAAAATGGTTAGAAGCCTTAGATTTACCCTTAGGTTTTTTATCCTGAGGCAAAAAAACTCCTTTTCCCCCAGTGATAGTTGAAATAAATTATTACCTTGGAAAGAAAGAGATAGTAATCTAGATTTAGATGTCATATCAGCATTCCAAGATTTAAGCCACAAAGCTCTTCTAGCTAAAACAGCTAAAGACATGGATATAACATCAATTTTGATATAAAAAATGGCATTACAAATAAAATGATTAGCATGTTGCAGTAAGCGAACAACGCTAGATATGTCAGAATCCAATTCGTGTTGTGCTAAATTTTCCAACCAGAAAGTTGATGCAGCCACAACATCAGCCAAAGAAATAGCAGGTCTGAGAAGATGACCCGAATATAAATAGGCCTTCCTTAGATAAGATTCAAGCTTCCTATCTAAAGGATCCTTAAAGGAAGTACTATCTTCCATAGGAATAGTGGTATGTTTAGCAAGAGTAGAAATAGCCCCATCAACTTTGGGGATTTTTTCCCAAAACTCTATATATTTTGCTGGTAAAGGATACAATTTTTTAAAACCTTGAAGAAGGAATAAAAGAAGTACCTGGCTTATTCCATTCCCTAGAAATCATATCAGAAATAGCCTCAGGAATGGGAAAAACCCCTGAGGAAACCACAGGAGGTTTAAAAATAGCATTTAAACGTTTATTAGACTTAACGTCAACAGGACTGGTTACCTCAATATCCAAAGTAATTAACACTTCTTTTAATAAAGAACGCATATACTGTAATCTATTTTAAATAAATAAGTAGATTTGTCAGTGTTAATGTCTGAGGAAGGATCTTCTGTTTCAGATAGATCCTCATCAGAAGAGGATGAATTATTATGTTGTTGGTCATTTGAAATTTCATCAGCTAAATGAGAAGTTTTAAAAGACCTTTTACGTTTATTAGAAGGTGGAAATGTAGACAAAGCCTCCATAATAGAATCAGAAACAAATTCTTTAAAATTTACAGGTATATCATGCACATTAGAAGTTGAAGGAACTGCAACTGGCAATGTACTATTACTGATGGAAACACTATCTGCATGTAAAAGTTTATCATGACAACTATTACAAATAACATTCGGTGGAATAATTTCTACAACCTTACAACAAATGCACTTAGCTTTGGTAGAACCGATGTCAGGCAGCAATGTTCCAGCAGTAACGTCTGAGGCAGGATCATATTAAGACATTGTGCACAATGTAAGAAAAAACAACATATAAAGCAAAATTATCTATTTCCTTATATGACAGTTTCAGGAATTGGAAAAAAATGCAATAACATAGGCCTCTGAAAGCAAAAAGCAAGAAGCAAACAAACAAGGGGTATTGAAATAATGAAAAAAATTTGTCGCCAAGTATGACCGGAAATGACACACTTGCGTCACTAATGACGCCACTGTGTGAAAGGTCTCAGCGTCACGTATGACGCCGGAAATGACGAAGTTGCGTCATAAACGTACTTTTTCGCGCCAAAAATTTTTTCGAGCCAAGAATGACGCAATAAAGTTTAGCATTTGACACAGACCCGCGGGCCTAATACCCGCAATTACAAGAAGTAGTCAATTGAAAAAAAAGACTAAACCCCAGGTAAGAAATAAATTTCTTAAAAATGTTTACATTCCCAAATATGAAACTGACAGTATGCAGAAGGAAATACATGAACCTGACTCATGGCAAATATAAGTACAATACATATATTTAGAACTTTATATAAATGCATAAAGTGCCAAACCATAGCTGAGAGTGTCTTAAGTAATGAAAACATACTTACCAAAAGACACCCATCCACATATAGCAGATAGCCAAACCAGTACTAAAACAGTTATTAGTAGAGGTAATGGTAAATTGAGAGTATATCGTCGATCTGAAAAGGGAGGTAGGAGATGAATCTCTACGACCGATAACAGAGAACCTATGGAATAGACCCCCGTTAGGGAAATCGTCGTATTCAATAGGTGATACTCCCTTCACGTCCCTCTGACATTCGCTGTACTCTGAGAGGAATCGGGCTTCAACAATGCTGAGAAGCGCATATCAACGTAGAAATCTTACAAACTTACTTCACCACCTCCATAGAAGGCAAAGTTGGTAAAACTGAATTGTGGGTGTGGTGAGGGGTGTATTTATAGGCATTTTGAGGTTTGGGAAACTTTGCCCCTCCTGGTAGGATTGTATATCCCATATGTCACTAGCTCATGGACTCTTGCCAATTACATGAAAGAAATGTAATTAGTGCCAATTTATATATTAGCAGTATGCAACTATAGGACAATAAAACAGCAGAGGGTTATCAATATATACGTTCTTTATTATTGTGGAAACCAGAATGTAACATATGTATTATTACTCAATATATCAAATGAATATAATAGTATATGTAATATCAATGGTATTAGTAAAATCCTTAAACATGAACCAATATAAATACATGCCTGGTTTTTCCATATCATTGGTTAATAAAGTGGGTACGTACTAGTGCTCTTCAGTAATTCCTATGATCATTTAAATGATATATAATAAATATGGATATAATGCAAAAGCAGGTAGTGTTTATATAATCAAGGTAGTGGATCTAAGTGTTTACAAAAAAGATCCATATCCATCCTGTTCATTTATGCCTATAGGTGCTAATGTAGTTAGCCAAAAGATCCATCTGCATTCAGCCTGTAGCAGCATAGATTCAACATTACCACCTCTTATACCGGGTTTGATAACCTGTAAAACAGATACATTCAGTGTTGGTTTAGTACCATGGTATTTAAGATAATGTTTGGCTACTGGGGTTAGATTTTTGTTCTTCTTCTGATCACCTTGGCAATTTGTTATGCTATTGATGTGTTCTCCCAATCTCGTGCGTAGTTCCTGTGTTGTAATCCCTACATACTTTTTGCCTCATGTACATGATAGGCAGTATATAACATTTCTTGTTCTGCAATTTGCATATCCGTACATTTTCTTGGTAGTACCTGAGAATGTCGTTCATGTTTAAGGATTATACTGATACCATTGATAGTGCATATACTATTATATTCATTTTATATATTGAGTAATAATACAGATGTTACATTCTGGTTTCCAGAATAATAAAGAACATGTATATTGATACACCCTCTGCTGTTTTATTGTCCTATAGTTGCATACTACTGATATAGGAATTAGAACTAATTAAATTTTACTAAAATTAAATTTCATATTTTAACTTATTCTCTATGGCCCCAATTTATCAAAGGTCTTGCGGACCTGATCCGACACTGTGGATCAGGTCCGCAAGATCTCGCTAAATGCGGAGAGCAATACGCTCTCCGCATTTAACATTGCACCAGCAGCTCACAAGAGCTTCTGGTGCAACGCCGCCCCCCTGCTGACTCGCGGCCAATCGGCCGCCAGCAGGGAGATGTCAATCAACCCGATCGTATTCGATCGGGTTGATTTCCGGCGATTCCTGTCCGCCTGCTCAGAGCAGGCGGACAGGGATATGGAGCAGTGGTCTTTAGACCGCTGCTTCATAAGTTGTGTTTCTAGCGAGTCTGAAGACTCGCCAAAAACACGGCCCTTCAAGCTCCGTACGGAGCTTGATAAATGGGCCTGTATATGGGCAATAATGAACACTTACCGACATGTGCATGCTATACTATTTCCACATATCAATTCCAGGAGTTATGATATTTTAGTTTGTGGGCATTTACTAGATTGCACTCCTAGAGGGACCAATGTGCTCATATATACATAGCAATTCTCTTTGCATGATACTCAAGTTGCTCTTTATAATGTATATTTGCGGATCAATAAATATTATTTATCTGTCCCCTCTCTCTCAGAATTTCCATACAAAATTCATTTATGAATGATCTATTTATTTACTGGCTACATTGGATGAAAAATGTGCAAATAACGTACATTCATTACGATCTATACATTATACTATACAGTTTGACATTGGCAGACTAGTTTACAAGTATAAAGTGCTAATCTTGCTTCTAGATTGTATTTTCTCCGTGTAGAAACATATGTACAGTAAGATAGGGCAATGTGTCATGATCGCATGCTGAGTGTGATCCTTGAAATACAGACTTCCTTACGGATATACTTTTTCGCAATGAGATACTACATATCAACACTAACATTCTACTGATTGGCTATTTAGTCAATGCACATCTAACTGACAACAGTCTCATCCAATCACTTAGCCAATTTTTCTGATAGGCTGATACTGTGGTGTGTACTAACGCTTTCCCCTGATTGGAGCTAAAGTTACATTTAAGGAGGAGGGCATACCCAACTCAGGTTAGCCTTTGACAAAGCTGTTTAGTGGCAAAATGCGCATCAGGCGTTATTCCTGAGTTGGCAACACATTAATTGTTCGTTTTAAATATAGTTCTAATTTATGGTTCACTGTATGGTCCGAATTTGATTCCTTATTTACAACCCATATTGGTGCAGATCATTACCCCTCAGAGCCTGCACCTTTATTAGTATACATTACGAGGTTATACCTCTTTTTTAGTTTATATATATATATATATATATATATATATATATATATATTTTCTTTGGTGCTTAGTTCCCAGTGGGTTCCATACTCTGCAGCCTTTTGTTCTTTGCGCTCGCTACTTTTGAATCTACACCTTTATTTAGTCATTTATTGTTGTGAGATCATGCCTCTACCTTTGATCTATTATTCCTGTGTTTGATTCTTAGGTGGCAGGCTATAGTTGGTATATAGTTTTCCATACTACCATATTTATTATTATACTAGTTACATTTAATTGATTTACTACGTGGTTGCTAACTCATATCCACTCAGATTTTAATCTAAGTATTAATGCACCTCATTCACACTTTATATTTAACTAAATTATTAAAAGTTATGTTTTATTTATTTTCCTGTTAGGGTCTCCCTCTTCCTGCTCTCATTCATATTAAGAGTTTTTTTTCTCTTTGAGTGCTCCCCTGTATGTCCACTTTCTTTCTCCCTCTCTACATATTTACATAACGGACAGGTGCACCCCCCACACAATTTGTTGTATGATCTGTATATAATAGAATGCACCAAATATGTTTCTTATATAATTTGATCATTAGTGGGGTATTAATTGATATCTTCCCTTAAAGCTTTCAGGATTCAACGCTAAGCCTTCAGCTTGCTAGGCAGGGTAGATAAAACCCCTGTCCCTAAGACCAAACAGCATCCAGACCCACCCCGGTGTTGACACCGGAAACTCACGTCTAGATCCAACTCTGTGGATCGAAAAGACATGAGAAAATCCGTAAAAGTCTATTAGCAGGCAAAGGAAAGAAATCCAGAAAGGCTGAGACCCAGGAGCTACTGTAAAATCTGGAAGCAGGATATTGCCACCTTAAACCCCAGATCCCAAGAAGGATCAGAACGAGGTTTACTGAAAGATACAGTTCCTAAGAACCAAATTTGCACAAAAAGGGTGAAACAGGAAAGACATCCTTCTGCCGAACAAAGGAAGGGAGAACCTTACATACTTTAGCGAAAAGAAGAACTAATAAGATCTGCTTCAATATCATAGAACCCAATTAGGACTATTAGGGCATGCACCAACAGTGGAAGAAAATATTCCTGCAGTGTGATAGATACCAGGACAATGACTCCAAAGGTCACTTGAAAAACTTCCCCTTCTCTGACAAGACAATTGCCCAGAAAAGAACCCTAGTTCCGGCCTGTAGGACCCCCAGATCAATGATCCAGTATCAAGCACCCATCCCAGATAATACCTAAACAGGTCCAGCCTGTTAACTAGGATAGATGGGCTTGCTGTACCTGGACCGGAATCTAGAAGAAAAAAATTCTCCTAAGTAGAGAGAAGGAACAGACCTAACTAGTATCCACAACAGGTCCTGCCTGTCATCTAGGATACAACATATCTACCAGAACACTCCCGGGCTAAAAAAAAAACTTCTTAAGTTCCAGCAAAGCTAGAAAAACTGAATAATCAAATTAAAGAAATTAAGCTCTGAGGCTTAACATTTTCCTCGAAAATATCGGGGGAACTATAACCCCGAGCAGAAATCTATAAGCTTCCACCGGAAGTCTCCAACAATCTCGACCATTAAAGTCTATAGTATCAAAAATCCCATGTGACGAAACGTCTTTCTAAGAAGAGTTTCTAAAACAATTGAGAGCTCAAAAAAACAATGGAATGGAATAGCAAAGAAAAAGAAAAAAAGGCAAGCGCCCATCAGTGATAAGCTGAAAAGGAGTGTGTAAACAAAAACAGGTCCTGCCTGTCATACGACACAACCCCCCATAGAGCTCGGAACTGGGATTCTAAATAAACAATAAAACAAAAAGTAAAGCAAGACGACAAGGAATATCACCATCCTCCACTCGTCTTAGTTAAGATCGTTATCTGATTTAGAGGGCTGAGATTCAACTGACAGAGCAGTACTGCAAACCTCTAACATCACCAAAACCTCTCTCAGAATTAAACACAGGCGTGCCAATCTAAATCTAAATGCTAAGCCCTCCGCAGTAGGAGGACCCAAGTCAGCAGACTCCGACCCTGGAGTTCTCTCTCTGAAGCCTAAGAGGGAACCGCATCCCCTGAGGACTGATAGGACACAATCGTTATTTTAGACGAATATCCTTGGGCAGGAGAGCCCGGATTAACCCTTTGCTTGCGCGTAGCAGGTAACCTCGCTAAGGCCGTAGAGATGGTCATGCGGAACTGTGTAGTAACCTCTGGTGGAAACAAACTCCTTACAGGCAAAGGAGGATCGGAACTCTGGAAAACTGCATATGCAGGAACAGAATCTAGGGAACACACCTCACTGGACTAAGAGTCCTCAGAGGCGGATGGCTCAGTGGTCTCTAACATCTCAACATTGGATGATAACACTCTATTGCGGCATACAGAACATAATTGAGAGGGCTGGATTACCCGGGCCTCCTCACAATATACACAGGTATCAAATTCTGTATCGGAGGGATCCCCCTCTAAATTATCAGAATCCTTCATAACTCATCTATATCAAATTATAGAAAGGAAAAACAACTTGCACCTTATACCCCCAATGGCTGGGGCAATCACCACCTCCTATGACCCAGACAGATAGAGAAGATGCTCCTCTCCGCAGACACCCAGTCAGGAATCGGAAGCGTTGGAAAAAATGTGACCATTCCCGGTCACATGGTGCTCATGCAGGACCTGCCCCTGCTAAGGAAAAAGCGTGCCAGTTTAATATAGAGATACTGAACAGCTCTCAAAATGAAAATAACCTGTACGTTCCATATCAGCCTAAGAGCCCAAACGTTCTTACACATAAGCAGTCGAAATTACATAACAAATATGATTAAAAAAACCCTCAAGAGATATGAACCCTTGATTTCATAAAGATAAAGTAGTCCCACTGTGACCCTGCCTTCTATCGTTAACATGTGTGTAAAATAATAAAACAATCTTACCGGAATCTATGCCGCAGAACTGTGACACGGTCCTTCAAGTTTGACAGATTGTAGCAGCGTTTCTGACATGGACTTCAGTGAAGAAAGCAGGCAGCAAAACTCGTCAATGCTGATTGCTTAAGGAGCTGTTAACAAGAGTCTGGATGGGTTCGCAGAAAGACTCTCCCTGCATCTCCAAACTCTAACTTTCGTCAATGCTCTCACAGAGAGGCTGAAAAGACTACTTGAAACTCCAGTCCCATCTCGAAGGGAAGATACCCTTCCTAAGGAACTATTCCGAAATCTTCTGACACTTCTCTGCCATCCTCCTGTGACGAAAGGTAAAGAATGACTGGGGGATGAGGGAAGTGGGGGAGGTATTTAAGCCTTTGGCTGGGGTGTCTTTGCCTCCTCCTGGTGGCCAGGATCTGTATTCCCACAAGTAAGGAATGAAGCCGTGGACTTTCCTCATATTAAGAAGGAAACAATTTATGATTACCTGATACATTCATTTCTTTCATGGTGGAGAGAGTCCACAAAACCCCACCCTTTTTTTCTGGTGTTGGTTTGTTATTGCGCACATTTTTTTCCCTTTGCTTCTATTATTTTGCTAATTTCTTTTCCTCCCCCTTTTGCTAGGCTATACGTTAGACTGAGGTACCAGTGAGGTGGGAGGGGTTTTACTGAGCTCTAGGGGTTTGGAAGTCTTTGCCTCTACCTAGTGGCAGGTAAGAGTGATTCCAAGGAGTAATGGATCATGGACTCTCACCACCTTGAAAGAAATTAATTTATCAGGTAAGCATAAATTACGTTTTCCTCTCTTGTAATGTCCCTTCCCTCATTTTATATACCCACTGACAATCCTAACATGATTAGTCTATAATCGCCTAAGTCCGTTTCTCTCAACTAATGCTTTACTTGATCCCCTCCAATCTGGTTTCCACCCTAAATACTCAACAAAAACTACATTAAAGTAATAAATGATCTTCTGTTAGCTAAAGCAAAGAGAGTCACTTGTTCTGGATCTGCTGCTTTCGACACAGTCAACCATCCTCTCCTCTTATAAATTCTACATTATTTTGGCATCCAAGACACAGCCCTCTCCTGGTTCACTTCTAATCCCTCAAACTGCTCATTTTTATGACTTTTGCTTTTTTCTCTGTATTTATGCTCCCTTGGCAAACATATTCCTCCTGTGGATTCCTACCACTTATATGCGGATGGTACGCAAATCTATCTTTACTCGACCAGGTTACCAAATGATTCTCTACAATTTTATTTTACATTTTCTTGTACTACCTCCAAGTCAATCTGTCTCAATGGAGCTGTTTCTTAGTCTCCCCCTTTCCTGGACACCTGACATTTCTCTTAATATAAGAAAATCTATTCTCAACAACTCATCTGATGTCCGCTGTCTTGGTGTCACACTTAACTCTGAACTCATATTCACGCCAAATATATAAGCACTTGCCAAATCCTGCCATGCAAACCTAATGCAACAATTCCAGAAATCCTTAACCATGAATCTACAAAAATACTAATTTGTTCCCTCATTTTGTCACATATTGACTACTCAAACATTCTCCTAAATGGCCTTCCCAAAACCCACCTCTCCCTCCTCTAATCTATCATAAATGCTTAAGGTAGATTCATCCATCTAAATCGCCAATTTACATCAGCTGCCCTGCTCTGACAGTCCCTACACTAGCACACTCATTTCCAAATACTACCCAGCCCACCCTCTGTGATCTACTTCTCTCCACTCCTATTATTTCTTCTTTCCTCTCTCACCTTTGAAGACTTCTGATGCATTGTTTCTGTTCTGTGGAACTCTGTACTCCACTTCATCAGTCTGTCTCCAACCTTGTACTGTTTCTTGCACTCTTTGAAAACCCACCAATTAAGAGAGGCTTACAATCTCTCCTTTGGTTTTCATGCTAAACAAAATAAATCTTGAACTACTTCAACTCACTGCTGCTACAAACCACATGTCGAGTTTATGTCTCTGCAACCTCAACCTGTAGACTGTAAGCTCTTTGGTGCACGGTCCTCCTCCTGTACTAACTTGTTTTGCTTAGGCTGTTTTTATTTATATCTTACCACAAATCTTAGTTATTATATAACCCGACATTTACACCCAGCTCTACTGAATTTTGTGGTGCCATACAAATACATTATATACAAATAATGATGATAATATAAAACAGGGACCAGATTCATGTAAAAGTTGTACAATACCTTTATCTTTGGCAGGAATCCAATACGTCCTCGTTTATGCTCCAGGCACCGAGGCTCTTTAACCTTCACTCCAAGATGTTTCATGTATGTTAGAATGACATACTGCACGGTGGAGCTGCAAGGCACAAATTGGAAACGCACAGTTAGCTTGGGGCTGGATCCCTACTAAAACTGAAGTATTATTGTAGTAGTAATAACAGTAGTGATTTTTTTTTTTTTAAAGGGCTTAGGTCTGAGAAGGATGGCATACCATGCTAAAGCATCTCTCAAGACCAGTGTGTTCTTTTAGAGGGGAGGAAGACAAACAGTAATGTAAGTCCATGTGAAGGAATTAGGAAAACTACTATAAAGAGACAAGTAAAGGGAAGAAAATAAATGAAATATAAGATATTTTTTTTTTAAGATTTTCCTTTGTTATATACTTTAACTCCACTATTTCAAGCTAAGACTATATCAACCGCTGCTGGCTTTATAATGGAAGCATCTTCCTCCGAGCAGCTAGTTAAAAATACAATCAAGCTACGCAAGTTGTGCAGTACTACGCAACATGCATAGGAAGATTGTAATTTAACTCCTCCATTGGTTTTCACTGATGTCCAGCCAGGCACTATAGGGAGTTGCTGCACGACGGGGTGACACCATCAGAGGAGATTAATTCCTGCTTGATGGTGTCAAGGACCACCAACATCTTCTCGTGGACCACCAGTGGTCCACAGACCACTGGTTGGCGACCGCTGCTCCAGAAAACACTGAATAACGGGAAGGAACAATAGGTGGACCCTATTCTGAGAGCACCAAAGCCTGCAAAACTTTTCTCCCGAAAGCTGCTTCAGCCGAAGCAAAAACATCAAATTTATAATATTTTGAAAAAGTATGTAAGGAGGACCAGGTAGCCCGCTACAAATTTGATCCATAGAGGCCTCGTTCTTAAAGGCCCAAGAGGACGCCACTGCTCTAGTGTAATGAGCCGTTATCCTCTCAGGAGGACGATGTCCCGATGTCTTGTAAGCTAAGCGGATGACACGCCTTAACCAAAAAGATAGGGAAGTCGAAGTAGCCTTCTGCCCCTTACGCTTCGCCGAATAGACAACAAACAGAGGAAAATTGTCTAAACTCCTTAGTAGCCTGAAGATAGAACTTCAAGGCGCAAACCACATCCAAATTGTGAAGTAAGCGTTCCTTTGATGAAGAAGGATTAAGACACAAGGAAGGAACCACAATCTCCTGGTTAACATTGCGATCTGACACAACCTTAGGAAGAAAACCTAATTTAGTACATAAACTGCCTTACCTGCATGAAAAATCAGATAAGGGGGCTCACATTGCAAAGCAGAAATCTCAGAAACTCTGCGCGCAGAGGCAATAGCCAATAAAAAGAGAACATTTAACAGAATGCTGGAGCTCAAACGGAACCTGTTGCAAAACCCAAAGAACAAGATTTAGGCTCCAAGGAGGAGCCCCAGATCTAAACAGGTCTGATCCTAATCAGAGCCTTAAAGGACTGCACATCTGGAAGCTCAGCCAGTCTCTTGTGCAATAAAACCGACAGGGCTGAAATCTGTCCCCTCAGGAAAATAACAGAAAGGCCCTTCTCCAGCCCATCCTGGAGAAAAGATAAGATCCTGGCAACCTTAACTCTGTGCCAGGAAAAAACACGCTCTTCACACCAGAATAAGTAGGTCCTCCACAACTTGTGGTAGATACGCAAAGTAACTGGTTTACGAGCTTGAATAAGAGTATCAATGACACTCTAAGAGAAACCTTTCTTGGCTAAGACTAAGCGTTCAATCTCCACGCAGTAAGCCTCAGAAAATCTAAATTTTGATGAACAAATGGACCTTGTATCAGCAGGTCTCTGTGACAAGGTAACTTCCATAGAGGAGATGAGGACATCCCCACTAGATCCACAAACCACGTCCTTCACGGCCACGATGGAGCAATCAGGATAACCGATACCCGCTCCGGCTTAATGTGTGCCGCCACTCGAGGAAGAAGTAGTAATGGAAGAAAAAGATATATGAGTTTGAACCTCCAGGGCACTGCTAGTGCATCTATTAGATCCGCTTGGGGATCCCTCGACCTCGACCCGTACCTGGATAGCTTGATATTGAGATGGGCATCCCCCACTTGCTGCATATCTCTGCAAAGTGGATGGAGAGACCATTCCACTGGATGGAAGGATTGCCTGCTGAGAAAATCCACCTCCCAGTTGTCCACACCCGAAATGTGGATCGCTGACAGCCAACAGCTGTGGGCCTCCGCCCACTCCAGAATCTGAGATTCTGTCTTCATCGCCAAGGAACTTCTCGTTCCCCCTTGATGGTTGATGTTAGCCACCGAGGTTATATTGTCTGATTGGAATTTGATAAACTGGGACAAACCCAGAAGTGGCCAAGCCTTCAAGGCCTTGAAGTTTTCCCGTAGTTCCAAAATATTGATTGGGAGGGAGGACTCCTACTGAGTACACAACCCCTGTGCCTTCCTGGCACCCCATCCGGATAGGCTTGGGTCCAGAGTCACAATCTCCAAGGATGGTCTTAAGAAGCATGTTTCTCGGGACAGATGATCTGGACAGAGCCACCAAGAGAGCGATTCTCTCGACCGGCAGTCTAATACAATCTGATGAGACAGATCTGAATAATCACCCTTCCACAGAACCTGGCAAAAGGAATTATGTCCATGCAGGACACCATGAGACCAATCACCTCCATACACTGAGCCACAGAGAGACTCAAGGAGGTCCGGAGGGCAAGACATGCCGAAGTTAGCTTGCAACGTCTCTGGTCGGTTACAAATATCCTCATGGATATGGAGTCTATTATAGTACCCAGAAATTCCACCCTTGCACTTGGGATAAGAGAACCATTTTCCAAGTTTATCTTCCATCCATGTGATCAAAGAAGACTGAGAAGGGACTCAGAGAATTCTTCCTCAAGACGAAAGGATGGTGCTTGCACCAGAATATGGTTCAAGTATGGGGCTAGGGCAAAGAACTGGAAATGCTGGTCCAGGAATGCAAACCTCAGGAACTGAAAGTGTTCCCTGTAGATTGGAACATGAAGGTAAGCATCCTTCAGTGGTAATAAACTGGCCTTCCTCAATTAAAGGAAGGATGGACCTTATCCTCCATTTTGAAGGAAGGGACAATGAGAAACTTGTTTAAAGGAAGGATGGACCTTACCCTCTATTTTGAAGGAAGGGACACTGAGAAACTTGTTTAAGCACTTTAGGTCCAGAATTGGGCGAAAAGTTCCCTCCTTCTTTGGGACCACAAAAAGGTTTGAACAAAACCCCAAACCTCTTTCTTCGATAGGCACCAACTCTTAAGGAGGATAGATCCCGAAAGCATCCCTCTTTTCTGGTCTGCTAGACAGATTCGACAGAAGGAATCTGCCCCTTGGCAGATGAGATTTGAAGCCTATCTTGTATCCCTGAGATACCACCCTCCAGGACCCATGGATGCTGTACGTCCTTGAACCAGGCATCTGAAAAAAGAGACAGTACACGATCCGATCCCGGATTAGGGGCGCCCCTCCATGCCGATTTGTTTTCGGCGGGCTTCTTATTCTGCTTGGATTTATTCCAGGACTGAGCTGGCTTCAAAGTACTCTTGGGTTGCTTGGGCTTAGAGGAGGATTGTTGTCATTAGGATTTGTCAGAACGAAAGGAACAAAAATGAGAAGATTGCCGTCTCTTAGACTTGTTCTTCTTACCTTGTGGTAGGAAGGCACCCTTGCCTCCGGTAACCGTAGAAAAATGGAGTCCAGGCCTGGACCAAATAAACTCTTGCCTTTGCATTTAGGTGAAAAATGTGCATGATAAAAGAATTAGCAATTCTCAGAGATTTAATTCTGTCTTGAATATCCTTGAGGGGAGACTCCACCTCAATGAGTTCTGACAGAGTCACACCAGTAGGTAGCCACTGCAGCAACTACAGCTGCCGTTTGAAACATCTTTCTCAGAAAGGTTTCCATTTTCTTATCCATCGGCTGTCTGAATGAAGAACTATAAAGAGGTATAGTAGTACGTTTAGCAAGCGTCGAGATAGCACCATCCACCTTAGGAATGGAGCCCTACAAATCCAGTTGAGAATCCGGGACAGGGAACAACTTTTTAAAAGTAGACGAGGGGGAAAAGGAAAAAACATAATTTATGTAAGAATTTACCTGATAAATTAATTTCTTTCATATTGGCAAGAGTCCATGAGCTAGTGACGTATGGGATATACAATCCTACCAGGAGGGGCAAAGTTTCCCAAACCTCAAAATGGCTACAAATACACCCCTCACCACACCCACAATTCAGTTTAACGAATAGCCAAGTAGTGCGGTGATAAAGAAAGGAGTAAAAAGCATCAACAAAGGAATTTGGAAATAATTGTGCTTTATACAAAAAAATCATAACCACCATAAAAAGGGTGGGCCTCATGGACTCTTGCCAATATAAAAGAAATGAATGTATCAGGTAAATTCTTACATTAATTATGTTTTCTTTCATATAATTGGCAGAGTCCATGAGCTAGTGACGTATGGGATATCAATACCCAAGATGTGGAACTCCACTCAAGAGTCACTAGAGAGGGAGGGATAAAAATAAAAAACAGCCATTTTCTGCTGAAAAAATAATCCACAACCCAAATTATAAGTTTATTCTTAATGACAAGAAAAACTTAAAACATCAGCAGAAGAATCAAACTGAAACAGCTGCCTGAAGAACTTTTCTACCAAAAACTGCTTCTGAAGAAGCAAATACATCAAACCGGTAGAATTTAGTAAATGTATGCAAAGAGGACCAAGTTGCCGCTTTGCAAATCTGATCAACTGAAGCTTCATTCTTAAAAGCCCACAAAGTGGAGACTGATCTGGTAGAATAAGCTGTAATTCTCTGAGGCGGGGCCTGACCCGACTCCAAATAGGCTTGATGAATCAAAAGCTTTAACCAAGAAGCCAAGGAAATAGCAGAAGCCTTCTGACCTTTCATAGAACCAGAAAATAACAAATACATAATAACAAATAGACTAGAAGTCTTCCTGAAATCTTTAGTAGCTTCAACATAAAATTTCAAAGCTCTCACCACATTAAAAGAATGTAAGGATTTTTCCAAAGAATTCTTAGGATTAGGACACAAGGATGGGACAACAATTTCTCTACTAATGTTGTTAGAATTCACAACCTTAGGTAAAAATTTAAATGAAGTCCGCAAAGCTGCCTTATCCTGATGAAAAATCAGAAAAGGAGATTCACAAGAAAGAGCAGATAGCTCAGAAACTCTTCTAGCAGAAGAGATGGCCAAAAGGAACAACACTTTCCAAGAAAGTAGTTTAATGTCCAAAGAATGCATAGGCTCAAATTGAGGAGCCTGTAAAGCCCTCAAAACCAAATTAAGACTCCAAGGAGGAGAGATTGATTTAATAACAGGCTTGATACGAACCAAAGCATGTACAAAACAGTGAATATCAGGAAGTTTAGCAATCTTTCTGTGAAATAAAACAAAGATCAGAGATGTGTCCCTTCAAGGAACTTGCAGACGAACCCTTACCCAAACCATCCTGAAGAAACTGTAAAATTCTAGGAATTCTAAAAGAATGTCAAGAGAATTTATGAGAAGAACACCATGAAATGTAAGTCTTCTAAACTCAATAATAAATATTCCTAGAGACAGATTTACGAGCTTGTAACATAGTATTAATCACTGAGTCAGAGAAACCTCTATGACTTAGCACTATGCGTTCAATTTCCACACCTTCAAATTTAATGATTTGAGATCCTGATGGAAAAAAACGACCTTGAGACAATAGGTCCGGCCTTAACGGCCGAAGGCCAAGGTTGGCAACTGGACATCCGGACAAGATCCGCATACCAAAACCTGTGAGGCCATGCTGGAGCCACCAGCAACAAACGATTGCTCCATGATGTTTTTGGAGATTACTCTTGGAAGAAGAACTAGAGGTGGGAAAATATAAGCAGGTTGATAACACCAAGGAAGTGTCAACGCATCCACTGCTTCCGCCTGAAAATCCCTGGACCTGTTTAGACGAGAAGCCATCAGATTTATCTCTGGAAGACCCCACATCTGAACAATCTGAGAAAACACATCTGGATGGAGGGACCACTCCCCCGGATGTAAAGTCTGATGGCTGAGATAATCCGCCTCCCAATTGTCTACACCTGGGATATGTACCGCAGAAATTAGACAGGAGCTGGATTCCGCCCAAACAAGTATCCATGATACTTCTTTCATAGCTTGTGGACTGTGAGTCCCACCCTGATGATTGACATATGCCACATGCGTGATATTGTCTGTCTGAAAACAAATGAACGGTTCTCTCTTCAACAGAGGCCAAAACTGAAGAGCTCTGAGAATTGCACAGAGTTCTAAAATATTGATTGGTAATCTCGCCTCTTGAGATTTCCAAACCCCTTGTGCTGTCAGAGATCCCCAAACAGCTCCCCAACCTGAAAGACTCGCATCTGTTGTGATCACAGTCCAGGTTGGCCGAACAAAAGAAGCCCCTTGAACTAAACGCTGGTGATTTAACCACCACGTCAGAGAGTGTCGAACATTGGGATTTAAGGATATTAATTGTGATATATTTGTATAATCCCTGCACCAAATAAATTATTACCTTGGAAAGAAAGAGATAGCAATCTAGACTTAGATGTCATATCAGCATTCCAAGATTTAAGCCACAAAGCTCTTCTAGCTAAAATAGCTAAAGACATGGATCTAACATAAATTTTGATATCAAAAATGGCATCACAAATAAAATGATTAGCATGTTGCAGTAAGCGAACAATGCTAGATAAGTCAGAATCCAATTCTTGTTGCGCTAAATTTTCCAACCAAAAAGTTGATGCAGCTGCAACATCAGCTAAAGAAATTGCAGGTCTGAGAAGATGACCTGAATATAAATAAGCTTTCCTTAGATAAGATTAAAGTTTCCTATCTAAAGGATCCTTCAAAGATGTACTATCTTCCAAAGTAATAGTGGTACGTTTAGCAAGAGTAGAAATAGCCCCATCAACTTTAGGGATCTTTTCCCAAAACTCTATTGAAATTGCTGGTAAAGGATACAATTTTTTAAACCTTGAAGAAGGAATAAAAGAAGTACCCGGCTTATTCCATTCCTTAGAAATCATATCAGAAATAGCATCAGGAATAGGAAAAACTTCTGGAGTAACCACAGGAGGTTTAAAAACAGAATTTAAACGTTTACTAATTTTAATGTCAAGAGGACTAGTTTCCTCAATATCCAAAGTAATTAACACTTCTTTTAACAAAGAACAAATATACTCCATTTTAAATAAATAAGTAGATTTGTCAGTGTCAATATCTGAGGAAGGATCTTCTGAATCAGATAGATCCTCATCAGAGGAGGATAATTCATTATGTTGTCGGTCATTTGAAATTTCATCAATCTTATGAGAAGTTTTAAAAGACATTTTACGTTTATTGGAAGGTGGAAAAGCAGACAGAGCCTTCTAAATAGAATCAATAACAAATTATTTAACCATTTGAGTGCTAAGCACTTTCCCACCTGGGTGCTAACTGCTGAGCTTTTTTCAGTTTTTCTTTATTTTTTGAAATATTTTCTTTTTTTTTTTTTTTTACTTTTTTCTTTTTTTTCAGATCCCCAAGACTTACACTGTTGCCAACAGTGGGTCTTGGTGGTCTGTAGCTGCTTAGATGCCTGCGATATAGGCTTCTAAGCAGCATGCCCCCTTTCCCTATACTTAACATTGTCATTTTTAAATAAAGTTGCATGTGACGTCACTGCGCATAACTTGAAGCCCCGGCGATGCCCGTCACTATACAGGCCCGATCGCCGGTGTAGGAGTGGGTGGGAGCCCCCAGATCTCCCTCAAGGTGGGAGAGTGCTAGCGAAACTCTGCGATGGCTCAGAGCCGTCGTTAGCACTGAAAAGGTTAAAATTCATAGGAATATCATGTACAATAGAAGTTGAAGGAACTGCAACCGGCAATGTACTATTACTGATGGACACACTATCTGCATGTAAAAGTTTATCATGACAACTATAACAAATGACAATCGGAGATATAATCTCCACAAGTTTACAACAAAGGCACTTAGATTTGGTAGAACCGATATCTTGCAAAATGTAAAAGAAAAAACAACATATAAAGCAAAATTATCAATTTCCTTATATGACAGTTTCAGGAATGGGAAAAAATGCAAATAGCATAGCCCTCTGACATAGAAAAAGGCAAGAGGCAAATAGCAATGGGATGACAAAATCATGAAAAATTTGGCGCAAAGTATGACGCACAGCGTAACTGAAATTTTTTTGCCACCAACAACGTCCGGATACTCGCATCACTAACGACACAACCTTGTGTAAGGAACTCAGCGTCAACTATGACGCTGGAAATGACGAACTTTTGCGCCAAAAAATTCTTGCGCCAAGAATGACGCAATAAAGTCTAGCATTTGGCGCACCCGCGGGCCTAATCCTGCCCACAATTTGCAAAGAAAAATGTAGTCAATTTAAAACCCCAGGTAAGAAAAATATTTCTTAATATGTTTATTTTCCCAAATATGAAACTGACAGTCTGCAAAAAGGAAATAAATTAACCTGACTCATGTCAAATATAAGTACAATACATATATTTAGAACTTTATATTAATGCATAAAGTGCCAAACCATAGCTGAGGTGTCTAAAGTAATAAAAACATACTTACCGAAAGACACCCATCCACATATAGCAGATAGCCAAACCAGTACTGAAACAGTTATCAGTAGAGGTAATGGTATATGAGAGTATATCGTCGATCTGAAAAGGGAGGTAGGAGATTAATCTCTATGACCGATAACAGAGAACCTATGAAATAGATCTCCCGTGAGGAAAACCATTGCATTTAATAAGTGATACTCCCTTCACATCCCTCTGACATTCGCTGTACTCTGAGAGGAATCGGGCTTCAAAATGCTGAGAAGTGCATATCAACGTAGAAATCTTAGCACAAACTTACTTCACCACCTCCATAGGAGGCAAAGTTTGTAAAACTGAATTGTGGGTGTGGTGACGGGTGTATTTGTAGGCATTTTGAGGTTTGGGAAACTTTGCCCCTCCTGGTAGGATTGTATATCCCATACGTCACTAGCTCATGGACTCTTGCCAATTACATGAAAGAAAAACAATTATTTCCCATTCATTCTTAATAATGTTCGCCATCTTAACCGGCACAGTAAAAAAAGTAAAAGGAACTTTCCTGTCTTCGTAAACTCTGTCTAATTTAGGTATCATAGGTTCTTCAGGCAGTGCCGCCTCTGGAACCTCTAATGTAGACAGAATTTTCTTTTAATAAAAACTCAAATGCTCAATTTTAAATCTAAAAGGAAGGTTCCTACGCAACAGGAGGCTTAGACGCTAAGAACTCCGACCCAGAAAGTTCATCCTCTGAAGCTACAGAGGTTAACTCATCATTGGATAACTGGGACGTAATAGCTAAATCTGATAAATATTTAGATGACTCCGGGTTAGGTGAGCTATGTTTAACCTTTCTCTTGTGTTTGTTAGAGCAAGGTAATGCACTGAGGGCCGCAGACACCGCCGTTTGTAACTCCGATGCAAAGTCCGCAGGAAGAAGGCCCCCTCTGGATGGAGGATTGAATGTGCTACAGGGAACTGCATGTGGAGTGGATAATGTAGCAAGGGTAGTAATCTCACGGGACGCTGAGTCCTGAGAGGTAGACGGATCCGAGGGACTAAGCGCCTTAGCAGGTTTGTCTCCCTTCTTGGACTTTATAACAGTGTTATTGCATGTGGAACATAATTGAGTGGGTGGGAGAACCATGGCCTCCTCACAATATAAACAGGTATGATTTAGTACAGAAGGAGTACCTTCTAACATGTCAGAGTCCTCCATAGCTCAGGTTATACCCACAGGAGGACACAAATAAAAATGTGTTTTATTATAGAAAACCGCACCTTTATACTGCCAATGGCTGGGGCACTCACCACCTCCTAGACCCAGACAGTTAACAGAGGAAACGCTCTCCTCAGGTTCAAGTCTCAGCCGGAATGGAGGAAATAAACAGAGACCACACCAGTCACATGGAGTGCAAGAAAGCACTTCCCTTGTTATTACAAGTACAGCAAGTAATAGGAGCTGTGCAACACTTTCAAAAACGAAAGTGAAACTTAAAAGTGAAACCTGTTTGTTACAGCCTTAAACACACAGTCTATGAGCCCAGGAAAAAAATCACACACAGTAGCATGTAAATAATTAATACATTGATTAATTAACCCCAGCTGTTCAATAAACTCCCTTGAGAGGATATAAACCCTGGATCTTATCAAGGTATAAAGGAGCCACACTGTTATAGTATTATATTTGTAAAAATAGAAATGATTTTACCTCAAGGATCCATGCTGTGGAACAGAACACAGCCTCTCAAGTGTGACAGTCTTATAGGAGCGCTCCTGACATGGACTTGAGTGAGAGAAAGCAGGCAGTGAAACTCTTCAACACTGATTCCTTAGGCGCTGTTAGCAGTAGTCTGGATAGTTTTGCAGAAAAACTTTCCCTGCATCTCAAGACACTAACTTTCATCAATATTCTCACTGGGAGGTTGACATGACTACTTAAAACTCCAGTCCTATCTCGAAGAGCGGATACCCTTTTTCAGGACTCTCCGAATTTTCTGACACTTCTCTGCCACCTCCTAATGTGACAAAAGGCAAAGAATGACTGGGGTAATGAGGAAGTGGGAGGGATATTTATGACTTTGGCTGGGGTGTCTTTGCCTCCTCCTGGTGGCCAGGTGTTGCATTTCCCAACAGTAAGGAATGAAGCTGTGGACTCTCCCTATCTTAGGAAGGAAATTAACATTAATTGCTGGGTAAACAAATATATCCATTGGGAATTATGTAAAATATTTCCCAGATATGTTCAGAATTCCTCTTCTCCTCCATATACTACCCTCTTCCTTCCAGAATATGTTTACAGACTGCCAATCCAGTACTTTAGGAAGAAACAGACTAGACATGAAGCACAATCAAAATGTATGTTAGAAGCTTTTAAATAGTATTACTTTCAGAATAACGAAAGTGAGATGTTTCATGAGACTACATTTCATTTAATTTTCTAACATTCTCTTGACAATATATAAATCTACAAGCCCAGCTCTTAGAAAAAACTGCCTGCAAGACCTGCATACCAAAGACTGCTAAACACAAACTTATAAAGCTTAAAAGGGATATAAAGCAGTCTGTTTCATTGTTGTAATAAAAAAGCACTAAGCAGTGGCACATACTTAATATAAATCAGTGCAATATGTATTATTCATTATTTTTAAAGGATATTACCTTTTCTTTTTTAACATGAGCTGGGTTAGTATTGAGTAAACACCAGAGAGACGGGAAGCCTGGCTCTTGAACATGCTCAGAATAGGCAAAATGCAGCTTAAAGGGACATTATACACTAATTTTTCTTTACATAAATGTCTTGTAGATGATCTATTTATATAGCCCATAAAGTTTTTGTTTTTTTAAAGTATAGTTT
Source organism: Bombina bombina (assembly GCF_027579735.1). Taxonomy (NCBI): domain Eukaryota; kingdom Metazoa; phylum Chordata; class Amphibia; order Anura; family Bombinatoridae; genus Bombina; species Bombina bombina. The sequence goes on from NC_069506.1 coordinate 345,345,766, forward strand.
TGCTTATTTTTAAATAACATTACTCTGATTTTAAGACTCCTAACCAAGCCCCAAAGTTTTAGGAGAATACTGATGTATACCTACTGTAGCTTGCTTCTGTTGTGTAAAGGGTCTTTTCATATGCAAAAGAAGGGGGAAGGGGTAGTGTATTATTTCCCATTTGCAGTGGGCTTTCCAGCTACCTTTTCATCAGAGCTAAACTGAGAGCTTCTAAGTAAGTTTTTAAACAGTTGTATACTGGATTTTTATATCAGTATCTGTGCATCTAATTCTTTATAGTAGTGTCTATTACATGCAGTTATATGACAATTGGTGTATACTGTCCCTTTAAGTTTTCAGCATGTCTGCTCTGTTATCTAGCTGCAAGCAGTGGCTACATTGAGAATTTCTAAGTGATCATTTTGCAAGTAAACAAGAAAGTTGTTTGCTGATCTTTAAAACACAATCTGTTTCTTTTTTTGTTTACTTTTATTTAACCTATATATGGCTATTTCTGAGTTCAAAGGTAATAAGAATGGAGTAACAAATGCAGCTAGCCAAGGAAGCATTTAAAGCTTGTGCTTGACTCTGAAATCATTATGGAGCCCGCAGATAAAACTTTAAGACCAGTGACTACATAAATTATGCGTAGAAGAGCTTCCTGGCCATTCTAAGCCTTAGGAGAAAAAACTAATTTTATGCTTACCAGATAAATTCCTTTCTTTCCTGGTAGGGAGAGTCGATTCATTACTGTTGGGAATATCAACACCTGGCCACCAGGAGGAGGCAAATACACCCCAGCCGAACGCTATAATTATCCCTCCCACTTTCCGCATCCCCCCAGTCATTCAGCCGAGGAAACAAGACAAAGCAGGAGAAACATTAGGGAATAGAAGTGTCAGAAGATAAAATAAAGGGAAGTGTGCGGGGTGTTTGACTTTCCCTGCCAGGAAAGAAAGGAATTTATCTGGTAAGCATAAATTTTGTTTTCTTTCCAAAGGCAGGGAGAGTCCACAACTTAATTAATTACTGTTGGGAACCAATACCCAAGCTACACTTAATGAAAAGACGGGAGGGTAAAAAGGAAAAGGCAGACCCTAATCTGAGACCACCACAGACTGTAACACCCTTTCTCCCAAAAGCAGCGTCAACAGAAGTGAAAACTCAAATGCATATAACTTTGAAAAAGTATGAGAAGAGGACCAGGTAGTTGTCCTATAAGTCTGATCCATAAAAGCTTCAATCTTAAAACCCCGGAAAAAAAATAATAATTATGCTTACCTGATAAATTTATTTATTTCCGGATATGGAGAGTCCACAACGTCATCAATTACTAGTGGGAATATCACTCCTGGCCAGCAGGAGGAGGCAAAGAGCACCACAGCAAAGCTGTTAAGTGTCACTTCCCTACCCATAATCCCCAGCCATTCGACCGAAAGGAAAATGGAAAAAGGAAAATGGAAAAAGGAATAACACAAAGGTGTTAAAGGGACAGTTTACTCAAAACATGTCTCCCCTTTAATTTGTTCCCAATGATCCACTTTACCTGCTGGAGGGTATTAAATTGTTTACACGTATTTCCATTAGCCTTATATTAGCATTTAAAATAGTTTATTTAGCCTGTGGTATCCCCACCCATCCTGAAAGTTTTTGGTCTCGAGGCCAAGCTCTGTTAACACAGCCAGGAGAATAAATTACACTCCCAGTGGGTTAAAGAAGAGATAAGGTAATAAAATGTTAATTTTCCATTGTTCTCTCCAAGTACTGGTGATTGGTTTATGGGCAGATATAAGATAAAGAAGCAGGTATATGTACACAATGTGATAAATTAATGAGATCTGATTATACCTACAGATATAAGATACAGACACATGTATATGTACACAATGTGATAAAGTAATGATATCTGATTATACCTACAGATATAAGATACAGACACATGTATATGTACACAATGTGATAAAGTAATGATATCTGATTATACCTACAGATATAAGATAAAGACACATGTATATGTACACAATGTGATACAGTAATGAGATCTGATTATACCTACAGATATAAGATACAGACACATGTATATGTACACAATGTGATACAGTAATGAGATCTGATTATACCTACAGATATAAGATACAGACACATGTATATGTACACAATGTGATAAAGTAATGAGATCTGATTATACCTACAGATATAAGATACAGACATATGTATATGTACACAATGTGATACAGTAATAAGATCTGATTATACCTACAGATATAAGATAAAGACACATGTATATGTACACAGTGTGATACAGTAATGAGATCTGATTATACCTACAGATATAAGATAAAGACAGATGTATATGTACACAATGTGATACAGTAATGAGATCTGATTATACCTACAGATATAAGATAAAGACAGATGTATATGTACACAATGTGATATAGTAATGAGATCTGATTATACCTACAGATATAAGATAAAGACACATGTATATGTACACAGTGTGATACAGTAATGAGATCTGATTATACCTACAGATATAAGATAAAGACACATGTATATGTACACAATGTGATAAAGTAATGAGATCTGATTATACCTACAGATATAAGGTAAAGACACATGTATATGTACACAGTGTGATACAGTAATGAGATCTGATTATACCTACAGATATAAGATAAAGACAGATGTATATGTACACAATGTGATACAGTAATGAGATCTGATTATACCTACAGATATAAGATACAGACACGTATATGTACACAGTGTGATACAGTAATGAGATCTGATTATACCTACAGATATAAGATAAAGACACATGTATATGTACAAAGTGTGATACAGTAATGAGATCTGATTATACCTACAGATATAAGGTAAAGACACATGTATATGTACACAGTGTTATAAAGTAATGAGATCTGATTATACCTACAGATATAAGATACAGACACATGTATATGTACACAATGTGATACAGTAATGAGATCTGATTATACCTACAGATATAAGATACAGACACATGTATATGTACACAATGTGATACAGTAATGAGATCTGATTATACCTACAGATATAAGATACAGACACGTATATGTACACAGTGTGATACAGTAATGAGATCTGATTATACCTACAGATATAAGATAAAGACACATGTATATGTACAAAGTGTGATACAGTAATGAGATCTGATTATACCTACAGATATAAGATAAAGACACATGTATATGTACACAGTGTGATAAAGTAATGAGATCTGATTATACCTACAAGCTCAACCCATTTTATTAGGTTGTGGCTTCAAAACACAAAATCAGCTAATTCATATACACAAATAAGCCTTAAAAAAGCAAATCTCATACATTTTATACTCTGCAACTGGAAAAACAAGTAATTGGAAACACATTAAGGGAAAAACTATTTTATAGTATACTGCCCCTTTAACTGTTTTAAATTAAGGGAGGGGTCGTGGACATCTCCATATCCGGAAATAAATACATTTATCAATTACTAGTGGGAACCAATACCCAAGCTAGAGGACACAGATGACTAGGGAGGGAGAACAAGACAGGCAGACATAAACAGAAGGCACCACCGCTTGAAGAACCTTTCTCCCAAAAGAAGCCTCGGCCGAGGCAAAAGTATCATATTTGAAAAATTTGGAAAAAGTATGCTGAGAGGACCAAGTTGCAGCCTTGCAAATCTGTTCCACAGAAGCTTCATTTTTGAAGGCCCAAGAAGAGGAGGCCCTCATGGAATGAGCCGTAATTCTCTCAGGAGGCTGCTGACCAGCAGTCTCATAAGCAAAACAAATCATACTTCTAAAACCAGAGAAAACACATAAATTATGCTTACTTGATAATTTAATTTCTATCTGTGGGAGGGGAGTCCACTGCTTCATTCATTACTTGTGGAAATTAAGAACCTGACCACCAGGAGGAGGCAAAGACACCCCAGCCAAAGGCTTAATTACCTCCCCCACTCCCCTCATCCCCCAGTTATTCTGCCAAGGGAACAAGCAACAGTAGGAGAAGTATCAGGGTATAAATGGTGCCAAAAGATTAAAGGGACAGTCAACCCAAATTTTCAAATATGTTATTTCTATAACGTTGCTAACGATATTTAGTTTGCACTGTAGCCTAATTCATTACCCTAAATCGTTTCTGAGCATTACTACTTACTTGTTTGATCTTTGCAGTTTAAAATGCCCGCCTGCCCCCTCCCCTATTTCGTCATCAAGATCCTAAGTTTGTTCAGTCCCCAGCTCAATGTCCGCTACTTCTCGTGAATCCACGCTCCTGGTACTTTAGCGCATGTGCATTGCGCTGCTAACACTAGGGGGAAGGAACTAAAAAACATAATTTATGCTTACCTGATAAATTTATTTCTCTTGAAGTGTATCCAGTCCACGGATCATCCATTACTTGTGGGATATTCTCCTTCCCAACAGGAAGTTGCAAGAGGATCACCCACAGCAGAGCTGCTATATAGCTCCTGCCCTCACTGCCATATCCAGTCATTCGACCGAAACAAGACGAGAAAGGAGAAACCATAGGGTGCAGTGGTGACTGTAGTTTAATTAAAATTTAGACCTGCCTTAAAAGGACAGGGCGGGCCGTGGACTGGATACACTTCAAGAGAAATAAATTTATCAGGTAAGCATAAATTATGTTTTCTCTTGTTAAGTGTATCCAGTCCACGGATCATCCATTACTTGTGGGATACCAATACCAAAGCTAAAGTACACGGATGATGGGAGGGACAAGGCAGGAACTTAAACGGAAGGAACCACTGCCTGTAGAACCTTTCTCCCAAAAACAGCCTCCGAAGAAGCAAAAGTGTCAAATTTGTAAAATTTTGAAAAGGTGTGAAGCGAAGACCAAGTCGCAGCCTTGCAAATCTTTTCAACAGAGGCCTCATTTTTAAAGGCCCAGGTGGAAGCCACAGCTCTAGTAGAATGAGCTGTAATCCTTTCCAGCAGTCTCATAGGCTAAGCGTATTATGCTCCGAAGCCAAAATGAGAGAGAGGTTGCCGAAGCGTTTTGACCTCTCCTCTGTCCAGAGTAAACGACAAACAGGGCAGATGTTTGACGAAAATCTTTAGTAGCCTGTAAGTAAAACTTCAAGGCACGGACTACGTCCAGATTATGCAAAAGACGTTCCTTCTTTGAAGAAGGATTAGGACACAATGATGGAACAACAATCTCTTGATTGATATTCCTGTTAGAAACCACCTTAGGTAAAAACCCAGGTTTGGTACGCAGAACTACCTTGTCTGAATGAAAAATCACATAAGGAGAATCACAATGTAAGGCAGATAACTCAGAGACTCTTCGAGCCGAGGAAATAGCCATCAAAAACAGAACTTTCCAAGATAAAAGTTTAATATCAATGGAATGAAGGGGTTCAAACGGAACTCCCTGAAGAACTTTAAGAACCAAGTTTAAGCTCCACGGGGGAGCAACAGTTTTAAACACAGGCTTAATCCTAACCAAAGCCTGACAAAATGCCTGGACGTCTGGAACTTCTGCCAGACGCTTGTGCAAAAGAATAGACAGAGCAGAGATCTGTCCTTTTAAAGAACTAGCTGATAAGCCTTTGTCCAAACCCTCTTGGAGAAAGGACAAAATCCTAGGAATCCTAACCTTACTCCATGAGTAACTCTTGGATTCACACCAATAAAGATATTTACGCCATATCTTATGGTAGATTTTCCTGGTGACAGGCTTCCGAGCCTGTATTAAGGTATCAATGACTGACTCGGAGAAGCCACGCCTTGATAGAATCAAGCGTTCAATCTCCATGCAGTCAGTCTCAGAGAAAGTAGATTTGGATGATTGAAAGGACCTTGTATTAGAAGGTCCTGCCTCAGAGGCAGAGTCCATGGTGGAAGAGATGACATGTGCACTAGGTCTGCATACCAGGTCCTGCGTGGCCACGCAGGCGCTATCAGAATCACCAATGCTCTCTCCTGTTTGATTTTGGCAATCAGTCAAGGGAGCAGAGGAAAAGGTGGAAACACATAGGCCAGGTTGAAGAACCAAGGAGCTGCTAGAGCATCTATCAGCGTTGCTCCCAGGTCCCTGGACCTGGATCCGTAACAAGGAAGCTTGGCGTTCTGGCGAGACGCCATGAGATCCAGTTCTGGTTTGCCCCAACGATGGACCAGTTGAGCAAACACCTCCGGATGGAGTTCCCACTCCCCCGGATGAAAAGTCTGACGACTTAGAAAATCTGCCTCCCAGTTCTCTACGCCTGGGATGTGGATCGCTGACAGGTGGCAAGAGTGAGACTCTGCCTGCAAATTATTTTTGAGACTTCTAACATCACTAGGGAACTCCTGGTTCCCCCTTGATGGTTGATGTAAGCCACAGTCGTGATGTTGTCCGACTGAAAACTGATGAACCTCAGTGTTGCTAACTGAGGCCAAGCTAGAAGAGCCTTGAATATTGCTCTTAACTCCATAATATTTATTGGGAGGAGTTTCTCCTCCTGAGTCCACGATCCCTGAGCCTTCAGGGAGTTCCAGACTGCGCCCCAACCTAGAAGGCTGGCATCTGTTGTTACAATCGTCCAATCTGGCCTGCGAAAGGTCATACCCTTGGACAGATGGACCCGAGAAAGCCACCAGAGAAGAGAATCTCTGGTCTCTTGATCCAGATTTAGTAGAGGGGACAAATCTGAGTAATCCCCATTCCACTGACTTAGCATGCATAATTGCAGCGGTCTGAGATGCAGGCGCGCAAATGGCACTATGTCCATTGCCGCTACCATTAAGCCGATTACTTCCATGCAATGAGCCACTGACGGGCGTGGAATGGAATGAAGGACACGGCAAGCATTTAGAAGTTTTGATAACCTGGACTTCGTCAGGTAAATTTTCATCTCTACAAAATCTATGAGAGTCCCTAGGAAGGAGACTCTTGTGAGTGGTGATAGAGAACTCTTTTCCACGTTCACTTTCCACCCATGCGACCTCAGAAATGCCAGAACTATCTCTGTATGAGACTTGGCAATTTGAAAGCTTGACGCCTGTATCAGGATGTCGTCTAGATACAGAGCCACCACTATGCCTCGCGGTCTTAGAACCGCCAGAAGTGAGCCCAGAACCTTTGTAAAAATTCTCGGGGCAGTGGCCAACCCGAAGGGAAGAGCTAAAAATTGGTAATGCCTGTCTAGAAAGGCAAACCTTAGGAACCGATGATGATCTTTGTGAATCGGTATGTGAAGGTAGGCATCCTTTAAGTCCACTGTGGTCATGTACTGACCCTCTTGGATCATGGGTAGGATGGTCCGAATAGTTTCCATTTTGAATGATGGAACTCTGAGGAATTTAAGATCTTTAGATCCAAGATTGGTCTGAAGGTTCCCTCTTTCTTGGGAACCACAAACAGATTTGAATAAAATCCCTGTCCTTGTTCCGTCCGCGGAACTGGATGGATCACTCCCATTACTAGGAGGTCTTGCACACAGCTTAGGAATGCCTCTTTCTTTATCTGCTTTGCTGATAACCTTGAAAGATGAAATCTCCCTTGTGGAGGAGAAGCTTTGAAGTCCAGAAGATATCCCTGAGATATGATCTCCAACGCCCAGGGATCCTGAACATCTCTTGCCCACGCCTGGGCGAAGAGAGAAAGTCTGCCCCCTACTAGATCCGTTGCCGGATAGGGGGCCGTTCCATCATGCGGTCTTGGGGGAAGCAGCAGGCTTTCTGGCCTGCTTGCCCTTGTTCCAGGACTGGTTAGGTTTCCAGGCCTGTCTGGAATGAGCAACAGTTCCCTCTTGTTTTGAAGCGGAGGAAGTTGATGCTGCTCCTGCCTTAAAATTTCGAAAGGCACGAAAATTAGACTGTTTGGCCTTTGATTTGGCACTGTCCTGAGGAAGGGTATGACCCTTGCCTCCAGTAATGTCAGCAATAATTTCCTTCAAGCCAGGCCCGAATAAGGTCTGCCCCTTGAAAGGAATGTTGAGTAATTTAGACTTTGAAGTCACGTCAGCTGACCAGGATTTAAGCCATAGCACCCTACGCGCCTGGATGGCGAATCCGGAATTCTTAGCCGTTAGTTTAGTCAAATGAACAATGGCATCAGAAACAAATGAGTTAGCTAGCTTAAGCGTTCTAAGCTTGTCAATAATTTCATTCAATGGAGCTGTCTGGATGGCCTCTTCCAGGGCCTCAAACCAGAATGCCGCCGCCGCAGCAGTGACAGGCGCAATGCATGCAAGGGGCTGTAAAATAAAACCTTGTTGAATAAACATTTTCTTAAGGTAACCCTCCAATTTTTTATCCATTGGATCTGAAAAAGCACAACTGTCCTCAACCGGGATAGTGGTACGCTTTGCTAGAGTAGAAACTGCTCCCTCCACCTTAGGGACCGTCTGCCATAAGTCCCGTGTAGTGGCGTCTATTGGAAACATTTTTCTAAATATAGGAGGTGGGGAAAAGGGCACACCGGGTCTATCCCACTCCTTGCTAATAATTTCTGTAAGCCTTTTAGGTATAGGAAAAACGTCAGTACACACCGGCACCGCATAGTATCTATCCAGCCTACACAATTTCTCTGGAATTGCAACTGTGTTACAGTCATTCAGAGCAGCTAATACCTCCCCAACCAATACACAGAGGTTCTCAAGCTTAAATTTAAAATGAGAAATCTCTGAATCAGGTTTCCCCGAGTCAGAGATGTCACCCACAGACTGAAGCTCTCCGTCCTTGTGTTCTGCATACTGTGACGCAGTATCAGACATGGCTCTAACAGCATTTGCGCGCTCTGTATCTCTCCTAACCCCAGAGCTATCGCGCTTGCCTCTTAATTCAGGCAATCTAGATAATACCTCTGACAGGGTATTATTCATGATTGCAGCCATGTCCTGCAAGGTAATCGCTATGGGCGTCCCTGATGTAATTGGCGCCATATTAGCGTGCGTCCCCTGAGCGGGAGGCGAAGGGTCTGACACGTGGGGAGAGTTAGTCGGCATAACTTCCCCCTCGACAGAACCCTCTGGTGATAATTCTTTTATAGATAAAGACTGATCTTTACTATTTAAAGTGAAATCAATACATTTAGTACACATTCTCCTATGGGGCTCCACCATGGCTTTCAAACATAATGAACAAATAGGTTCCTCTGTGTCAGACATGTTTAAACAGACTAGCAATGAGACTAGCAAGCTTGGAAAACACTTTAAAACAAGTTTACAAGCAATATAAAAAACGTTACTGCGCCTTTAAGAAACACAAATGTTCCCAAATTTTGAAATAACAGTGAAAAAATGCAGTTACCCTAACGAAATTTTTACAGTGTATGTAATAAGTTAGCAGAGCATTGCACCCACTTGCAAATGGATGATTAACCCCTTAATACCAAAAACGGAATAACAAATGACAAAAACGTTTTTTAAACAGTCACAACAACTGCCACAGCTCTACTGTGGCTTTTTACCTCCCTCAATACAACTTTTGAAGCCTTTTGAGCCCTTCAGAGAAGTCCTGGATCATGCAGGAAGAAGCTGGATGTCTGTGTCTGTAATTTCTGCTGTGCAAAAAAACGTTAAAATAGGCCCCTCCCATTCATATTACAACAGTGGGAAGCCTCAGGGAACTGTTTCTAGGCAAAATTCAAGCCAGCCATGTGGAAAAAACTAGGCCCCAATAAGTTATCACCAAACATATGTAAAAAACGATTAAACATGCCAGCAAAAGTTTTAAAATACACTTTTATAAGAGTATGTATCTCTATTAATAAGCCTGATACCAGTCGCTATCACTGCATTTAAGGCTTTACTTACATTACTTCGGTATCAGCAGCATTTTCTAGCAAATTCCATCCCTAGAAAAATATTTTAACTGCACATACCTTATTACAGGAAAACCTGCACGCTATTCCCCCTCTGAAGTTACCTCACTCCTCAGAATATGTGAGAACAGCAAAGGATCTTAGTTACTTCTGCTAAGATCATAGAAAACGCAGGCAGATTCTTCTTCTAAATACTGCCTGAGATAAACAGTACACTCCGGTACCATTTAAAAATAACAAACTTTTGATTGAAGAAATAAACTAAGTATAAAACACCACAGTCCTCTTACGACCTCCATCTTAGTTGAGAGTTGCAAGAGAATGACTGGATATGGCAATGAGGGGAGGAGCTATATAGCAGCTCTGCTGTGGGTGATCCTCTTGCTACTTCCTGTTGGGAAGGAGAATATCCCACAAGTAATGGATGATCCGTGGACTGGATACACTTAACAAGAGAAATACTTTCTCAAGTTCCGACACGTCTGATATTTCAGACGTACCAGTGTGCTGTCTGTCCTCGTAGTCTTTGAACAGTCTCCGGCAGTGTGCAGTCATTACGTGAGAACTTATTTATAGAGGTAGCTTACAGATAGGCTGCGTGTACTGTTTATACTGTATACGTATACTAGTAAAGGACATTTGCTTACAATACATAAGTGCTAAAAGGCCAGCCACTAACTTCATTATTGTGCAGGTGCACATACATATTGCTGATTTCTGTCCCTCAGTAATACCTGTGCCAAAATCAAAAAACGCTGGTTACAGATGTCAACAGATTTTGAAATAGAATACATATGCATGAAAAATGTGTAAATCAAATAGTGAAATTACCCCCTTCTCCTGTAAACCTGACTTAGCCGGCTCTAGACAAAAAAAAAACACACTGGATTTGTAAAGATAAACAGCAAATTGTAGATTAATATCTTAAAAAATGTTCTAATACCGTATGTATTTACATAAAATGGTTACATTACATACAATCATTCACAGTTTTTCTTCAAGAGACTTGGTAATGATACATTATTACTTCCATTTAATCAATTGCATAATTATATGTCTAGAATTGTTGTGTCATCTTTGCATACAAATTCTAGACTTATGCATACCTTAGAGAGAGCTGCTATCACACAAATACACTGTGCTTTGTAACATTATCATACATACATCCTTTACTACACAAGCAGTTACGGGAGCATGTTTTTATAGCTATGGAATGTTGCTTCAACTTGCAGAACAATAAAAAAACAGAATTTATGCTTACCTGATAAATTACTTTCTCCAACGGTGTGTCCGGTCCACGGCGTCATCCTTACTTGTGGGAATATCTCTTCCCCAACAGGAAATGGCAAAGAGTCCCAGCAAAGCTGGCCATATAGTCCCTCCTAGGCTCCGCCCACCCCAGTCATTCGACCGACGGACAGGAGGAAAAATATAGGAGAAACCATATGGTACCGTGGTGACTGTAGTTAGAGAAAATAATTCATCAGACCTGATTAAAAAACCAGGGCGGGCCGTGGACCGGACACACCGTTGGAGAAAGTAATTTATCAGGTAAGCATAAATTCTGTTTTCTCCAACATTGGTGTGTCCGGTCCACGGCGTCATCCTTAGTTGTGGGAACCAATACCAAAGCTTTAGGACACGGATGAAGGGAGGGAGCAAATCAGGTTACCTAAACGGAAGGCACCACAGCTTGCAAAACCTTTCTCCCAAAAATAGCCTCTGAAGAAGCAAAAGTATCAAATTTGTAAAATTTGGCAAAAGTGTGCAGTGAAGACCAAGTCGCTGCCTTACATATCTGGTCAACAGAAGCCTCGTTCTTGAAGGCCCATGTGGAAGCCACAGCCCTAGTGGAGTGAGCTGTGATTCTTTCAGGAGGCTGCCGTCCGGCAGTCTCATAAGCCAATCGGATGATGCTTTTAAGCCAAAAGGAAAGAAAGGTAGAAGTCGCTTTTTGACCTCTCCTTTTACCAGAATAGACAACAAACAAAGAAGATGTTTGTCTGAAATCTTTTGTAGCCTCTAAATAGAATTTTAGAGCACGGACTACGTCCAAATTGTGTAACAAACGTTCCTTCTTAGAAACTGGATTCGGACATAAAGAAGGTACAACTATCTCCTGGTTAATATTCTTGTTAGAAACAACCTTTGGAAGAAAACCAGGCTTAGTACGCAAAACCACCTTATCTGCATGGAACACCAGATAGGGCGGAGAACACTGCAGAGCAGATAACTCTGAAACTCTTCTAGCAGAAGAAATAGCAACCAAAAACAAAACTTTGCACAGGAGTAATCAGCGCTTAAAATCTAAAAAGGATACCTAAGCCACTCTCCACTATCTCCTCAAGATAGAAATGAACAAACAATATGGCGATTGAGAGGGCGCTGAAAAGCTGGGTATACTTAACACACCTAATTGTTTAAGATTATATCAAAGCAAAGAATAAATCAAATACGGTAAAAAATTTTATCAATCTTTTACTAGTGGAAATAATCTCTATTTCGTGCAATACATAAATTTATAAAACAATATATGAAAACATTTACAGACACATAAAATAAGATATTGAATACGATATCTTTAACTAGTACTATTGGAATACCACCCTGATATAAAAAATATATATTTATAATAAGCGCTATTAAAATAGAATTGATCAATGTTTAAATCTTTAAAATCAATTTATTTATTCCTGGATATAATGGACAGTCTCTGTGGTCCTTATATATTTTCAACAGATGAAATCCCTTTGGTTGTATGGTATATTGTATACAAGATTTCTCTCTGTGATTAATAATATACTGAATAAAAACGGTAAAATGTTCCTTATTTAGGATCCTTTGTATCTTTGCTTGGTTATATATATAACTTTAACTCACAGAAAGTTGCAGCGACTGTATCCAAATGTCGCTGTGATGTATCTCAGAAACTGTGGTCTTTAGTCATAACACGCTCCTTGCGTGTGAGCCGCTTTGTGTGCTGCAGCTCCTATCCTCTGACACAGGATTCACCACTCCCTCCGTGGTGAGGTGACCGGCAAAGGTACGCTGCTCCTTGCGTGTGAGTACCTGACGAGATGTTATCTTTTGCTTCCAATGTTCACAGCTCCCTGCTTGTGACAAACAGTCGGGTTTTCGTAAGTGCGATCCTTGAGGTTAGAATAGGCACCCGCTCTTAGCGTTAATACGCACGGGTTAATACTATCTTGATAAAGCCCACATACACGGGTGAAACGCGTAGAAGTTGCCTGTTACCAGAACCAAACCCACTAGGTACCTAGTATTAACCCGCGCGTATTAACGCTAAGAGCGGGTGCCTATTCTAACCTCAAGGATCGCACTTACGAAAACCCGACTGTTTGTCACAAGCAGGGAGCTGTGAACATTGGAAGCAAAAGATAACATCTCGTCAGGTACTCACACGCAAGGAGCAGCGTACCTTTGCCGGTCACCTCCCCACGGAGGGAGTGGTGAATCCTGTGTCAGAGGATAGGAGCTGCAGCACACAAAGCGGCTCACACGCAAGGAGCGTGTTATGACTAAAGACCACAGTTTCTGAGATACATCACAGCGACATTTGGATACAGTCGCTGCAACTTTCTGTGAGTTAAAGTTATTTATATAACCAAGCAAAGATACAAAGGATCCTAAATAAGGAACATTTTACCGTTTTTATTCAGTATATTATTAATCACAGAGAGAAATCTTGTATACAATATACCATACAACCAAAGGGATTTCATCTGTTGAAAATATATAAGGACCACAGAGACTGTCCATTATATCCAGGAACAAATAAATTGATTTTAAAGATTTAAACATTGATCAATTCTATTTTAATAGCGCTTATTATAAATATATATTTTTTATATCAGGGTGGTAATTCCAATAGTACTAGTTAAAGATATCGTATTCAATATCTTATTTTATGTGTCTGTAAATGTTTTCATATATTGTTTTATAAATTTATGTATTGTACGAAATAGAGATTATTTCCACTAGTAAAAGATTGATAAAAAATGTTACCGTATTTGATTTATTCTTTGCTTTGATATAATCTTAAACAATTAGGTGTGTTAAGTATACCCAGCTTTTCAGCGCCCTCTCAATCGCCATATTGTAAAAACATAACTTTCCAAGATAGTAACTTAATATCTATGGAATGTAAAGGTTCAAATGGAACCCCTTGAAGAACTGAAAGAACTAGATTTAGACTCCAGGGAGGAGTCAAAGGTCTGTAAACAGGCTTGATCCTAACCAGAGCCTGAACAAATGCTTGAACATCTGGCACAGCTGCCAGTCGTTTGTGTAGTAAGACAGATAAAGCAGAGATCTGTCCCTTTAGATAACTTGCAGATAATCCTTTCTCCAAACCTTCTTGAAGAAAGGAGAGAATCTTAGGAATTTTTATCTTATTCCATGGGAATCCTTTGGATTCACACCAACAGATATATCTTTTCCATATTTTATGGTAAATCTTTCTAGTTACCGGATTTCTGGCCTGAACCAGAGTATCTATCATAGAATCTGAAAACCCACGCTTTGATAGAATCAAGCGTTCAATCTCCAAGCCGTCAGCTGGAGGGAGACCAGATTTGGATGTTCGAATGGACCCTGAACAAGAAGGTCCTGTCTCAAAGGTAGCTTCCATGGTGGAACCGATGACATATTCACCAGGTCTGCATACCAAGTCCTGCGTGGCCACGCAGGAGCTATCAAGATCACCGAGGCCCTATCCTGTTTGATCCTGGCTACCAGCCTGGGAATGAAGGAAACGGTGGAAATACATAAGCTAGGTTGAAGGTCCAAGGTGCTACTAGTGCATCTACTAGAGTCGCCTTGGGATCCCTGGATCTGGACCCGTAGCAAGGAACCTTGAAGTTCTGACGAGACGCCATCAGATCCATGTCTGGAATGCCCCATAATTGAGTTAGTTGGGCAAAGATCTCCGGGTGGAGTTCCCACTCCCCCGGATGGAATGTCTGACGACTCAGATAATCCGCTTCCCAGTTTTCCACACCTGGGATGTGGATCGCAGATAGGTGGCAGGAGTGATCCTCCGCCCATTGAATTATTTTGGTCACTTCTTTCATCGCCAGGGAACTCCTTGTTCCCCCCTGATGATTGATATACGCAACGGTCGTCATGTTGTCTGATTGGAATCTTATGAATCTGGCCTTTGCTAGCTGAGGCCAAGCTCTGAGAGCATTGAAGTTCCAGAATGTTTATCGGGAGAAGAGACTCTTCCCGAGATCATAGTCCCTGAGCTTTCAGGGATTCCCAGACCGCGCCCCAGCCCACTAGACTGGCGTCGGTCGTGACAATGACCCACTCTGGTCTGCGGAAGCTCATTCCCTGGGATAGATGGTCCAGGGTCAGCCACCAACGGAGTGAATCTCTGGTCTTCTGATCTACTTGAATCATTGGAGACAAGTCTGTATAGTCCCCATTCCACTGTTTGAGCACGCACAGTTGTAATGGTCTTAGATGAATTCGTGCAAAAGGAACTATGTCCATTGCTGCAACCATCAACCCTACTACTTCCATGCACTGCGCTATGGAAGGACGTGGAACAGAATGAAGAACTTGACAAGTGCTTAGAAGTTTTGACTTTCTGACCTCTGTCAGAAAAATCCTCATTTCTAAGGAATCTATTATTGTTCCCAAGAAGGGAACTCTTGTTGACGGAGACAGAGAACTTTTTTCTATGTTCACCTTCCATCCGTGTGATCTGAGAAAGGCCAGAACGATGTCTGTATGAGCCTTTGCTGATGACAGGGACGACTCTTGTATTAGAATGTCGTCCAAGTATGGTACTACTGCAATGCCCCTTGGTCTTAGAACCGCTAGAAGGGACCCTAGTACCTTTGTGAAAATCCTTGGAGCAGTGGCTAACCCGAATGGGAGGGCCACAAACTGGTAATGTTTGTCCAGGAAGGCGAACCTTAGGAACTGATGATGTTCTTTGTGGATAGGAATATGTAGGTACGCATCCTTTAGATCCACGGCAGTCATAAATTGACCTTCCTGGATAGTGGGTAGAATCGTTCGAATGGTTTCCATCTTGAACGATGGTACCCTGAGAAATTTGTTTAGGATCTTCAAATCCAAAATCGGTCTGAAAGTTCCCTCTTTTTTGGGGACTACGAACAGATTTGAATAAAATCCCATTCCTTGTTCCTTTATTGGAACTGGGTGTATCACTCCCATCTTTAACAGGTCTTCTACACAATGTAAGAACGCCTGTCTCTTTATTTGGTTTAAGGATAAGTGAGACATGTGGAACCTTCCCCTTGGGGGTAGTTCCCTGAATTCCAGAAGATAACCCTGAGAAACTATTTCTAGTGCCCAGGGATCCTGAACATCTCTTGCCCAAGCCTGAGCAAAGAGAGAGAGTCTGCCCCCTACTAGATCCGGTCCCGGATCGGGGGCTACTCCTTCATGCTGTTTTGTTAGCAGCAGCAGGCTTCTTGGCCTGCTTACCCTTGTTCCAGCCTTGCATCGGTTTCCAGGCTGGTTTGGGTTGTAAGGCATTACCCTCTTGCTTAGAGGATGCAGAATTAGAGGCCGGTCCGTTCCTGAAATTGCGAAAGGAACGAAAATTAGACTTATTCTTGGCCTTGAAAGGCCTATCTTGTGGAAGGGCGTGGCCCTTTCCCCCAGTGATGTCTGAGATAATCTCTTTCAATTCTGGTCCAAAAAGAGTTTTACCTTTGAAAGGGATGTTAAGCAATTTTGTCTTGGATGACACATCCGCTGACCAAGACTTTAGCCAAAGCGCTCTGCGCGCCACAATTGCAAACCCTGAATTTTTTGCCGCTAATCTAGCTAATTGCAAAACGGCATCTAAAATAAAAGAGTTAGCCAACTTAAGTGCGTGAACTCTGTCCATAACCTCCTCATATGGAGTCTCTCTACTGAGCGACTTTTCTAGTTCTTCGAACCAGAACCACGCTGCTGTAGTGACAGGAGCAATGCACGAAATGGGTTGTAGAAGGTAACCTTGCTGTACAAAAATCTTCTTAAGCAAACCCTCCAATTTTTTATCCATAGGATCTTTGAAAGCACAACTATCCTCGATAGGAATAGTAGTGCGCTTGTTTAGAGTAGAAACTGCCCCCTCGACCTTAGGGACTGTCTGCCTTAAGTCCTTTCTGGGGTCGACCATAGGAAATAATTTCTTAAATATAGGGGGGGGGGAACAAAAGGTATGCCGGGCTTTTCCCACTCCTTATTCACTATGGCCGCCACCCGCTTGGGTATAGGAAAAGCGTCAGGTGCACCGGAACCTCTAGGAACTTGTCCATCTTGCATAATTTCTCTGGAATGACCAAGTTGTCACAATCATCCAGAGTAGGTAACACCTCCTTAAGCAGTGCGCGGAGATGTTCTAAT
Organism: Bombina bombina; assembly: GCF_027579735.1. Lineage (NCBI taxonomy): Eukaryota > Metazoa > Chordata > Amphibia > Anura > Bombinatoridae > Bombina > Bombina bombina. Next base: position 345,362,943 of record NC_069506.1, read on the forward strand.
TTAAATTTAAACGTCAGGTTCAGCTTGTTGAGAAATTTTTCCTGAATCTGAAATTTCCCCATCTGACAAAACCTCCCTCATGGCCACTTCAGATTGGTGTGAGGGTATGACAGAACAATTATCATCAGCGCCCTCCTGCTTTTCAGTGTTTAAAACAGAGCAATCGCGCTTTCTCTGATATGTAGGCATTTTGGATAAAATATTTGCTATGGAGTTATCCATTACAACCGTCAATTGTTGCATGGTAATAAGCATTGGCGCGCTAGATGTACTAGGGGCCTCCTGTGTGGGCAAAACTGGTGTAGACACAGTAGGAGATGATGTAGTACCATGTCTACTCCCCTCATCTGAGGAATCATCTTGGGCAATTTCATTATCTGTGGCAGTACTGTCCTTACTTTGTTTGGACGCTATGGCACAATTATTACACAAATTTAAATGGGGAGACACATTGGCTTTCATACATATAGAACATAGCTTATCCGAAGGCACAGACATGTTAAACAGGCTTAAACTTGTCAATAAAGCACAAAAAACGTTTTAAAACAAAACCGTTACTGTCTCTTTAAATTTTAAACAGAAACACCTTATTACTGAATATGTGAAAAAGTATGAAGGAATTGTTCAAAAATTACCAAAATTTCACCACAGTGTCTTAAAGCATTGAGTATTGCACACCAATTTTCAGAGCTTTAACCCTTAAAATAACGGAACCGGAGCCGTTTACAAATTTAACCCCTATACAGTCCCAGCTATAGCCTTTGCTGCGACCTAACCAAGCCCAGAGGGGAATACAATACCAAATGACGCCTTCTAGAAACTTTTCCAGCTACTTTCAGATCCTCACACATGCATCTGCATGTCTTGCTCTCAAAAACAACTGCGCAGTAATGGCGCGAAAATGAGGCTCAGCATACAACTGGGAAGGCCCTCCCTGACTGGAAAAGGTGTCTAACATAGTGCCTGCCATTAAAAAACATTCCCCAAGTTTATAAATGTGAATTATCAGCATAAACATGTATAAAATGTCCAAATAAAGCAATCGATTTAGCCCATAAAAGTGTCTACCAGTTTTATAGCCCATATTAAGCCCTTTATTCTGTTTGCTTGACTAAGAAAATGGCTTACCGGTCCCCATGAGGGGAAATGACAGCCTTCCAGCATTACATGGTCTTGTTAGAAATATGGCTAGTCATACCTTAAGCAGAAAAGTCTGCTAACTGTTTCCCCCAACTGAAGTTACTTCATCTCAACAGTCCTATGTGGAAACAGCAATCGATTTTAGTTACTGTCTGCTAAAATCATCTTCCTCTCACAAACAGAAATCTTCATCCTTTTCTGTTTCAGAGTAAATAGTACATACCAGCACTATTTTAAAATAACAAACACTTGATAGAAGAATAAAAAACTACATTTAAACACCAAAAAACTCTTAACCATCTCCGTGGAGATGTTGCCTGTGCAACGGCAAAGAGAATGACTGGGGTGGGCGGAGCCTAGGAGGGACTATATGGCCAGCTTTGCTGGGACTCTTTGCCATTTCCTGTTGGGGAAGAGATATTCCCACAAGTAAGGATGACGCCGTGGACCGGACACACCAATGTTGGAGAAAGCTGAATTTTGGGACAGGCTTTTTTAAAACAGTATTTTTCAAACAGGAATTTTAAAACAGTATTTTCAAACTGTGTTACTTCAATACTGTACCAGACACAATGTCCTCTGGAATTATTTTCTTTGACATGGCGATAATCATTTTTTGAAAAACTTGATAATTATGCAGCGAACACTTGCCACAAAACAGTTTGTGTTAAACGAACAGGACAAATGCATTTGCAGCCATCATATACTCAAAATGAAATTTCACTTTTTAAAGACTCTACCTTTTAAACTAGAGATCTATAAACAGATTAAAAAAAAATCTCTTATTAAATTTTGTCTAAAAGCTTTTCTTTATTCTACACATATACCTACCATGACTGTCCCTTTAATGTAGATATTTAGGAGAAGAAGTTTCTTTATCGTGTATGGAAAACTGTGTTACTTCAATACTTATAAACATACAATCAAAATCATAGTTATTACATAAGTATTGAAGTAACACAGTTTGAAAATACTGTTTTAAAATACCATCTTATTGCTGTCACAGAAATAAGCCGTTTGCCCAGGAGGAGACGGACTTGATCGTTATAAGTATGTTGCTATAAATTATTCTGGGCAGTACGATCAAGTCCGTCTCCTCCTGGGCAAACGGCTTATTTCTGTGACAGCAATAAGATGGTATTTTAAAACTGTGTTACTTCAATACTTATGTAATAACTATGATTTTGATTGTATGTTTATATGAGTTTCAGGAGCAAGTTAAAAATGCTGGTTTATCACAGTTATTTGTATGCTGTTATACTGTACAAAAAGCCAATTATTGCCTTTTTTTCTTTCTTTGTAAATTTAAATATTTTTTGCTAAAATTTTCTGGGTGGGAATTTTATATGTCCTAAAATTTTATTTTATATTTTCTTTATAAAAGGCATTTTTTGAAGGGGAGAAACGATTTTAGTGACTTTAAAATATTTAAACAATGTCTTTTCATTTTGGACATTCTCAGAATGATTGTATGTAATGTAACCATTTTATGTAAATACATACGGTATTAGAACATTTTTTAAGATATTAATCTACAATTTGCTGTTTATCTTTACAAATCCAGTGTGGGTTTTTTTGTCTAGAGCCGGCTAAGTCAGGTTTACAGGAGAAGGGGGTAATTTCACTATTTGATTTACAAATTTTTGATCTATATGCATTCTATTTCAAAATCCCTTGACATCTGTAACCAGCGTTTTTTGATTTTGGCACAGGTATTACTGAGGGACAGAAATCAGCAATATGTATGTGCACCTGCACAATAATGAAGTTAGTGGCCGGCTGTTTAGCACTTATGTATTGTAAGCAAATGTCCTTTACTAGTATATGTATACAGTATAAACAGTACACGCAGCCTATCTGTAAGCTACCTCTATAAATGAGTTCTCACGTAATGACTGCACACTGCCGGAGACTGTTCAAAGACTACGATGACTGGCAGCACCACTGTCGGAACTTGAGAAAGTATTTTTAGTTCCTTCCCCCTAGTGTTAGCAGCGCAATGCGCATGCGCTAAAGTACCAGGAGCGTGGATTCACGAGAAGTAGCCGACATAGAGCTGGGGACTGAACAAACTTAGGATCTTGATGATGAAATAGGGGAGGGGGCAGGCTGGCATTTTAAACTGCAAAGATCAAACAAGTAAGTAGTAATGCTCAGAAACGATTTAGGGTAATGAATTAGGCTACAGTGCAAACTAAATATCATTAGCAACTTTATAGAAATAACATATTTTAAAATTTGGGTTGACTGTCCCTTTAAAACTAAATTTAGGTCCGACCACTGGAGAAACGGGCGGGGGCAGTGGACTCTCCTCCCACAGATGGAAATGAAATTATCAGGTAAGCATAATTTATGTTTTCCATCTTAATGGGAGAAGAGTCCACTGCTTCATTCATTACTTGTTGGAACAAATAGCCAAGCTCTAGAGGACACTGAATGAAAAAAACGGGAGGGCAAAAGGAGGCAGACACTAAACTGAGTGCACCACAGCCTGCAGAACCTTTCTCCCAAAAGCTGCTTTCGCCGAAGCAAAGACATCAAATTTATAAAATTTTGCAAAAGTATGTAAAGAAGACCAAGTGGCCGCCTTACAAATCTGCACCATAGAGGCCTCATTCTTAAAGGCCCAAGAAGAGGCCACAGCTCTAGTTGAGTGAGCCCTAATCCTCTGAGGAGGCTTGTGTCCCCGCTGTCTCATATGGCAGACAGATCATACTCCTCAACCAAAAGGATAGAGAAGTGGCAGAGGCCCTCTGCCCCCTGCACTTCCCTGAATACATAACAAATAAGGACAAAGACTTTGAAGAAGGGGGTTAGGACACAAAGAAGGAACTACTATTTCCTGATTGATGTTACGACTCAACACCACCTTGGGAAGGAAAAACTAAGTAGGGAAGCTCACATTGCAAGGCTGCCAACTGAGAAACTCTGCGTGCCGAAGCAATAGCCAGTAGGAACAGGACCTTCCATGAAAGGATCTTAATGTTAAGTGCATGCATAGGCTCAAACGAAGCCCTCTGTAGAACCTTAAGAACTAAATTTAAGCTCCAAAGAGGAGCTGAATTCCTAAAGAAAGGTCTGATCCTAAACATGTCAGAAAGCTCCACAAGCTTTTTATGCAACAGTACAGATAAAGCAGAGATTTGTCCCCTTAGTGAGCTGGTGGCAAGACCCTTATCTAGACCGTCCTGGAGAAAGGCCAAAATCCGGGATATCCTTACCTTGTACCAGGGGTATCATCGTTCCTCACACCAGGACAAGTAGGTCCTCCACACCTTGTGGTAGATGTGTCGAGTGACCGGCTACCTGGCCTGAACGAGAGTGTCAATCACTCTCTCCGAGAATCCTCTCTTGGCTAAGACTAGACGTTCAATCTCCACGCAGTCAGCCTTAGAGAATTGAGATTTTGATGTAGGAAAGGACCTTGAACTAGCATATCCCTGCGACAAGGTAACCTAAAAGGAGATGATGACATCCCCACCAGATCCACAAACCACATCCTCTGCGGCCATGATGGAGCAATCAGAAAAGCCGAAGCTTGCTCCTGCTTGATGCGAGCCACTACACGAGGCATACAGGGCAGACGAATAACAGAGGATTACTGAAGCTAGTATTGATATAAGTGAGAATATACAAGTACAGTCTTCTATATATTGATTTTGTGGCGATGTGAGGCTACAAGGAAAAGAAGTCTATAATATGATTTAGAAGGACAAAACACTTCTACTGGAGCAAACCTTTGGTTAAATCTACCTTACCCCAAAGAGGTACAAAAACAAAATGTATGCTCCTGAGACATCCACCACAAGAGAGTTTCTTGTTTGGGGGTCCAGATTTATCCTCTGTGACAAATCTGAATGGTCTCTGTTCCATTGACGGAGCATGCAAAGCTGCAGCAGTCTTAGATGGAACTAAGCAAAAGGGATGATGTCCATGAATGCTACCATCAGACCAATCACCTCCATGCATTGAGCCACTGAAGGGTAAATGCCAGACTGAAAGGAAAGGCAGGAAGCAAGAAGTTTGGATTTTCTGACGTCCGTCAGGAAAATCTTTATGGACATGGAATTTATTATTGTTCTTAGGAAACACACTGTTGTAGATGGAATTAGAGAACTCTTTTCCAAATTTACCTTCCACCCGTGGGAACATAGAAAAGACAACAGCGTCTCTGTATGAGATTTTGCTAGTTAAAAAGATGACGCCTGAACCAAGATGTCGTCTAGATAAGACGCCACAGCAATACCCTGGAATCTGGTCACTGCCAATAGCGCCCTCAGAACCTTTGTGAATATTCTGGGAGCCGTGTCAATGGGAACATGAAGGTCTATGGTCGTCATAAACTGCTGACCTTCCTGTACCAAAGGAAGAATGGAACAAATAGTTTCCATCTTGAAGGACGGAACCCTGAGGAATTGGATCTAGGATTGGACGAAAAGTTCCCTCCTTTTTGGGAACCACAAATAGATTTGAAAAGAATCCTAGACCTTGTTCCCTTAGAGGGACTGGAACAATAACTTCCAGTGAGGATAGGTATTTTATGCAATTTAAGCAGGCCTCCCTCTTTACCTGGTTTGAGGATAGTCTTGACAGGAGAAATCTGCCCCATGGAGGGCAAGACTTGAATCCCATTCTGTAACCCTGGGATACTAAGTCCACAGCCCATGGATCTGGGACATTGCGTATCCAGGCTTGATGAAAAAGAGAAAGCCTGCCCCCCCCCACATGATTCAAACTTGAATCGGTGGCAGAACCTTCATGCTGATTTAGAGTCAGTGGACGGCTTCTTGTTCTGCTTTCCATTATTCCAGGGCTGGCTGGATTTCCAAGTGGATCTAGATTGGTCAGGTTTGGAAGAGGATGATGAGGACTTTTGTCCATTAAAGTTACGAAAGGAACAAAAATTAGAAGTCTGACGACCCCTAGGTATATTCTTCTTGTCCTGAGGTAGGAAAGATCACTTTCCAACCGTAATCTCTGAAATGATCTCCGCCAGAGCAGGTCCAAACAGAGTCTTTCCCTTATAAGATAAAGACAAGCTTGGCCTTAGAAGAGATGTCGGCCGATCAAGATTTTAACCACAGAGCTCTGTGGGCTAGTACAGTGAAACTATACATTTTAGCTCCCAGTCAAATTATCTGCATGTTGGCATCACAGATAAAGGTATTGGCCAATTTGAGAGCTTTGATCCTATCTTGGATCTCCTCTACCATAGATTCCTCTGCAATAAGATCCGACAAAGCATCACACCAATAGGATGCAGTTCCCACAACCTTGGCAATACTCTCTGCAGGTTGCCACTGTAATACTTCATGGATGTACATCTTTTTAAATAAGCCTCTAGCTTCTTATCAATTGGATCCTTGAAAGAGCAACTATCCTCTATAGGAATAGCAGTTCTCTTGGCAAGAGTAGAAATAGCTCCTTCAACTTTAGGAACAGTGCGCCATGAGTCACGAATAGAGTCAGCAACAGGAAACATCTTCTTAAAAACAGTGGAAGAGGAAAAAATGAACCCCTGGCTTATCTGATTCCTGAGCAATAATTTTAGACGTCTTCCTTGGGACAGGAAAAACCTCCTCAGAAGATGGGGAATCAAACTATATCCAATTTAGAAGACTTTGTGGGGTTGACAGCAACCGAAGGTTCAGAGTTGTCTAAAGTAGCTAAAACCTCCGTCAATAGTAACCGGAGGTGTTCAAGCTTAAATCTAAAATTAACCTCTTCAGTTTCTGAAGAGATTGGCTAATGCAGACCTAGAGTCAGAAGCCTTAGAATCTGGAAGATGTTTAGATTTTCTCTTACGCTTACCAGATGAAAAGAAAACTGACAAAGCCACTGTTACTGCAGAAGAAATCTGAGCAGCAAAATGCCCAGGTGAATACACACCCCCAGGTGGATGAGAGGACACAAAAGGCACAGAATGAGAAATAATTAAGGCTTGGGACATTTGAGGAAAATGCTGAGGCATGTCAAGCACAGCATTATCCTGAGAGACAGTAGGCTCAGAAGGGAGTAATTTATCCTTAAATTTTAAAGTCTTGGTTAAACAAGAGGAGCAACATTGCATAGGCAGAACAATTTGGGCCTCTAAACAAAGTAAACTATAAATAATGCTTACCTGATAATTTCATTTCCATCTGTGGGAGGAGAGTCCACTGCTTCATTCATTACTTGTGGGAACAAATACCCAAGCTCTAGAGGACATTGAATGAAAAAAACGGGAAGGTAAAAGGAGGCGGACCCTATACTGAGGGAACCACAGCCTGCAGAAACTTTCTCCCAAAAGCTGCTTCCGCCGAAGCAAAAAGATCAAATTTGTAAAAAGTATGTAAAGAGGACCAAGTAGCCGCCTTACAAATCTGCTCCATAGAAGCTTCATTTTTAAAGGCCCAATAAGAGGACACAGCTCTAGTTGAATGAGCCGTAATCCTCAGAGGAGGCTTATGTCCCGTTGTCTCAATGCAGAACGGATGACACTCCAAAGCCAAAAAGGTAAGGAAGTCGAAGAGGCCCTCTGACCCCCACGCTTCCTGGAAAGAGAAAAAACAGAGAAAGAAGTTTTTCTAAATTTCTATGTGGTCTGAAGATAGAACTTCAAAGCAAAAACCACATCCAGAATTACGTTGAAAACCTAACTTGGTTTTTGAAACAGCCTTAACGGCATGGAAGGCCAGATAAGGAGAGACGCATTGCAAGGCAGAAATCACTGATACTCTGAGCGCAGAAGCAATAGCCCATAGAAAAGGAACCTTCCAAGATAATAATTTAATGTCTACTTCATACATAGGGTCCAACGGAGCCCGTGCAAACCTAAAGAACAAGATTAAAACTCCAAGGAGGCGCAATAGATCTAAACACTGTTCTGATCCTAGCAGAGCCTTAACAAGTAGCTGCACATCAGGAAGTTCAGCAAACTTCTTGTGCAGTAACACAGATAGGGCCAAAATCTGTCCCCTCAGGGGACTTGCAGAAAGCCCTTCTCCAGTTCATCCTGGAGAACAGAATAAGTAGGTCCTCCACATCTTATGATAGATGCAACGAGCAACCAGCTACGAGCTTGAATGAGAGTAAAAATAACACTCGCAGAAACCCTCTCATGGCTAGGACTAAGCATTTAATCTCCATGCAGTAAGCCTTCGAGATCTAGACATAAATGAACAAAGAAACCTTGGTCAGCAGATCCCTGCGAAAAGGTAACTTTCACGGAGGAGATAACATCCCCACTAAACCACAAAACCTATCCTTCACGGCCAAGACAGAGCAATCAGTATCACTGACGCCTGCTTGATTCGAGCCACTACACTAGGAAGTAGTGGTAAAGGCCGTAAAAGATAAATTAGATTAAACCTCCAAGGCCCCGCTAATGCATCTGTTAGCTCCGCCTGAGGATCCCTGTACGTAGACCCATATCTGGGTAACTTGGTAATGAGACGTCATAAGATCTTCCTCCTGCAAACACTCGGGATAGAGAGACCAATCCCCCGGATTGTCTGCTGAGGAAATCCGCTTCCCAGTTGTCCACACCCGGAATGTGGATCGCTGACAGCGAAAAAATGTGGGTCTTCGCCCACTCCAGATCCAAGATATTTCCCTCATAGCTAGGGAGCTTCTCGTTCCCCCCTGATGGTTGATGTAAGCCACCGAGGATATATTGTCTGATTGGAATCTGATAAACTGGGACGAACCCAGCAGAGGCCAAGGCTTTAGAGCATTGTATATTGCCGAAGATCCAAAATGTTATTGGAAAGGAGCTTTTCCTTCCTGAGTCCATAGGCCATGTGCCTTCCTGGCACTCCAAAAAGCTCCCCATCCTGACAGACTCGCAAACGTAGTCACAATCACCCAAGATGGTCTTGAGACGGACATCCCTTAGGACAAAAGATCATTTCTCTCGATCTATTGTCCAGAGAAATATGTTGAGACAGATCCGAATGATTGCTGTTCCACTGCTTCAGAATGTGCAGTTACAAGAGTCTGAGGTGAAACCTGGCAAAGGAAATGGTGTACATGCTGGACACCATGAGACCAATCACCTCCATACACCGAGCCACAGATAGCCTTAAGGAGGTCTGGAGGGCAAGATATGTTGAAGCTAGCCTGCAATGTCTCTGGTCTGTTAGAAAAATTCTCATATCTATGAAGACTATTATAGTACCCGGGAATTCCACCCTGGTACTCGATACAAGAGAACTCTCTCTAGATTTATCTTCCATCCATGTGATCGAAGAAGAGATTCCGAATGGTCCACTCTCCGAAAAACTTCTTGGAGAATGCTGCGTTGCCCGGGAATCCAACCTGGGTCAACTACTTGGAAGGCAGTTATGCTCACCACTATACCAGCTAAACAAAACAAGAGATCCATAAACTGGAAGTGCTGGTCCAGGAACGCAAACCCTAGGAACTGGAAGTGGTCTTTGAGGATTGGTAAGTAAGAAACTGGAGGGGGAAACTGCAGTCCCACTAAAAGGTAAAACCAACTAACTATACACCTGCACAATGCTTTCAATGTATTTTCTGCTATCTCTGTCTGCCCTTTTCCTAAAAATCACTGCACTTCCCTGTAGCAACAATAACCCTCACACTATCCTTATCTCACCCTCCCTTCTCTCATCCCCTATGCTGTCCTCTCATGAACTACTTTGTCTCCTTAGAAATACTTCCCCATCTAACTCTCCAGTGTCTAATCATACCCGCTACTACAAGTCCCCCTCTCACCTTCTGTCACTCACACTCCTCCTACTGCTTGCTGCTGGTGACATCTCTCCTAACCCTGGCCCTGCAGCATTAACCACACTTTTACACTCTCACTCAGTCCCCCACTGCAAAAATCTCATCTCTATTA